>NC_134462.1:71972821-72572821 GCF_047948215.1 Lycorma delicatula
CCACACCACACCACACCACACCACACCACACCACACCACACCACACCACACCACACCACACCACACCACACCACACCACACCACACCACACCACACCACACCACACCACACCACACCACACCACACCACACCACACCACACCACACCACACCACACCACACCACACCACACCACACCACACCACACCACACCACACCACACCACACCACACCACACCACACCACACCACACCACACCACACCACACTTCTTTGTTCAGTCTATGGCTGGTGGCTGCTTGGCTCGTTCCTTCTGCTTGTTCTTTTTTCTTAAAAGGTAAAAGGAAGTAAGGAACTCATATGTGGCAGTTAGGCCAGTTGTATACTGCACAAATTTCCCCTTTTATTTATAAAGTCACAGAGCGTGAATCTATGCGACAAACCAGTAAGCTTGCGACTGGAATTGAGGAGGGTGTGATCGTAACAAAATTTTTACAACACAATTTTTACAACATATAAAGTGCATATAAGATGTTGATATTTGATCACCATAAGTCCACACAATAAAAGAGACATTGGCGTAAAATTCTAGAGGGTATAAAATCGGTAGAAGGTTATAAATTATTTGAGTGGTAAACTTAAATAGATAACATTATATGACCCTTTCGATTGTAAAAACACCCTCATGACAAGTTTCTGAATTATAAACATTACCACAGACATTTGCTGTATGGAACTACCACCTATATGAATGGCAAAGAGATCAGCATACTGATCAATCAAATGGATGTATATACAATATAATGTTACTCTATCCCTTTAACCTCAACACATCACCCTCCATAAAGCTCTCCTTGTCCTTCTTTCGTCGCTTTTATTATAATGCCAATACCCCGCTTTGTTTCCATTCTTTTGATGTAATACTGTTTTGTTTACATTTGAGGTCAACGACCCAGCAGCCAAACCAATGTAGTTTCAGGATTGTTCTAGGAAAAAATTGCCTACTACCAACTTAATCCAACAAGTAGTTGGTTTCATCTTTTGATAAGAATACAGATGTAAAATTTAGGACCTCACTTCAAAATTTTGAAATGTTCTCAATCTGCTTTTTTTTATTATTCATTAAATGACCTACCTCAAAATCTTGAGGCATTCATTGTGTAATTCAAAGATGACATTTCTGAAGATTATTATTTAAAAGTAACTGAAGATTGTATGTTGCGCAGCTTAAAAAATTATCCAGTGGTTGGACTGGTAACCATCTAACTTTTAAATATGATTAAAACCATTGCATTGTGCTTCCGTTGAAGCACAATACTAACATTGCATGCTAGTATTTCCGTTGAATGCAAAGCAAAATTTCTGGGTGTTTCTAGTGGGATGATCATATTGGTTTCATTTGTAACAAAATCAAGCTATATTGTCTGAGTGCTCTAATAAAACACTAAGATTGTCATCATTATTAAATATGCATTATGCCTACATACATCTTTTCTAAGTTATGTCATGTGTTGAGGCTCCCTCAAAAAGTTATAAGTTAATACAAAAATGAGATGTCAGATTCTGGTGCTCAAAATTATGAATTACACCTTTATTTAGTAGAAAATTAAATATGCTCTAACTTTAATTTTAACTTTTCATTTTATTAATGTTTGTTTTGAATAACTCTTTTCATTCTTATTTTCTTTTATTTCATTCTGTACCATGTGATAATTTATTTCATATTTTCAACTGCTAACAACATTTCACCCTGTCTTTATCACACATATACAGAAATTTGGTTACATGTACAGAAGTTTGGTTTGGATTTCTTACTGCATAAGAAAAAGATTTCAGAGCTTCTTCAGTGATCAAAAACAGTTAAAAGTTTGCATTAGATGTGGAATTAACTTATCCACTATAATTTCATTCATAGTCATCCACCTATACTGTTAGTGAATTAGTAGCATGATGATTTTTTTCTGAATTCTTTTATTGGGTAGTACTCATACTTACCCAGGATGCAAAGCTTTTTTAAACACACACTCAACTCGAATATAATTATAATCTGTTCTCACAAGCAAAGTTTTAATTAATATAGATTTAGCATCTTTGTGTAAACCATACCTTCATATGGGGGAATTACATCCATTTCATCTGATAAAGCTTGTTACAGAATTATTTTCTTACTATAGCAATTTATTAAAAACAAGAAATTTTACTTTTTACTTCAATCTTATATATAAAAATGAATGTTTGCTTGTTTGTCCCGTATGCATTGAATGAAACGCATATGTATGTGTCCCATATGAAACTTTGGTGAGTTGCGCGCACGCCCATGAAGGTTTCTGAATTAGTTTGGACTCACTAGGTGTCGTTGGGGTCAATTTTACAATTACAATTACAATTACAATTTTGAAAAATTGTATTTATGGTCCAATTTGGCTCATATTTAGAATATATATTAGTTACGTGATAATAATTTTTTTGTGAAAAAGGGAAGAGGAGAAGGTAAAGGTTAAATTTTGTGAACTTCCTTAATGTTCATTTTTTTAATATTGTATCAACTTTCATTTGTGTTCATTTAATCTGTACTCAAATCTAGCAATGGCAAATCATAAAATCTATACTAACAACAAATATATTCAACAAACTTACTAAAAATTTAAATTTTAATATTTATTTTACTTCAGTGTTTCCGTGGTTGTGTTACAGGTGAAATAACATATGGTGGAAGAGTAACTGATTACTGGGATCAACGAACATTAAAAACTATACTGAAAGGTTTCTTTTCTCCAATCATTCTTAGGCCTGGTAATTGTTTAAATTTTGTTTTGTATGTCTTATAAATAATAACCACTACATATTGGTTATAAGTACATAAAATTAACATAACCCATTTAAAATAAATTGAATTTGCGAGGCTACTCTCACTAGTTTTGTGTGTGTACTATACAGAATAAAAATATTTCCCTATCTACATACCACAGTGAATTCAACGCTTGTAACAAAGCGTTGTAATGATGCATTTGAATGATGCATTGTAATGATGTATTTGATCCAACTTTTGTAATGATGCATTTGAATTCAATGCAGCAATATCCCTATAACTTATAGGAATATTGCTGCTATACTTTTAATCGACTGATGTAAAGAAGGTAGTATTACTGTATTGAAATTTGGGAAATTTCTATTATTATTATTATTATTATTATTATTATTATTATTATTATTATTATTACTCATAGTAATTGTAAAGAAGTCTACATTTTGCTTATAAAGCTAAAAATGAGTTATTATTTTAATAGAAGTTTTTTTACATGATAAAATACTGATAAAGAATATAAGAATATTAGAATATTTGTAGTGATCTTACTGTGATAGTTAAATTTACTGTGATCTTTATAAAAAGAATGTGACAATAAAAATTATAGCATATCCAAAATTGTCTCACTCACTCTCTTAGTTTATACAGTAACTCATAACCCATACCATTACTGTAGCTGACTGTTAAGTCTAGTCATCATCACTTATAAATTGGTTTATTTCAATTTCATCATACTATTTAAAAAATTATTTTTCACTTTCTTTTATGCACAAAAATGTTCCAGTCATTGGCAGTTATGGCAGTGAATGGAAATCAGTTTGCTTCTTTTGTCATGGAATAATCAGACTGAACATTATTATCTCTGACAATTTTGTTAACTTTTGCCCGTGCTAATTTGATGTATAAGGCTTTAAGTACAGTATGACCATGTGATATAATATGAAACATTGTTTCTTATAAGCTACTATGTAATTTGTTACTTTATTACATATCTTGAGGGGATGATTAATTTTCTAACAGAAAATTACAAGTTTGAAGAGTATAAGATTGTCTCTTAGAGACAGAGTTTTTCAATAAGACAGTAGGTATTCATTTAATTTTTTTTTTAATATTTAAAACCTTGTAACAGTTGTATTTAAATTAGTTTTTTTATAGGTTATAAGTATTCAGAATCTGGAACTTATCACTGTCCTGAAAGTGATGATTGTTGTACTTTAGAAGGTTATCGTAATTTTGTGGAGCAGTTACCAATCATTGAAGAACCAGAAATATTTGGAATGCATGATAATGCTAATATCGCTTTTCAGGTTAGCAAATTTTAATTTTGTTAAAGTATTAAAAAAGAAGTATGTAAGTCAGTGATAATGTATATATACTATGTGTTGTATAAGATCAGATTTATAATAGTAAAAAAAAAACAACTTTTTACAATGTGACTGATATTTTTATATAAAACTTATTGAATTTTGTTAGCTCAGCAATTGCTATAATCTTATTGATTTTAGTCAAGTTTTTATGCACTCTGTTCACATATAGTTTTGGTTCTTCAAAAGTAACTCTTTTGGCCTTATATAACTAAAAGAAAAAAAACCACAAAAAGAATACCAAAAAATGTCTTCTCAACTTCCAGCTATTCCTTGTAAATCCTTTTCACAAAGCCTATTTACTGAGTGTGATTCATTGTAGTTTTTATCCATGTTAGTTATATTTTTATGTTATCTAAATTCAACTTCAGTTCATTTTTGATAAGGCTAGAAATAGCAAGCAGATATGTAACCATATGTTTTAATTTCTAAAATCTGTCATTACTAATGAAGCATTATTTATTATTAGCATTAATTGAAAGTGAATGAAGCAAGTGCCTGATTGCCATTACACTGCAGCTTTGGTTAAATATTTTTCATCCTCTTTGAGATGCTTTTAAGTGTATTGTATTTTAAATGCACTTTAATTATAGACTTGGAATTCACTCTACAACCTTCCTCTCCTCAACAGAATTTTTGAGACAAATTTGAGTTAGCATTGCAGTTTTGATACACTGCAATTGAATCTGAAATTTTGATAAGCTTCTGAGTCAGGATGATTTCTTTCTTTTTCTGTTTAGCCTGTGGAACCACCATAAGATATTACTTCAGAGGATGAATGAGAATGATATGTATGAATGTAAATAGTCTTGTACAGTCTCAGGTTGACCATTCCTGTGATGAGATGTGTGGTTAATTGAAACCCAACCATCAAAGAACATTGGTATACATGATCTAGTACTCAAATCCGTATAAAAGTAAACTGTCTCTAGGATTTGAACCTTAGAACTCTCCAATTTGAAATCAGTTGATTTGCGATAACCTATAGACTAACCCGATGGGTTAGTCAGGTTGATTTGCCATTACTTCTCTAATCAGTCAGTTAGCAGTGAACAAACTTAACAACATAGTATACTAAATGTATCTATGAATATCAACTGGCTGACAACATATTGATGCAATTTGCAACCGTGTTGCAAATTGCATAGATGGTTTTGTGAAAGCCATTCAGCACTTTATATTAAAGCACGATCTCAATGACCTGATGGAATTTCAGTTACAGTTAACAATTCTCTGAGAATCTCTTGGCTCTCAAAATGTGATGAACTCATTTTGCTCATTATTAACAGCCTTTGTGGGATCACAGAATGGCCAACGTATGGTCACAAGAACCCATGCTATACAAGTTCTTTGTATACAAAATTTCTTATAAAAAACATTGTCACAGCACAGTTAGTAATAGTGATGTGTACAAGACTTGTGAGTACAAGACCTGATAATTGTAGCTCAGAGGCAGATAAAAATGAGCAAGTGTACATTTTTAGTTTACAGAAAAAATAAATCTTTAGTTTACTATTTTTTTTATTCACAGTATTCCTGATGACAGAATTACCTTCTAAATGAGAGCTAATAAACAAGTATTGTCAGATTTGGCTTTAATCTGCTTACCTCTTAAGATCACCATTTAATTAATATAGTCTAGGAATTTTTCATTAAGATATGAAAATAGTAGGTTTTAAATAAAATTTAAGAAGGTTTCTTATTTGAAAAATATTTTTCACAAAGGTATTTATTGTTAGTCCAAAATAAAGAAGGCAGATAACTTGTTTCCATAGATACTAAATTCATTTTCATATTTATTATCTGTCTCCATACTGCCTGATTTTTTTATTTTTAATAAATTTAAAGAGCTTCATTGCTCAAATATTAGATTAGTCAAATATTTGATTAGTCAAATATTTTTGTTTTAGACAAATGAAACAGCAAATGTTATAAATACAATATTAGAGGTCCAGCCTAAAGAATCTGCTGGTGTAGAAGGAAAATCAAGTGATGAAATAGTGTATGAGTTGGCAGAAGTAATTATTGGCAAAATAATTAAAAAAATTAATGAAGATGATGCACATCCCTCTTTATTAAAGGTAAAGTAAAAACATTAATATTGTTTTATGTTTGCAATTATGGTTAAAATTTATCATTCAGAATTTATTTCAATGTATTAGTTATTTTATAAAGCTCAACCTATATGAACAATATGGTTGTTGTTCAACCTATATGGATTTATCAATATGGTGGTTAGAGAGGCTAACTGTTCAAGTGATTATGAGAAACAATAAAGAAGAATTAAATGGACAACAGTTCAAACTTAGCAAACTTATTACAAATATTACTTGTAAAGTTTTCCATTTTTCAAACACTCATAAGAACAGAAATATTTTTTTCTGTGAATGATATCTGTTCTTTCCATGATAGAAGACATTCATTCTACATTTCAGTTCAGTACAGCATGCTGGTTTAAATTTTCTATAATATGTAGAAATTGTGTTTAAAAATTCATTGATATTAATCAAAAATGTTTCTGTAAAAATTTCATAAATTATAATTGTGTACTTTAGGTATGAGCTCTAAACATATTGAAAATTTGTATAGTGCATTTCAATAGGCGGGACAATATAGCTATTTTATTAATAGTCAGGAGTTATCCGCAAATCCATTATTGATTCTATGTAAATATATTTAACCTATGAGGATTTCTCTCCCATAAAGAAGGCTATTGAAATTCCTCCACTAGACTCACTTGATGAATCGTGAAAGAATAGACTCTGTTTTCTAAAAAGCAAATATTTCAAAATTTTTATCTGTACACTTTGTTAATCTATTTCTTTTATTTGCAGTATTCCAAATGATAGAATTGCCTTTTAAATGATATCTAACAAACAAGTATTGTCAGATTTGACTTAAAAACATTAACATTTCTATCTTAAATTTTTATATGCTATGCCAACCATTTATTTTTTGCACAATTCAAATTTCAATGATATTGTTAAACTAAAGTGTATTATCTCTTTTTTATGAGTTATCTGCATGTATTTGCATTTTTCTACATTAAAATTTGATTTTGTTTACACTAGTTGAGGGGCAACCTTATTAATATCATTTTGAAGATGAATTACATCATAGGAATTCACATAATAGAAAATTTTCATGTCATTAGTGAAGAGAAGAGCTTCAGAGCTCTCTTATGCAAATATTATTAAACACTTGAAAATAGTCAGCAAAGGCTTGTGCTGCTTCTGATATAGTACTAAATGAATAATAGACATTAAAGTATTCCCCATATGAGTCAGAATTTAATTATTTTTTTTAAAAACAAAAAATTCCTTCTGTCATGGTTTAGCATATTATAAATATTATTAATTAGGTTTTTTGTTTGACATTATTTCTTAATACCTTAAATTCATTCATAAAAATATAGCTTCTATACCTACATTTCATATAATATTCCTTAACTTTAAGCATTTTGATTAATTCACTGTGATACCGTACAGTATAAGTCCTTTTGTAGTATTTTGTGAGAGGTACAGCAATATTGAATATGTATTCTATTTTATTGTAAAACCAGTCCAGTGCTAAGTTTATATCACAAAATGTTTTAATGTGTTCCAGTCAGTCTTATTCAATAGCCAGCCTACACATGTTATCAAAAATTGTTTTCTTAAAGTTAGGATTACTTTAATAAAGTAATTTATCATTTATTAATCACAATATTGAAAACTGGATAATGTACATCTCTTTAAGAGGTTGAGCGTACAATGTGGTCCATTGGCTAGATTTAAATTAAGATTTTCCCATTAACATTACACACATCATCAATCATTGTGAAGAGACATTAGTGATGTAAGATTATTTAAGCCTGTGTAGTTTATTAATAATTAAACAATATAATTAACTAGTTAACTGGAAATTATTTATTATTTTGGGTAACTTAAGATCGCCCAGGATTATTAGTTTATATTTTATATATACATCTGATTTGAGGAGGATTATATGTTGAATAATCGCACCATACTAAAAAGGCTGTTTTAAAGCATGTAATTTAATAACAATTTTGAGGTAGGTCATAAATTTGTGGAATTGCCTGTTATGAATTTCACTTTCCATTTTTATCAAAACTCCCTCCCTTTTACTTCCTTTTACAAATTAAAGAAAGTATTGTGGTCGTGAAATTTTGGAAATTTGAAAAAATCATGGAAATAACCATTTTGACCATCCCTTAATCCATTTAATTGGCATGTACATATGTATCTCACATAACTCAAAAACGATTATCTGAAGGTTGCTGAAAGTTTGCATTTAGAACTGTAACATCTAGTTATGCAAGTTTCCTTTTGATTGCAATTGACTAGATCAAAAATGTTCAAAAAAGCCCAAAATACAAAAAAAATTGGATTTTGGACTTTTTCTTAACTGTAGTAATAAGCCCTCATTTAAGGGCTTTTCCAATGACATATCGTAAGTGTTACTTATTTTCATTGGTTCTAGAGTTTTAGCCAAATAAAATTTTAATTAATAAAATATTTCGATATTGCAATGAGAAGGCATATCGGTATTAATAATTATTAACCTCTGATGTTGTGTAATCATTTTCATTAAGTTGTTGCACCAGATGAATTTTGAAAGGTTTGAAATTTTCACTTTTTAATGTTTGAATCCCTGAACTTTGGCTCATGTTACGTTCTTGTACTGCTGTTCGAGTTGTGGAATAAGGATTCTCAATAAATTCTTACTTAATTTCTAACGATTTATTATTTGTTTTTCAGATTTAGGCCTCTCTGGTTTTCTTTCTATTAAAGTTTCCTGTTTCTTCAAATCATTTGATGGTTTTACATACTGTACTACTTTTTGAAATAAATGTTACATTGAACACAACTTCATTGTATGACCTAACTCTATCACTAAAGCCCCTCATCATTAAAAGTGTGATTCTCTCTTGTTCACTAAGTGACATGTTGCTAGCAATTTTAGCAGGTATCACAGAAAAAATAATCACAAAAAGGTAGAAAAGATGTAAATAAAACAATAAATTCTCTTACAAACTAACAGTGTAGTAATGGATCAGCATGATCAGTGTAGTTGATCAGCATGATTAGGTGACAATATTTTCATTTATTTACTCATTACCGGAAGAAAAACAATTTTTTATGTTAAAATATAAAAATTGTTTAAATTTTTTAATTTAAATTTAATTTTAATTAGATTAAATTAAATTTTAATTTAATTCTGTGTAATTTATTTTTATTTGATGATATTATTTGAACTTACTAAATTTGGTAATTTTCAAGTTGTGTAGATAAGTTCTTTTTTATTTTCGTTTTCTATAACGTCTTTACCCGTTCTCCAAAGAAATTTTGCAATAATTTCTCTTGTTAGCTCTATTTTTTTGTTTTATGTAGACTGTGGCAGGTATCAATTATCTACTGGAGGTAGGGCATGCATTATGTCCTACCTCCTTCACCAGAGAAGTGACATTTTCATTGGATTGTTCTGGTTTTCCTTAGATATCCAAACAACTATTCCTGCTGTATTGTTCAGCTTTATCCAATTCTAAAAATATAGATCACTCTCTTGGTTTTTTAACAGTTCATTTTTATTCTGAATCTTTGCTATTGTTGTTTCTTGTTTTTTGATTTGCTGCAGAGCATTCTCTAACTTAATACGTCTATTTTCTCATGACAAGAATTAAGAGATTTTTCTAATTCTTTTTGTTCCATTTCCGTATTAGTTTTGTTATATCAATTAGATTGACTTTTTCTTTATCAGTTTCATTTTCCAGCCTGTAGAATATCTCCCAGTTAAAGTTTAGGAAATAGTCTCAACATCTTTAGTCATATTTAAAACAATTTAGACAGCAAATATTTACTACAATAAGTTTTTGACAGTCTTCCCATTTAATTTTTAGAAGCTTAATGAAAATTTTAATACAAGATAGGCTATAGATTCTTAAAAGTACTCTATAAACATGATTGTTGCATTTCCATCAAGGCAGCTTAGCTTATATTGATACTAATATTGTTATTAGGGCAATGTGGGTGTCATAATCACCGTATGTGATTACATATGGGGATGTCATAATTAACTTACCATATTTCTTCATGACAAATCAAAGATGAGTAAATTGGCAACATCAAATGTGACTTAAAAGACAATCATCTAAGTATGACATCGTAGACTTCAGTGAGCCAAATTACTGTTGTGTATCAACATGCCAAGCACACTGAGACAGTATAACATTCAGCAATGTGTTTAAACACGTACGAGTGTAATAGAATATTACGAACAACTAAGAAAATTTGTTAAAAAAAAAACAAAACTGTATTCATCTTAAGAAGTATAATATAATATAATATAGAAGTATGTAACATAAACTTTTAATACTTTAAAATTAGTTCTTATTTTTACAATTTCATGTAAAAACTTTTGTTTTATTTCTTACAGCGTGATTCAAAGTCAAGATTGCCATCTTTAACGACAGTTTTAAAACAAGAGATTGATAGATTTAATGGATTACTTAAGGTAGTACATAGTTCTCTGAATGATTTGAAAAAAGCTATAAAGGGATTTATAGTGATGAGTGATGCTTTGGAAGAAATGTATACATCATTTATTAATCAGCAGGTAAAATGTTATTTCCTATACCATACTATTTTTCTCAATTCATGAGGCTGTAGTAGCAGACCTTGCTATTAAATTATTTAACAAGCTGTTATTATTAACAAGCACTTTGAGAAGATTAAAAATCTGTGACCAGTGAAAATGCTAAACAAATCTCAACTGTAAGCGGAGTTGTTCATGTTGATGTTCTTATGATCTACATTGTAGATCTACTACATTGTTCTACAATGTTGGTAATGTTAGGCTCTGATATATTGATAAATATCAAGAATCTGCCAAGAATTACAGACCATGTCTAAATCAGAGTCCAAAGATCAGAAGGAAGTTGCATCCTTTTCAACACCAAATAAAGAAAAGTACAACGGGTATCGCGTGGATGATTTAGTAACATGAATGATGTACAATTTTTATTAAATAAAAGAATTCCTACAGTAGAACTACTGCATTCTGCTCCCTAGGTGTGGATTTCAGGAAAGTGAGAAGAATTTTAGAATCATCTTGAAAGAACTAGGGTTAGGTGCAAAATGAAAATACTTTAAAGAGAACAAAACTGGATGGCCTCCCAGAGTTCAGAGGATTGATTATAATGATGAAATAGACAGTTAAAAAGAATAATCAAAATAATATTTCCCAACCTTGAACCCAATTCTGTAATTATCATTGATATCGGGCCGTTCTAGAAAATATTCTGTCTGAAAAACTAAAGAAATATTTTTTTAACAAAAGCTAGAAACTGAAGTGTGTGCATTATTTAGTTGAAGGTATTATTTAGAAAGGAGTGTCATGATACATTATGGTTACCATCATCCCATCCTGATTTAAACATTGCAATTGAACTAATTTGGGCTGTTGAAAAAATCTATATCGGGAAACTGAATCTGTCATTCAGTATTTTTGAAATGACAGATTTTGAAATTTTTTTAGTGCAAGCATGTGAAGAAACTCGAATGGGAAAATCTGAGTCAGCAGCCTTGATACATTACTTGATTCCATTATTATTAATTTAAATGAAGCAATCAGAGAATTTTCCAAGTGGTATAGAAAAACTTTAATTTATATGCACTTTTGGTAAGATTTAATTGCATTACTGCTGTTACACTGGCCAGGCTGACCACTGTACTTTTGTTGGCTTAGTGATATAGCTTATTCAAATACTCTATTGTAGGTAAAATTATTAAGTTTGTTCTAATTTCTAAAAATTTAAATATTTTAGGTCCCAAAAATGTGGGCAGCTAAAGCATATCCATCTTTAAAACCACTGGGCAGTTGGGTACGAGATCTTGAATTAAGATTAGACTTTATCGAGGTAAAAGATATTTTTTTTGTTTATAAGTTTTTAAAAATTTTTTTGTTTAAAATGATTTCTATTGTTTGGAAACCACCAGAATACAGTTCAGAATAGAATATAAAAAACACCTAGTTCCTTAGTTAATGGCTATATCGTTTTAGACTGGTTGTGATATCAAAACTGGTTGTAATATTATTTGATCATACACAAACTAGTATTCTATGAATTAAACAAAATTATTTTCTGATAACACAGTTGGTTACAAAAGTACTTACTAAAGTATTTTAGTAACTTAGTAGTTACTAAAATAATTGTATTATGGTCATTTTGAATACTAAAATAATTGTATTATGGTGATTTTGAAAAAAATCTTTTGTGTTAGGTTATTTATTTTTTAAGTATCATTGATTAACCCACCAGTTTGGTCTAATGGTGAACGCATCTTTGCAAATCAACTGTTTTTGAAGTCGAGAGTTCCAATGATCAAATCCTAGTAAAGGCAGTTGGTGTTCTTTGATGGTTGGGTTTCAATTAACCACGCATCTCAGAAATGGTCGACCTGAGACTGTACAAGACTACACTTCACTTACACTCATACATATCATCCTCATTCATCCTTTGACCTAACACCTGACTGTGATTCCTGGATGCTAAACAGGAAAAAGTATCATTGATTATTATTGATTTGATTTGTAATAAAACTAAATTGATACTGTTGCTTCTTTTTATTAGTTAAAATGTATTTAAAATTTGCTGCTCATTTTGTTCTCTGCTATAGTTTTTTAGTTGGGAATTTTGTGTGTGTGTATTTAAAAGCTATAGTATTTGTAATGTTTTTAAGGTGGAATTTGTACTATATTATATTTCAGTTATATTTCCATGCAAACAATCCATTCACACTGAAGTAAGTGTTAAGTGTAGTACAGCATTCTGCAGAATACACTTGATAAAACTGTAGTGTTAAATTTACTTTTCAGACATGGCTGAAATATGGCCCACCTCCATCTTTTTGGTTATCAGGCTTCTTTTTTCCACAAGGATTTATGACAGGATCTCTTCAGACACATGCTCGTAAATATAATTTCCCGATTGATCAGTTAATTGTTGACTTTATTGTAATGAAAGTAACATTAGATCAAGAGGAAATAGAGAATCAACATAAAACCACTGGTGGAGAGGTAATTACTGTATTATATTTCTTTTAAATATTGTATTAGATTTTTTTGCTAAAATGTTTTATATTGTGATGATTAATAATTTTCTTTTGTAGAAAGTGTTTTTCAGTTTATTTGTAATTATAACTGTTTATATCAATTATAACCTCTCTGATCAAAGAAAGAATTCAAGAGAGCTGTGAGTTTAAACATTTAATCATTTTCACTTTCTACACTAGGAATATATCAATGTATGTATTCTTTTATGTGCTTTTTGTATAGCAATACATACCTTATTATATATGTTACAAGAAATTAACTTTAACATAGTATTTTCATTATTATTAAATTACAAATACAGTATTTATTTGAGTACCCCGCACTTTTTTTCTTGGAATTAGAGAGAAAAAACAAGGGTGTGGGGCTTACATGAAACAGCTTTTAGCCAGGATTATTTATGTAAAGTAAACGTTTTCTTAGAAGTATTTAAATTCAATCACATAAATATAGTTACATTAGGCTTTCGTTTATCGATACTGGATGCCGCTTATACAGAACACATCATGTGTTATCGATAGGAATGAAGTTGCGGTATTTTTAAACTGATTCATTTGGTATTGGCTGCATCCGGTTCTAATGATACTACAGTTACAGTATCAGTTACCCATCATTGTCTTGTGCATTTTATCTGTTTAGTTTATCTTGTAAAGTTTAATACGATGATTTATTTTAATTACGGCATTAAAATGAGTACAAAAGGACAGCGTCTATGATCTTTTACAGTAAATGAAAAACTGCGCATTATAGAACAGGCTGAAAAACTTGGAAATCGGGCGGCAGGAAGAAAATTTGATGTAGATGAAAAGTGCATTCGAGACTGGTGTAAGAAGAAATAACTTCTGGTGAAAGGCACTGGTAATTTGGCTTAAAACCAAAGATGTAGAAAAACAATTGTGTGACTTTGTTATGGAAAAAAGGAAATGTGGTTATGCTGTCACGACAAAAATTTGTCAATCATATGCTCGTGAAATCGCCAAATCATTGAATAAAGTTGATTTTAAAGCAAGTTGTGGATGGATAACATGATTTTTTGCACGAAATTATTTCTCATTAAGATGAAAAACAACCATTTCTCAACGACTTCCAGACGCTTATGAACAAAAAATATTACATTTTCCCAAATACATAATAAATGTTAGAAAAGATAAAGGCTATTTGCCTTCTCAAATAGGAAACGCTGATCATATATTTTAAAATGCCATTTGACAAAACCATAAACAAAACAGGAATAAGGTTGGATGGACGAAACCTTAATTATAGACTGGAACAGCTGTGTATGGCAAAAACGATAAGGAGATTTACTTAATAATAATAAAAATACTGGTATGTTATCGGGGGCATATGACTGATAAAGTGAGAGACATTTTAAAAGCGGGTATGACAGATCAAGTAATAATTATAGGCGGATTGCTACCAGATGCCTGCATTTAAAATTTTTTTTTTTTTACGCCTATCCAAACACAATCCTGGTTAAAATCTGGGAGTTTGGTTCTTCCTGTAGGCGAAGGACCAAACTCCCAGATTTTAACCAGGTTTGTGTTTGGATAAAAGATGCTTGGGAAGGTAACTCGAATAAATACGGTATATTGTTAACGTAGTAATCTGCGAGGGCGTGAAATAACTTAACCTGAGATCTTCTTCAATTTTTATCGGCTTTCCTATTCAGATTATATCTTTACCGTAGTAACCGGCGAGGGCGTTAAATGATAAGTGCAATCTAAGATTTCGAAGAAGAACTGTAATCTTAGATACGGAAAAGGACAAGTCTTGTTCATTGGTCCATTTTTTTTGGCCTTCTTATTCAGATTTTGTTACCTTAGTAACCGTAATCTGAGATTCGGAAAAGGAAAAGTCTTTGTCATTAGTCATTGTCATCTTCATCGGCGAAAGAGTTAAGTGATATCTGTGATATGGAATAGGTAATGTCTTGTTCATTGGTTTCATTTTTATTGGTTTTACCATTCTGATTATACTGTTACCGTAGTAACCGGTGAGGGAGTTAAATGATCCTTAATCTTAGATGCGGAAAAGGACAAGTCTTGGTCATTGGCCTGATTTGTATAAGTAAAGCTTTTAAAAAATGCAGAATATCCAATGTATAATATATATTGTAATATATATATATAATATATATATTATAATATATATTGTATATACTATAATATATATTGTAATCTCAGATACAAAAGAAGTTATGTCTTGTTCATTGGTTTAAATTTGGCTTTTCTATTCTGATTATATCGTTACCATGGTAACCTGTGTGGGCGTAAAATAACTTAATCTGAGATACAGAAGGGATGTCTTGATCATTGGTTTAATTTTTATCGGCTTTCTTATTGGTGATTTTAAACGGATTGGTGATGAAAATTTCTTTTTCACGCCTATAGGATGAATCAAACTCCCAGATGTCCACATTTGTTTTTGGATAAAAGATGCTTGGAAAGGTATTTCCACGGAATTAGTTAGGAAAAGTTTTGAGAAATGCGGAATATCTAATGAACTTTATGGTAGTGAAGATGATAGTCTTTGACAGAGCGACGTGGAGACTACCGGTAACTCTTATGCAGAAATTGACAGTGACAGTTATTAATTAAAAATAAAATTTCATATTAAAAGTGTATTGAAATGATACATTTTTACATGATACTTTCTTTTTCTTTTACTGGCATAGTGATTCTGAACTAAACTATTACCTACGGTAAATTATTATTAATATTTTAATTTTAATGAACGAATTAAATACTTTACTTTCTGAATATTTACGTATTTTTTTTATCATATGTGTTGCACTTTTTAAATGCTGGTATATATCAATTTTTTTTAGATTTTCGGTCTTTAAAATCATGGTACGGGGTTTATTATCGGCCGGGGTATCCAAAAAAATACGGTACTTATCCAGTATATCAGTCACATTGTTATCCATTTCTCTTGAAATGTCATTTATGGATTATGTCATTGAAAACTCCCTTCCTTAGTCTAATTAATGTGTCTACTTTCTGAGTAGACAACTTTCTTCTTTGATAAATGTCTACTCTCTGAGTAAAGTCATCCATTAAAACAATTGGTTTTTACTATTCCTGTGGCATTGGATACTTCAGGATTTACACTTAATAAATGTTTATAATAAATTCACAGTCCCCAGAAACAAATTAAAAGTCTGAAATTATTTTATTGTTCTGTGTTTAATATTTTTATCATGTTCTCCCTTAGGGCCAGTGTTTAGTGGAGGTCTCTATGTAGTTTTTCTTCTGGCCTGTGTTTCTTTTCAAATTTTTGTGTTTGGGTAATAAGAAACCAACAGTTTACTATTATTTTAATACTATATATAATATATAATATAATATAATATATTATTTTAATACTATTATTTTAATAAGATACTTATCTAGATTTGCATATTTTACTGCTTTCAGGTCATAAGTGCTTATGGTAACATTAAAATACCTGAAGATGGTCTTTTGGTGCATGGATTATTTCTTGATGCAAGTCGTTTTGATATTATAAAAGGAATATTGACTGATGCTAATCCTGGTAATAACTTAAGTTTATTATTTATAATAATTTACCAACTTTTTTTGCAAACTGTGTTATCTCAAAGAGCTATGTTATATAAGTTACATTTTTTTAAGTTTGAAATTTTTAGGTCTTGAAAAAGTGAGCAGTACTGAAGTTTATTGAGAGCATGAAAATTAAAAGTTATATTGTGAAGTTGGTTTTCTGAAAAAATCTGAATGTTCCTTTTGATCATCAGTTCATCTGTATGCATTCTTAAGATGTCAGACATGACTTTAGCATCAAATTTTTGTGTTTTTCCACTTCTGGCCTTTTATATCTTACAAAATATAATGCTATTACATATTTCCAATTGACCAGAGGATAAATGATTTAACCATCACGGTTCTGAAACAGTTAGCTATTGTTTTTAACCATGAATTATAATTTGTAATTATAATTATAATTTATGCATTATTACATATATGAGGTCTGTTCAAAAAATAAGCTATTGTTTTTAACCATGAATTATAATTTCTAATTATAATTATAATTTATGCATTATTACATATATGAGGTCTGTTCAAAAAATACGTAGACTAACGTAATAAAACAAAATGTATACTCTCCTCCCCAATGCACCATTTATCCCCAAAGGTTGTTTAATTTTTGGAAATAGTCCTGGAATGCTTCTTTTGTGATGTTCTTCAGTTCCTTCATCGCATTTGCCTTCGGAAATCTCCTCAAATCTTCTTCCTTTCGAAGGTCTTTTGGGCGAGGTCAGGTGAGTAGGGTGGGTGGGGAAGAACAGTGATCGTTTGGCCAAAAACTCAAGAGTTCTGAGGGCTGAATGGGCTGGAGCATTGTAGTGATGAAAAAACCAGTCACCACTCTCGTAAAATGATCTCGAAATCTGGTAAGGTGATCCAACTGATATCCCACACTCTTCAGCAAGCTCTCTGATGGGCTGGTTGCATAGTCGTCTTGAGCATATCAAAAGTTTCACTTGCAGATTTTCCAAGTTTAACACAAAATTTCACAGCAACTCTTTGCTCCTTCAAGTCACTCATCCGGAAACAAGAAAAATACACTTCACAAACTGCATAGTAAAGCAACCAATAATGATATTTGAAATCAAAAAATTGCGTTGTAATCAGCTGATCTGTATGAACATGGCGACACCAAACGGATTTGACTGGAACCAAGTGGACCAGAGCAATTCAGACAGTCTACATATTTCTTGAACAGACCTCATATTTGAGCAGCTTGTACAACATTGATTTTCATCTTATGTTCTTATCTGGGAACATACTAGACAGGATGTCTGTAGAATGTAACTATAGCTTGAACAACTAATGTCAGATTTTAGAAGGAAGACAACCTTTTCCCATTAGGGGAATGGTATCGTTGGTAGAGCAGTTGAATATTGAGAATATGAATCATTCTGTTAATTTGCTTAACATTTATCATTTAAACACACTTACTCATCATCCATTTTTTTTTTATTAGTTTTTATACTTCACTGCTATATAAGTTTTATTGGATAAATTGATATGGGTGTATCTTGCATAACATGTTTATCATTTTCCCATGATCTACTAGTAACTTATTCATAAATCACCTTGTAGCATTGATCATAAATATGTTGATGCAGTGATTAAGGAAAAAAATCCTTAATCACTTTCAGAAATTCCTTAATCATCCTTTCAGAAATTTTCAAAAAATCATTTTACCATTATTACTTTTTGTTACTTTAAATATTATTAATTTTTCTCATTGATTTTTGACCTTTTATGATGCATGTGTATGAGGAGTATAGATTTATTACTTTTTTATTTTTCTTGCTGAGCATCTGAATGTACATATAAAATAAATGCATTCATTTATTTAATAAATATAATAAAAATTAAATAAATTTATATTTATTGAAAGAGGATATAATCTTCAAGTCGTGGATCAATATGTTAATTATTGTTAATTTCATAATTCATGTAAATAATCAATATAAACTTTTTCCTTATATTAAATTAATATAAAAAAGAAAAAAATTCAATGAATACTTAATTATAATTAAATAAATACAGTGATAAAAAGATTTACAAAAATAAAAAGTTTGATTGCATTAAATTACTTACATAAGAAGTCATTACAGAATACCTGAACGAAATACAACTGAACGATTTGCCTTTTTTCCTTTTTTCTTTTCTTTTTTAAGTTGATTTTCTTCTAACATTACTAAGCATTGAGACAGTTTATTAAAATACAGAGAACCTCTCCTGGAAGGGTCATTACTGATATGATGAAGATTAACTGAATCAGTGTGATTACAAGTTGCTATTACATGTTTGATAAATTTCAGAATTTAATTAATTCTCATTAGGTTTTAGAATGACTATGCAAATGACTACTTACTATGTAGGAAGTAAGTAGGTATGTAGGTACAAAATACCACCTCAACTACATTTTGATTTGGGTTTTTCATTAAAATTCCCAGTTCCATCATTTTCATTGTTATGAGAACAAGTAGAAATAAATTTACTTTTACGATACTGATTTGCATATTGTAATTTATGTTGATTGTGGAAGTGAGCCTCTATTTTCTGTATTTAGAAGGCTTGTGTAAGTTGAGATGTTTGTATAAACTACTTCCTTATTTTGATCATCCAATACCTCAGTTAGGTTTAATTATCTTTATTTTGTTTATAATAATTTTTATTATAATCTTTGAACTTGTAAATCATATATTACATAATGACACACACACACACACACACACACACACACACACACACACACATATATATATATATATATATATATATAAGAGGAAGAGAAAAGTGAAAATTTTTATTTTTACAAATAAAAAAGGAGAAAATGAAACCCGAGTCTTAATATCTAACATCCCTTGAAGGGGTTTAGATTCAATAGGTCTAGGCCAGACCACTCCCTGGTAATAATGGGATCCTAGAGAGAGCCCTTGAGAGATCTAGAGAGATCTTGAGAGTCCTAGAGAGATTAACCCTTGTTATAATCAGATAGAATGTAACCTCTCTGTTCTATCTAGGATTCTGACTCCAGATTGTACAATAATATTAACATATTGTTAAATAGTAGAAACTGTATGATATATTAAAAATATTAATCAACTTATATTGTTCACAGGGGAATTAAATCCGCCTCTTCCTGTAATGCATTTGATACCAGTAACAGAGCTGGTTGATATTGATAAGCGTTACACTTGTCCATTGTATAAAACTGCAACTAGAGCTGGTACTCTAAGCACAACTGGACATAGCACAAATTTTGTTGTACCTGTGCTTCTACCAACTGACAAATCTCCAGATTATTGGATTCTTAGAGGAACTGCTCTTTTAACTGCTATAAATGAATAACTTATTGTTTTTTTATTTATTACTTTTATAATTTCATTGTTTTATTTTTGAACAAATAAATTATTTGGTCAAAACATTTGTATTTTGTATTATGAATATTTAATTTTTATTGTTTTAATAAAAATCATCCATACAGAAGATCCATCCCTTGCTTTTAATAGTAAAAAGTTGAGAGTCCTAGAGAGATTAACCCTTGTTATAATCAGATAGAATGTAACCTCTCTGTTCTATCTAGGATTCTGACTCCAGATTGTACAATAATATTAACATATTGTTAAATAGTAGAAACTGTATGATATATTAAAAATATTAATCAACTTATATTGTTCACAGGGGAATTAAATCCGCCTCTTCCTGTAATGCATTTGATACCAGTAACAGAGCTGGTTGATATTGATAAGCGTTACACTTGTCCATTGTATAAAACTGCAACTAGAGCTGGTACTCTAAGCACAACTGGACATAGCACAAATTTTGTTGTACCTGTGCTTCTACCAACTGACAAATCTCCAGATTATTGGATTCTTAGAGGAACTGCTCTTTTAACTGCTATAAATGAATAACTTATTGTTTTTTTATTTATTACTTTTATAATTTCATTGTTTTATTTTTGAACAAATAAATTATTTGGTCAAAACATTTGTATTTTGTATTATGAATATTTAATTTTTATTGTTTTAATAAAAATCATCCATACAGAAGATCCATCCCTTGCTTTTAATAGTAAAAAGTACTGGAGGGTACAAAGCATACAATTGCACATAATTTAGGATTGCTCTCTTTTCTGAGAATCACTTCCTCCCTCTTCTGTTCTGGAGTGCTGCAGTAAAATTTTAATTAAATTTGGGATGGAAGTGTGGAATTGGCTCAGAAGACCGGGCATTTGCAGCAGGTGTAGTCGTTTCCCCCTGTAGTTTGCACCAGTGGTTATGGCTTGGCCTTAAGGGAAACAGTACCTGCTTCCTTTTTCAACTTGACAGTGATTGGGGGAGTAAGGGTCTCATCTCCTGGAGGCACTGGTACACATTTATCTGCTTTGGTGAATCCAGGAGTCATGGATCTTCCTGCAGCCCCTCCTGTAGTCACATTGTCCCAAGGTTTGCTGCTGTGATTGCCCATACAATGCCCTTGTTTTGTTAAAACCTCTTGACAGTGGTGGCATTGATGTAGTACTCCTCATGTCACGTATGTAGATGCAAGATGAAGTATACCTTCTAACAAAACAAGGTCTATTTTAAACTTGCCGGACATTTGAAGTTCGCTTCAGTGCTCTTTTGTAGGGTTTGTGGAGCATGCCTCCACAGATGTACACAGTCTGGAGATTTTTGAAGTTCCCATACATTTTTTAATCTTTTGGACTTATGCCCAGTAGCTAACCCCCCCCTCAACTCTATGGTCGAAGTTAAGAAACATGATTGTACAGGACAGAGGAAAACAGTTTTTTGTGCCTCAAACAACCACCACCTCTGTTTCTAAAAAACAAAATATTGTGCAGTTATTACATAAAAATAAAGGCTTTCAGCTTAATTACTAAGTTTCTACAAATGTTTTAATCCTAAATACTAAAATAACATGGGGATAATAATTAAAGTATGATAAATAATCTAACTTATGGCTGTAACACTTAGTTTGAATTTAAATTATAACAACTTAAGAAATTTAAAATCAGAAATGAATTCAACCAAATTAGAGTTAAATAAAATTAAAACAGAGTTACTAACAGCAGATACTAACATCAAGGGTTTATATTAAGTATTAATATACAAGTAATAATCTAACTTTGATAAATTAAATAATCACTTATTAAATATATTAATATTTAGCAAGCAAGCTATTAAAAGTAAAATTGATAACTGGAAACAAAACAAAAACTAAATCCAACAGTGTAAATGGTAACCTATCTAATGCAAATCTATAAAACAAGTGAGCTATTAAATATTAGTAACTTATTGTGAAGAATGTAGCTATTAAAAATAAAACTAAATTCAGCAGTTTAAATAAGTAGGACTTTATCGTTATGCTGACATGGTAACAGTCCTTCTTTGTTAGTAATTGGTGTAATGGTTTGATGTCACAACGGGCAGAGCGGAGCACAGCCAATCTCACTGCACCACAGTTTCAAATTACCTGTAGTAACTTTGACTAGTTTACCCATCCATATAGGAACATTATAAAATGTTAAGTTAAGCTAAAACAGTACTAGTTATTACTTTATGAATTAGGGAACTACTAGTGGTTAAATTTTGCACCTGCATGCTATTAAAGATGTTTCAAGCATTGAATCCCATGTAGATAAAATATACTTTTATTCAGTAAAATAAGATCTACAAGATTTACTTGTGCACATGGGGAGAACCTTTGGAACCTTTGAATTATCCGTCATGATATGGTACATCAGACTATCCTTATCGGTCATTAGAAGTTTTATATTATGACCGTACTTTTCCACCATGTAGTCATAATGGAATTAGTACATGATCATTTTGCTAATGTCCAATACGGTAAATCCGATGTAGATAGGATGATTAAGGAATATCTTCGTTTTCTTCAGACTTCAACGTCCGTGTTACAGATGTACGAAGCTTTAACAATCGGTTTCGCATTCACCTTATTCAGTTTACGCTCGTTAGTGATCAATTGGAAGTCTATTCGGTTACAAACGTTTTCCAAGGACTTACCTTACACCGCGTTATTAATCAACTTAAAAAAATCTTTTCAGTATTGAAATCGATGTACGGTTTTAACCAAGGCGATTGGGAAAATACCAGAACTCTGTGAACGTTTTTCACGTTCAAACAAAGACGAGCGTACAACTTTAGGTTCCTGTAGTGTACAACAACGTTCTTTGTCGTACAATGTTGTCATTAATTTCTTTACGGGACATCTCTTTACATCCTTCAAATAAGGAGACAACATATCATCGGTTGGTACTAACCGATGGGGTTCAAACCTCACAGGGGTCCAAAACGTAATATTGCATAACGACGATATTCTCAAAGATGTCCGCCAACAATAATACGTCGCTAAGAATGTAAAGATTGTGGTAATCGCCTAACGTGTTGCAGTCAAACGTTTCCCACAGGTTTTGAACATGGACGTAATCATCGCCCGTTATGTTCTCTCTTCTTAGCGAACGGTAAAATGCCGTCTGGGGTGGAGAAGTTGTTTCTAAAAACTTGTTCACATCGGACATATATTCGTAGGGGTAGACACCTTTACGGATTAAATAATCCCTTTTTCGGCTAGCGGGTAACAATGGATGAGACATTTAAATACAGCGTCTTTGTTCTGACAATCTTTTACTAGATTTTCTACAAGTTTTTCGAGGGATGACGAAAGAAATTCCAAGAACACCGATGGACAGTGACTAATCCAAGAACACCGATGGACAGTGACTAATTAATCGCTCGGATGTGTTGACGATGCAGTGTATTGTGAGTTTGTCCATGTATTTCCCCAAAGCTTGAACTATATGATGGCTATTGTAGCCGCGGAGGTTATGAAAAGATACCAGAATATGCTCGATGCGCTTACAATTTAGATTGCACTCGTTATGACATGAACAAAGAAACCGATCGAATGTACTCGAATTGAATTGAACCGAATTGAATGTACTCGATCGTACATTCAATTCTTAATGACATAGAAAACACTCGGTAGCCCTTTCAAATGTTTCAGTATCTTCGACAGTCATCACCATCGGTTTTTCGGTGACCATAATCTTTTTTTATCAGCGTGACCCAGCATTTCAGTTGTAGTTCAGTCTACAGGACCTTTACAGATCTGTCCTTCCTCATCGACGATTATGTAGGCGTAACCGGACGGAAGATGTTGGGCTGCCTTATCACTAGTGTTGGGTTTAGGGGTGGCAGTGTCCATCGGATGTACAAATGATTCAAAATCTGCATACACCGCATAAGGAACGCGTAGTGTGAACGAGTAGTCCCTGAACTTCATCACACATTTCCTTTCTTTACTGGGATCAGGTAACCTCTGTTGTGCACCGTGTCGCTTACATTCCACCAGATGTTTGTCTAAATTTTGTCTAGCAGCAAGTGGATCCGATGAACTGAAGCGGTGCAAGCAGTACGGACAGTATTGACTGCTGCAGTTAGTCTTGTGGTATTAATAAGTCAATAATGAAATTTATCTCGTCTCTCCCCTGCAAGCAACAACAGGTGTATGCAAGTGGGTCTGCATACCACGGTTTTTGGTAACACTACCGGATACACACTATCGTTATCTTCCTCAGCCGTAGGCGTTGATGCTTATTGTGAGGTTTAACATCTCGAAGCGATTAATGTCTTATACTTGTACTGGATATTATATCCCGGTCATGTTAATTTCGTGTTCGTGTCTAGCATGCCATCCCTGACGTTGGTGACGTCCGAGTCAATTGAGAAGGTATGCTAGCACGGACCAGAGGAAACATTTTTGATCATGCGGATTTTTTACAAGTTTTTCAGCCGTTTTTATAAATGTTGCAGAGGCGCCGTGTAATGTACGGTAACGAATAATATTTAAGTCTATATAAATTATCTTATTACCCATATACACTGTCGTTGTTGATGAACTTTGTCAGCGTCTCTACGATTTTCTCCATCGATTCGATCCAAAGTTCGACGACGTCGGTGTTTTCCTCTAGATTGATCACCGTCCTAGTTTTTCCGTGCAAATACAGATATGTGAATGATGTTTCCACTCCGTCTTCGAGACGCGTCTGCTTCATCAGTTCAACATTTGCAGCAATATACCTGTATAAGCGAAAGAAAACTAATGTTAGTACATATTGAATTTTTTTCTTTATAACTGAAAAAAGAGATTGTTCATAACAATACCATCTTCGTACACATAATGAATAGTAATTTAAATAGCATATTTATATAGTTATCATTTCACTTTATCAAATATGCCTTCATATTTGATATGAAGGCATAACGCCAAAACGCCTGCCTTTTTCCTTCAAACGGTTCAGGATGTGAACCGTTGAGTGAAGATATAGTTCCTCAAAGTCTGACAGGTCCCATCGAAGCCGGACGACATAACATAAGTCGTTTATTGCACGGATAACTATTTTATGGTAATATCTGAAACAAATTTTTATATATATATATATATATGTATGTATCTTGTTTGTGTGTGTTTCAGATGGTGGTAAATGAAGATAATTTTTGTTTTTTGTAATTTTGTTTTTCTATTTAATTTTTTTTATTCATATTATTGTATTTTTTTTGTTTTTTCTTTATATATACTATTATTTTTTAAATTATATCATTTTTTAAATTTTATTTGTTTGAAAGTTATTTAATAATACCACACAGTCACATTTTAAATAAAACCTTACCTTGCTAATTAAGATGAAATCGCACTTGATAATAATTGGTGAAGAGGTATCGCAGCAATCGATGTATTCACATTCAACGTCAGATTGCGAATGATGAAATCGCGCAACGTTTTTCGCTTATATCCAGACACGACTGGTTTTAACCGGATCAGCCACACTCTTTTAGTCCAAAGTGTGTGTGTATAGGCCAAATGATAAATACGCAATCTACTTTGTTGTCACGTGACCTGTCGAACAGGACATGCTCATTTCCTGTAACGATTGTCATTTGTCAGTCGCCATCGTCATCCGTCGTCAGTCTCGCGCCGCTTCTCACACAGTGAACATCGTCGCTTCGCGCCACGGGACGAGTGCGCCAGCATGACGACTAGGATCATCCTCGAGGTATGTCCTCGGCAGGACCGTGGCCGCCGCCCTCCAGGTATGTCTATTTATTGTGGTGGGAGGGGGGTGTCCTGTCAAACAGGATTAAACAATTTCATTTCCTGCCGCGCCGCACCGCACCGCACGCACGCGCAGCCGCCGTGGCCTCCGGCAGGGCGTGGCCGGCCTCCCGGACGACGACGACGAGAACCTCGCTGTGACGCCGCCTAGTGCCCGCCACGACGACCAGAAACATACTCGAGGTACGTTCTTAAGTTTTATTCACACACACAGACTAATGTGACGTTAAAATATGACGACAGCGACTGCGGCGACGGAGGTCGAGAACCTCGCTGTGACGTCCGCGTCGGTCGGTCGATTCTTCAGTCGAGCGCCGCATCCCGCACGGTAAACATTCCGCTCCGCCGACGCACGCACGTACGTGAACAGCTGCCGCCTCCCGGTGCAGGATCTATGACGTGAACCTCTCCCATCGCAGTAACGCCTCCCGGTGCGATCGCCTCGACGACCAGGAACATCCTGAAGGTACGTCAAAATTTTTATTCACACAAACACACACATACGGGCTAGTTGCAGTCAGCGGCGGTTACAGGTACTGACCACAAAATTCAAAAGTTCACAGCTTATGTGGAACAAATTTCAATTACTCTACCGACCATCCACCGTACCCGAACGGTCTAAGGCGTCAGTAAACACACAATCAACCGTCCCCGGTTCGAAACCTAGCCGATCCACTTTAAATATTATTCATTTATTTAATTCTACCGCTGAACTCTGGTCACCGCTGTTCAACAGTGCTACCAACCTTTGAAATATTACTTTACTTACGTAATACTACTTACGAAATATTACTTTACTTTACGTCAAAATCCAAGATGGCCACCACCGCCATATTGTATTCATGACGTCAACCAAGATGACGGATGGCCGCCATCTTTGATTTGGCGCTCGGACTCTTATTTCCCTACTACTAACAGACACTGGCATAGATTGCTTTCTCTATGAATGATGTATTAAGTCTTGCAAGTGTAATCTACACTGCGCTGTATTCATGCTAGACTTGTTAATATTAAACTGAATAGTAGCTACAATGTGTAGCTACTATACTATGTGTAGCTACAATGACCAGGAGGATTCTGATAAATTTCTTAAACATATTTCTCATTAAAATAATGAAAAAAGTTTGTATAAATGTGGGTCCAAAAGCACTTTATGGTTTTTGACCTGAAAAAGTTTTTAAAATTTTCCCAGAATGGTATCACCATTATTTTCTGTGAAATCTGGTGTAAAAAAAAAAAAAAAAAAATTCAGTTGAAAACACACTTTTAGCTTTGGTGTACATTAACTTTGTTAAATTATGAATAAACAAATAAAGCTTCCTGGTTAAATTGATAGACTTAATTCTAAGAAAACTGATATGATTATCCACCAACAACACCCACAACAGCAATTTAGTTGTACTTTCATGTGAAACAATAACAGAAAAATTGTGGTAAAAAATGCTTGCAATATTATAATATTTCTTAATTATTAGTGTATTAATTCTCCACTGGGGATGCTGTAATGCTATACAGTATTAGTAGTCTTGTGTTCCTTCCAGAGAGCAAAGCTCTACTGACAAAATTTTCAAACATTGTTGTGGTTATGACTTTAAGAATCTTGTTTCAGTGTGCTGAATTGAGAAGTTAAATAACATTTTATACTGAAAATTAGTTGAAATTTAATTTGTGATTTAAGTAGTTACTTTCCATTAGTTTAACAGCTACTGATTATAATTAGTGATTTGTTGTATAATAAAAGAGAAATGCTGTTTAAAGTTTACATACTAGGAATATGCTGACATTCATTTCATCTGTGGATTATGTAACGGCAATGCTACACGAGCTGTTGAAGATTTCCCAATCAAAACATTCCTAACCGGCAAGTATTTGCAAATGCTCACTGACACTTTTAAGGGAAAGTGGAACATTATGTAACATCTGATGAATGGAAAACATATGAATGAACAGATTTTACATATGATAGAGTGAAGTCAAACTACTAGTACTTATATATTATCTGCACGTTTGAGGATTCCACACAACAGCATTTGGCATAATTGCACAATGAAGAGCTGTATCATTCTCAGCCAGTTTAATAACTTGAATGTGATTATTACAATCTGCAGCTTGAATTGTCAATGGTTCAAAACAACGTGCTTCCATCACTGATACTATTTACAGATTAAGCAACATTTACGCAGGATGGAGTGAACAATACATGAAACAAACATTTTTGGAAATGTGACAATTCCCGTGAAACAATTGAAATTAATTTCCACCACCATTTTTCATCTCTGGTGTGGGATAATGGGGATAGTGTTATTATCAGAACCTCATATTTTCAATGGTAGACTGACAGGACAGGTTCAGGTTACCTGAACTTCTTCAAAATGAGCTGTCAGTACTTAGAGGATGTTCCACTTAGCACAAGAACTGATATGTATTTTCAACATGAGATGCACCAGCCCATTTTTATGGTCCTGCTATTCATCTGAATGAGTCATTTCCTTACTGCTGGACTGGTAAAGGTGGATCACACAACTATGGCCAACTAGATCACCCAATATGAACCCGTAGATTTCTTTTTGTGGGGATATATGAAAGCGTTAGAGTGCATGCACAAAAGTTAGAAAATGCAAATAAACTTTTACAAAGAATCATGTAGGCCACTGAAGAAATCAAAAACAAGCCAAGAATGCTAAAAATCTGAAATGAGTTTTCAGGTTGATGACAGTCAGTTTGAACATTAATAATGTAAAGTAAGAATAACTTAAGCTATTTTATTTGATTTTATAAGTTTAGTTTGTTTTTACAACTTTATGCAGTAATAGAAGGCTGTTCGTTTTAGTCTAAAATTGCAATTCAGTATTTTCTATATTGGTACACATATTGTTCTTCATTACAGACATTATTTTCTTGCAATATTATCTATTTTTGATTGACGTAATTTAGATCAGTTTTCTCAGAATTAAATTCTCTATCAATTTTACCAATAAGTTTTATTTGTTTATTGACAATTTAACAAACTTATTTTATACTAAAACTAAAAAACTGTGTTTTTTATTATACCCCATATTTCATAGAAATTAATGGTGGTTCTGGGACCCATTTTCAAATTTTTTTCTGGTCAAAAACCATAAGAAACCACTAAATTTGCCCCGTAATTTATCTTCCTAGAATTTTTAGTAGGACTTCATATCAGTGGGGATCAGAAATCAAAGCGAAATCTTTCACTACGTGTAAAACAAAGGATTTTCAAACCGATGTTTATATTAACTTTTTCGTTAGCATAATCTGGGATTACCAATCCAGTTCACACATTGAGAAAATAGAAATAAAAATGGATAATTTTATGTTAACTCCACAATAAAATGTTCTTTCATTATGGATGATATTAAAAAAAGTTAGCTTTGGTCTTTATGAATTTAGAACTTGTTTTAACTTCAACATCAGACTTATTTTCAGAATAAAATCAGTGCTTGCTTATACTGCTCTGCTAGTAATTACCATATTACTTATTTTTTTTTTTTTTGTCTTCAGTCATTTGACTGGTTTGATGCAGCTCTCCAAGATTCCCTATCTAGTGCTAGTCGTTTCATTTCAGTATACCCTCTACATCCTACATCCCTAACAATTTGTTTTACATATTCCAAACGTGGCCTGCCTACACAATTTTTCCCTTCTACCTGTCCTTCCAAAATTAAAGCGACTATTCCAGGATGCCTTAGTATGTGGCCTATAAGTCTGTCTCTTCTTTTAACTATATTTTTCCAAATGCTTCTTTCTTCATCTATTTGCCGCAATACCTCCTCATTTGTCACTTTATCCACCCATCTGATTTTTAACATCCTCCTATAGCACCACATTTCAAAAGCTTCTAACCTTTTCTTCTCAGATACTCCGATTGTCCAAGTTTCACTTCCATATAAAGCGACACTGCAAACATACACTTTCAAAAATCTTTTCCTGACATTTAAATTAATTTTTGATGTAAACTTACTGAAGGCTCGTTTAGCTTGTGCTATTCGGCATTTTATATCGCTCCTGCTTCGTCCATCTTTAGTGTGAGATTGCGGAGGACCTTCCTTGGTAATATTACTTAATTCTTATATAAAATTTTATTATCTAATTATAAAAATTCTGGTATTTTAAATCTTACCTTAAGATTTATTTACTTATTATTCTCCTTTGCCGTAATTTCATTGTGTTTGTTCTATTATTTATTAACAAACAATATTTTTAAGAAATAAATCTTTTCTATTCATTCTTTTTTTTTTTTGTTTTGTCTGCATCATATCATTATTATCAGTGAATCCTAACATCTTTATTTTCTACTTTATCTATTGCTTAACTTTATGCCATATGTTAAAGCATTATGTATTTTATAATGTACTAATAATTTCAGCATTACATATGTCATTTTCTTTTAACACATTAAAAGACATATTGCTGTCAAGGTTACCTGAATGAATTAATTTCATGAAGAAACAATGCTTCATGAAATGATTTACGCGATAACTTTGGTATGCATTTATGCATACCGAAGTTATTGCATAAATCTCTCAAAATTTTTAGTGATATACTTAATATGTTTGCTAGATAATTGATGCATGTTCTCATTAATAACACATGTTTTAAGAAATCATGGTGAAAGTTTAGTTAGCTATAGAATTGACATTCCAAGTGACTCATAACTGAAATAGATATTTGTGAACCCTTTCAGTTTATATGTGTATTTTTATTTATTTTAAATATGTTCTCTCTTATGTGTAATAGTTAAGTGATGTATTGTTCACTCCTACCTTGTTTTTATGAAATGTCTTTTCAGTATTTCTGGTGTTTCTTTTCTGTTGCTGATTTGACATTTTTCTATTTTATATATTTATGATTATTCTTTTTGTGTTTATTTATAAAGTGAATATTTGTGGTGGCACTTGCATAATGGCAGTTTTATTTTTTTTAGATGAGACAATAACTTTCCTTGTTCACCTTAAAATTATTTTTTCTCAAATTTTAAAGTTTTATCCCCTTCTGCATTATTAAATGTCTTATCCAGATCTATAACTGCATGTAAGTGGATTTAATAATTCTGTTATGAAACTACTTGAATTTTGTTAAAAGTAACAGTTGTATTCCAGTCGACTGATATCACATTAAAATCATCAAATTTTTTTAAACCGTTCAATGTATCATTTTCATAATAATATTGCGCATTGTATTAGTACATTAACCATAGTAATGAATTGACCTTGGTGGTTAATGTATTGTTTTTATGTATTTCTTTAAATTTTGGAAATTTTTTGTTAGGTGAAAAATCTTTTGAATGGCATTTTGATTTCAATTGAGCTCATAATAGTTAAATAATATAGCAGTATATAGTAACTATTACTTCATACTGTTTATGTAATATTCTTACTGAACTGTTAAGTAGCTTAATAGTTTGATAACAAAATGTTTTTTGCTTTTTACTTTACTTCTATCATAGCTCTAGAGCTAAGCTGCAAGAAGGAAAGTATAGAAATCATTTAAAAAATGGGATATGGGTTTTCATTTCTCAATGTTTCTTGACCCAGGGACCCCAAAAAACAAAATGTGGGATTAATGTTCATATATATGTTTGGCATGTTTGAAGCTTAATAACTTTTGACTGGATTAATGAATTTTGATGAAATTTGGCACAGACTTGTATATATATCAGGTAATCTGTTTGTGAAAGTTAGTGATCATTGTCTTCAGGGAGTGGAGTAAATAGTTTTCATTGATAACTGGTTATTAATTGCATTTATGCAAAATGAGATGTCCAATTTTATATTAAAAAAAATTGATTTTTCTTACAAAACAAAATTCAAAAACACATTTAACAAAAGAGGTATCAATGATTAAAAATAATATAGCTGCCATTTTTAAATTATTTATGTGCAAGTATGAAAGTTATTCTTGACTCATTTCTTATCTATGAAAGTTAACACTCATTTACATTCTAGACTGATATTGGATAAATATCCCTATTCTTAAAAACCTTATCATTTGATATTCAAAATGATCAGCTAGTATTTCTAATCTGTTTTAAATTTTGGAAGTACAACTAGAGGTAAAATAATTACCTGAGCTTCACAGTCTTGCTTTAAGGATTATATGAAGATTGCTCCATGAATTTCTCTTACATGAATACTTTACACCTCACTGTACACATAATTTATGTATATAAAAAATTCAACCTCAAATTTATAAATTAAATTTAAAATGATAGTTATATAAAAATGTTGCTTTAAATTCCTTAAATAACACAAGAAGTACTTCATAACCTTGAGATCACAAAAACGAAACTTTACTAAAAACTTCAATTTGAAAAAAGTAAAGCAAACTCTTCTTCAGAGTAAAGAAAATTTATGCCTTTATGAGGAAATCACAAATCACCCACTACATGTAATGAGGGGGCAGCAATGTCTGAAGTGCATCAGGATGATGCTTTTTTGAAGTAAGCATTAATTTTCATACTGTTTAATATGCTTGAAAGTAATTTTATTGCTAAGCTTCAGATGGAATTAGCTGTTATTTTACAGCAAGATGGAACTCCAGCTCATTATACTCGATGGTAAGGAATTTTTTAAATTACTATTTTGAATAACAATATATTCATAGTGGTCCTGAAATTTTGTAGCCATCTAGAAGTTATACTTCTAGGCATCACACAACCTGTGACAAAGAAAAAATCTCCCATTTGCAAGTAAAGAATGTTGGGTAAACTGAGACTACTACCAAAGTCTGTTTTTATGACATTTTCCTTCAACGTGGAAGAATGTCTAAACACACTTGGTGTCTGATAAAACTGTATTTAGACAATGGAGGAGCACATACAGATATAATTTATAGTAATTTTTAATGAGTAAAAAATATAAGTGTTCTAGAGGAAATTTTATAAACTAGAGAAACCCACTCTCATCTTTGTAACACCCACTCACCAATTCCATCCCCTTTGCTGCAAGAATGCAATTCAAACTGTTGCCCATACTTGAAAATTAGATGTTAAATTTAATCATTTTTTTTTAATTTTGTGGGAATTTGCTCTGTCACCTACAATGTCGAAAATAGCGTGCTTGAAGCAAGTCATTATTATTTTATTAATTAATGCCATTTTATCTTTTCTAATTAAAGGCACCAACAAAATCTATTTATCAAGACGTCATGAAAAAATTAATTAACTGTATTGTGTTTTAGTTGTCTTACTACTGAATTATCGTAGGATATCTAAGGAGAATGTATGTTATATGTGTGAACGAACATATATGGCCATTAGTAAAACAATAACTGAAGAGAATATAAATAGTGCATAACCAACTTATAAAATAAGTTATTGCTTCAACATGTAATAGTTTTACAAAACGTTGATTAGAAGTCCAAAAAATTGCTAACGAAATTAACTATTTTTAACACGCGTATTCTTATTAACAAAGCATCTGTCCAAATTCGTTTTTTTCTGCTTTCAAACTAGGCGGTGGTGAAAAATTATTCAAACACTCACTTGAGGGCGGGTATGACGCTAGCCCGCGTTTAAATAGAGGTGGTTGTGATGAAGGTAGTTTTAACGGTTGCATTTCGGTCATATTACACATTTTCTCTCACTTTTCGAGTGATGGACATGAATCTTTGAACTAGTAATTTACTGATGTTATATTTGTTATGATGATTTATACTGGTTATTACTGCGAAAACAAGTGTCTAGACGATGGTGTATTAAAATTATGATTACTAACCTAAACATTTAATTGTCATGTAAGTTTTAAAATTGACATATATCTAAGGTGGTTTGTGTTTGTTTAAGTGATAATCATTTGTGTATTTTGACGTACTTATGATTATTTTTCTTTTTAGTATAAGTTTTGTATAAATCGATATTATAAATTTACATTGTTGTGACCATAGTGTTTAATGTTTTGTTTTGTTTTGAAAATTAGTTAATGGTTTACTGTGCTTTGTTATTGTCATAGGTAGATAAGAGTTACTATAAAAAATTAATCTTGTGTTTAGTATCAAAAATCGTTTGTAATATTACTGAGAAAAACTTATAATATTTGTACTGCTGATAATTTTACTGTAGTAAAATGTCAGTGTATTTTTTATTACAGCAAAATTGCCTTTTTAATTAATTATGAAATCTTGCTTGATAAACTGACATGTTACTCTGAAGTTTTAAATTTACGTTATTATTTGCCGGTTTTTTTTCTCTTTTTGGTTAGGATAAAAATAATTTATAATCAATTTTTTAAGAACACCATGTTTTGTCCGTATTATTTTAATATATTGCTATATGTGAGTTTCTATTCTTTTCATTTTGCCTATCTCACTTGATGAAAATGATGTATTAAATCAGTAATATGTTTTGATCTAATTAATAGTTAAAAAATTATTTTGATGCAATAACATTTTAGTTTTGTTTGTATAGGTGGATTTATCTTTTTTATTTTTACTTACCTTAAGTAAATTAATTGCAAAAGATGTGCATTATTATTAATGATGGTTATTCACTGTTTATTAATGAATTCACTGCTAATTATAATTGACAGTTCATTATAGTGCAATGTGAGACAGTGCCCAAAGTGTTTGCTATCTTTCTAGGTAGCACAAAGGTGTTTATTATGTTTTGATTACAATTAATTCCTGAAATAAATTTTAATCGATGTTTAAAAAATCACCATTTGTAATCATTAGTTGATAATTTATAATGTTTTGAGTTTTTTAAGAGTCATTAATATTTTTGCTTAAAAATTTCTTGAATGTTAGGGTCAATGTGCTCATAGTTTTAAGGTTTTAGAAAAAAATATTTACAGTAAAACATTTCTTCTTTGTGCTGAATCATTCCTAAAATTTATTTTTTATCAGTTTTAATTTTTATTAAAAAGAAATTCAAATTACTGTTCTTATGATTGTATACTGATCTTTCTAAATATGAATGATCTACAATCCTTGATGGGTCTATTCATTCGCCTTGCATTTTCTGTCATCCATTACTTTGGAAAGAGGCAGACCTATTTGCATTGTTCTTGTACATAAACTAATAGTTTTTTGCCAATATTTAAATTATGCCATTAACTTTTTATTTAAAATAATTAATATTATAAAAATGTTAAGTATTGCCTTAACATGTTGTGAAACATTATGGAAAAATATTTTATTGGGATGTTTCTTAATATGAATTGCTGAATACAAATCTTGTAAAATAATATATTTCTCCCAGTTTCTAAAGACGTTTAAACATCCTTCACTTTATTTTTATTAGTTAAAGTTTTCAATTTAATCTCCACAAAATGTTCTGATGAAGCAAAGGTCGATACAAGTGTGTAAAATGTTAAGGAAAAAATAAAGCAAATGTGAAAAATTTCATTTTTACAAATAATTCTCAAGGTAACACTTTTTTCATTTGGTATTTTGTACATACTCAGTTTATGTACAATGTATAAATTTGTTCAGTCTGTTGAAGTTTATTTGGTATGATATTTTTACTTTTATAAAATTGATGTCAGGGTTTTCAGTTGCATATATACTATTATATTTCAGTTAAGATGTGGTGCTTAGTTATTCGTTTGATCGTTTTGTAATAACAATTTTTTTTTTGTTTACACCAAAACAGTTTTTACTGTTCTGTAAATTGAGGTAAATAAAACTTATCATTAAAGAGAAGTCTGGTATTGTTTGATGTTTTAAAATGGAAGGTCCTTGTAACAGACAATTTTGTGATGAAATGAAAGTAGTAACTTGACTTTTAATACAATTTAGGGAAAACCCTGAGAGTAGTGAAAACTTCTAGGTCTTCTTGGACCTTTTTTTTGGAAAAATATAAGTAAAGAGAGAATATAGATATCTGAGGATGATGATTTTTTTACAAACTTTTATTTACTTGGTTTAAAGAAAACATCAAAAATATTCCTATAAATAAACTTATTTTACAGTCCAAACAAACAGTATGAATAATGAAAATAGCAGTTGTATTACTACAGGATGTACCAAAAGTAACACAAGATTTAAATTTACAAAATGAACTTTTATTTGTGCATGAGTTGACAAAGTTGTAACATACTTTTAAAGAGTAAATACTCCTATTAAATATGGAAAATAATATCTGGCAAATGTCCTCCCTGTCTCATATGACACTTGCCCAATATTTTGACAAAATTTGCAGTCACATTTTTGCAGACATGTGGCTCAGTTGTTGCCATAACAGGTTAGATTTCTTCGTTAAATTCAGGAATGTTTGGTGTATGTTTTTCCTGTAAACCTTGGACTTTACAAATCCCCAGAGATAAAAGTCACACAGTGTAAGGTTGCATGACCTTGATGGCCGATGTGATCACTGTTGTGTAAGATCAGCCATCCATGAAATTTTGCTGGAACAACTTGATAGTTTCGCATGCTGCATGACATGTGGTGCCATACCTGCTGGAAGAACATCTCATCAAAGCCAATCCAAATGAGGTCACAAAAATGCTGTTATCTTACGATAATGTACACCAGTGACAGCACAACACTTTGTGTATCTATAATATATTTTCACCATATGCACTCCTGCATTGTATATTTATTCATCACAACTAACTCAATACTTAGCAGAATGTGATTACTACATGTGCTTCAGAGAGCGTAGCCAAAAACAGAAAAAAAGTCTGACAATTTAAATCTTATGTTAATTCTTAGGCACTCTGTAAAGATAGATGTGATAAGTCAGTTATAAAACTGTTGTCTCATGGGTTTTTGTTTGTGTTCTATTTTATGTGTTAGATTTATTTGAAAAGTTTGATGAATAAAAAGGGGTACATCTTTATTAATTGCAAGTAACTTAATATAAGAATAACAAGCATATTATTTTTTGTTAGTGTGCAGTTTAGAAAGGGTGTATCAAAAGTTATATATTCTAAATTCTTTGATCTGAAATTTGGTTATAACAAGTTATTGAAATGAGTAACTCCTCGTTCTTTTCATGTTATAAGCAGTATGTTTTTATACAACCCACACACGTTGAAACAATCTATTTTTTTTTTAGGAAAAATCATACACCAATCTTCCACGGGGTCCCATAGAAGAACAGCTCAAAATTTTAAATGGAAAGGGTAGGGTTTTGATACAACTTTAAGGCATTGAGTAACAAAAATTTTGATATGTTAAATAACACCCCCTATAACCAACATGGTGGTCTTTAATATTTTTCACTGTCAGTTTTAAAAGTGGTATACAGTACCACTGTAGTATTGCTCAACAGTGAAATAGTAAAAAAAAAATAATTTATCAAATGCCCCTACTTCAAAACTTATCAGTTTTTCAGTATGAGCATTACTTTGGGTACTATAGGTGATTTTTAAAACTTGCTTTGTCACCATTTTGATTAGGTATAGGTCACCCTTTCTCTTGACCTGTTCAGGCTGTTTTTTTTTTTAATTGCTAGGTGCAGTCGTGCTAATTGTAGACAGTGCAAGCCTGAGTATCGTTCTGCCTGGTAACAGCAACTTGTGATGCATGATGCTCTTCCAATCTCACCAAATGTACGTACAGCATAACCTTCCTGGCCATCAGTGTGGGCTTTGCCCTAGACTGTAGAGCTTCTCCTCGCTTAGACCATGATCATTTTCAAACATTGTTGTCTTAGGTTATCCAGTTTTCATCACTCGTGATGAACTGCTTTAGAATTGGCTCAATTTCATTATGTTTCAGTATTTCGCATATAGAAATTTAATTTTTTTAAATTTATTTTTATTTTTTGGTGACTGATGTTTAGGCCATTGGTGATGTGACTGCTTACATGCTAGTCTTTATCAACTTTTGCCAGAATACGATTACATTATTTTAGGCGTAGAAGGTTCAGTACTTTTAAAGACTACCTATTTTATGTAATATTGTATATTAAAAATAATAAAATGATTTATAATATTAAATAATAAATTAAATTTAAATTTTATATATATTTATATATATTATTTTTTAAAGACAATTTTAAGACTCTTATTTCTCTGTACTATTATACAGATATAAATAAATAACTTGATCAACCAAGTACAGAATAAAATTAAATTAAGTAGGATGACACTTGTCTTATATCATTATACACAAGGTACTTTTACGATTTTCTCGCATCTTCAGTTAATCTAAAATTTTAATTGTTCATATAAAATTACATATTATAAATACACAACATTAACAAAATAAAATCTTGATAAATACAATAAAACAATATTTAATAAAATTTAAAATCGGATTAAATAAAAATTGAATTAAAATTAAACATTCTTTTCCTTTTAAATTTAAGATTTAAAATGAAAATTAAAAGTTAAAACTTAAAAATTCCATGTATAAAAATATGTCATAAAATAATGAAAATATTGATTAAAAGTTAAAATGATAAATATGTTTAAAAAAATATGTGTGTGTGTGCGCGCGCGTGTGTGTGTGTGTTTGTGGTTTGGCTAGCCAATATTATATTACAGCACTATAGAATGTCCAGGTTCTGCAACACTTCGACCTTTGACCCCTTGTCCAAGTTGACGCAGAACCTGAACGTATATTTTCCATGATTATCCCCTGCTCTGTAGTTAAATTTTCACGCTGAATTAGTGGATTTACTGCAAAATACATAACAAAACATGGGTTTGAGATGCCTCCAAAAGTACAACAAAGAACTAACAATGAAAGTGTTGCAGAACCAGGACGGGTGATTCGATACGTTAAATAGGATTTCTGAAAAAAGGGCGTATCTCGAAAACGGTGCGCCCTAGGCCAATTCTGGCGCGATTTTGAAAGGCTAAGTTGTGAAGGTACTTTGGGATCCCCCAGAACGATAGAGCCTAGCCCCATGCGTCCAGGTGCCACTGTTTTCGAGATACGCCCTTTTTTTCAGAAATTTTTCGTAGGGAACCAGTGTTTTCTCAGTGAATTCACTCTTCCATCGTGAAATTTAACCGCAAAAATACCATGATTAATTGTAAATTTATGATTATGTTCTACATCAATCGGTCATCATTACTTTCAGCGAAATGGTATTTTATCATTGATCATTATTTAATGCGTACAGTGATCCTTATTTAATGTTGGTTCAATCTTCAAAATAATTGTTGGTTCTTTATTAAGTTTTTATCACATCATAATTATAAAAAAGGACGTATCTCGAAAACGGTGCGTCCTAGGGCATTTTTGACGCGATTGTGAAAGGCTTAAATGAAAATATACTTTGCCACTTCCCGAAACGATAGTCCCCATTACCATGCGTCTAGGTGCCACCGTTTTCGCGAGATACGCCATTTTTTCAGAAATATTTGATGATGAAGTAAAATGTATTTATTTATCTGCATTTACTATTATAACTGACATTAGCTACAAAAAAATAAAAATATTCGTTATCTTTGATCTATTACTGTTGCTTTATCACGGTACCCGTCAACGGAGAGTATGTGACTATATTATCATAAACTAATAAACAATACGCGATTGTATTAGGTTTAAAATTCTCTTCCGCTTCAACTTTAATTTTCAAATCAATTACACCTATCCTTACGGATTCATTTTAACGCGAGTATATATTATATGTTAGGGATTCCTCTGAACGCGCTACTTTATTAACTTTTAAATAATTCATCTTACACGTTCTATAATATGGAAATTTAATTTTTCATTTCAATAACGTATTTGTGCTTTTAAGTTTCGCAGCAATGATTTCAAGTCCTAGAGCTTTTTATTTCTCTGCGCTTTCTTTTGTCAATCTGAAACGTTTCAACTTTCTTCTTCATTTTCGAATTTGAGTGGCATATCTAAAAAATAAAAAAAATAAAAATTCGGTTACAATAGTTTATTTTGATTCTTTCAATACTAACAACATCTTTAGATTTAATAAATTATCATTTTCATCGGTCAACGGTATAACTAAATTGTAAAATTTTCTCACATCTACCGGTAGATATTCAGTATAAAATCGATATTCTTTAGTTATCTTACCGGGGTCTGTACTTAGTGGAAACTCTTATAAAATACAATCTTTATCTTCGTTTCTAAAACTACCGGAAATAATATTACATTTTACACGTATTACGTTTACAGGAGCGATATGTATTATTTTATCTGAAAAATGTGTTGTATTCGATTTGAGAATTCGGACATAACCCAACAGACTCCCGATGCTGCAATCTGTATCCGAAAAATCTATCCACACACTGCTTTTAATTTCGCATTGTAATGTATTGATGTTTGCTCGCAAGGAAATGGCTTTTTTAATTTTTTCATTTCATTCTGTATATATTCTGATATATTTTCGATTTCATAACTACCCGCCTGTATTATATAATTTTTCTTTGTAAATACATAATTATTATTTTCATCTTTTTTGACATCTTTATATAACGCGTAACACAATTTATTAATTTTATTCTCTTCTACGTTCAGAATAGTGTTGGCGGTCATCAACCATTTTAAACCCAATTCGTATTGGCTGGCCTTTTGAAAGGATGATTGGAGTAGAAAACGATTTCCTAATAGTCGAACTGTTACCGCCATTCGATAATAGACACGACATATCTATTCTATCTATCTAGAAAAAAAACGTATCTAAAACATATAATTTATTCGGATAAAAATTGTAAACATAATCGATCGGAAATTACATAGACGTCGGCTTTATATCTAGTATAATTGTACATTACATTAGATTTCCCGAAATAATTCATCAATTCTGGAAAAGGATGTGTTATATAAAATAATCGACATTTTTATCGATTTTCCGGAAAAAAAATGCGTAACGCGACGGTTTGAAGTATCTAAATTAACTATAGTGCATTCATTTCTCCTAATCTTTTTCGGTAAGCGTTGAGCATAAAAACACATCTAAAATGTGGAATTTTCAACTGTTTCGAGTACTCGGTCAACTCGTGATCGTGTTTCAGTATTGAATCGATTTTTTTTCTTAACAACTTTCTTTAATTTTTAATCTCCCACCACTTTTCTTAAGTCTCAATCTACCACCAAATTTCGATTTAACTTTCATCGCGTTAGTTACAAAGTAGGCAGCTGCTCTTTCTGCAAAACTGCTATCTGGTCCGATTACAAGTTCCCAAGATTGTTCAGCAAGCGCTTTATCGGCTTGACATCTCGTTTTATTATCTGAATACTTCGAATAAGCTACATCGTGCAGTTTACAGGCATCATCCGGTTTATTGACGCCTTTATCACCACGGTTTAATCGCTTATCTAATTTTGTTCCCGGCCCATAATAATTGTAACCCGGCAAATGCGCCTCAAATGTTAATAAATCTACATTTTTATTAACTATAGAACCGATAATACCGCGTCCTTTCTTTTTATTTTTTGTTACCTTCATATCCATATTTATGAACATTTATTTTTCACTCAGATATAAAAATCAAAATGATTCTTTAATTTATTTTAAATTAGCCGAGCCTGGAATCCCGACCATGGCTTTTAACTAGTAAGAAGCCGAAGCGTACATTCACACGTCGGCTTTTTATGAGATTAATGGCAAAATATTTTATATAAGATAATCTTTTCAGCACATTTTTACAATAATCGGCAATCTTTAACGTCAACATTTTCAGTGTTAATGATTTTGTAATGTATTACCCGTTTCATCAGCCGGAATTACGGCCGATGAGATAACTTCAACTCATTTTTACAATAATCATCAATCTTTAGTTTATGTAAATTAGGTGGTGAAGATCTTCACCTCCAAAATATTTCACATAAACTAAAAAAATACAATAAATTTATCGAAAAAAGCAGATTATTTCGCATTTAATTATACTAAACCGGTTGAACTATAAAAATACACCATGTTTTATGAAGTACTTTTAATTTTATCTTTTCATTTGAGTTAGTGTAGAATTAATCTCATTTTCTAAATGTGTCTTGAATTCTTCTGTAATGCGACCATTTAATTCAGTATCTATATATTCGTCAATTTTTCTTTTAAGTGGCTCGAGCGCATCTGTCATAAACTTTATACTTGCTTCTGCAAGCCTCTTTTCTTCATCCTCTGTATACTTTTTAATCTTTACATCATAGTCTATTATCGCCTTGTCTAAACTTTCCATTGTGATTTTAATAATTTGTTGAGCTCGTTTAAAAGTAAACGTATCCGCGTCGTCAATCCGATCAGATACATTACACAATCCATGATTTTGCATACCATAATGTCATCTTTTGTTTGGGAAAAACCAATTTCTGGAGGACCAGGAATACCTTTTCCACTCTTTCATCGTTTTCTTTTACTATCTAATCTTATTCGGGTTCGTGACATTTCTGTATTAAAAAAAAAATAATACTCTAATACCAATAATCTATTCAAATTCAACATCTTTCAATTCTGTATTTATGGATATGATTTCAATCGAAATGCTCTTATTTCCAGCGCATATTCATCCGTCGTATACAATCTAGCTACGTTTGGATCATCCCAATATAAATAGACTGGGTTGTAATTGAATTGAGCGAGAGTAGTCCTGAGAAAGATGTGGCTGGTATTTTATATGGTGAAACAGATCTATCTATTCGTTCTGGAGGATAACGCTCTCTGATTACTTTGTTATATTTGAAAGATTTATTCGTTTTTCGTCATCTGGATTTTTGTAAATTAACAACTCTAAAATACCAGGTGTGGCTGAATATATAAAATTTCCCAAATAAATAAATTTTATCTTATGCAAATTTAATTTCTTTATTTCCTAATGTGCTCATGTCTGTATTTTTAATATATAATCTGAAAAAGATACATAACATCAGCATTTTTCGATACGTTGTTTACGGCTAAAAGAAACTGTGTTTTTAGCGGTTTTGTTGGCTTCATTACTCGTCATCCCCTTTGACTAACAAAATAAATTTTATATGGTTTTAAAGTAAATAAAAAGTACTTACTGCTGTAAACATTTCAGATTTTTGCCACCTGACCCACGTGTGGTTTTTGGGCCCCAAAAATTAGACATTTTCAAAATCTTTGTAACAGTCCAATTTTTTTTACTAGTACCTAAGAGTTAAAAGGTAAAAAACAAGCCTGTTACCCTAAGCTCTTCATTATTTATTTTGGGCCCAAAATTTGTAAATGTAACTTCAATGTACATTACAATATTTGGTTATGTAACAATCATATACCAAATATCATCAAAATCAAAAATAGTGATGCGCTGATCATTTGTTGAATTAAAATGGAATACCCCATGAAGGAACAGAGAGAACAGTTTGAATATTTAATAAATAAAATGAGATGCAGTAACATTTTTTATCTGAAATAATTTTAATCAAGTGTTTTTTTTAATTCATGTAGAATTTTGTAAATAAAAAAAAAAATTACTGTTATTTACTGAAATAAAATTCTTCATGTAAGTTTAATTAAAAGAAGCATTTGAAAGATTTTAATAATTAATATTTAATTAATGTAATAACATTTGTGGTTGCCATTTTGGTTTAAATAGTCAGTATTTAATCTTTTAATACTGTTTTGCTTTTTTATAACACAATATTACATGACCATATGTCCCATTTAAAATGTTTGAGTCACCCTGCCCCCTGTCCCCCTTGAAGGCTACTCTAAATTGGAGCTTACTGAGTTAGCCTCTCTTATCAAATAAGATTTCCAAAGAGAGAATCGGGATACCTCAGGTAACAAAGATTAAAGGGGAGCATACAATCATAATTTTACTTATCTGAAAAAGAGACATTGTTGGCCACCATTTTTGATTGAGCGATCAGAATTTAGTTTTAATTGTATAATTTTTCTCATCTCATCGAGCTCTTTAAAACTATATGTCAAATGATCATTTGTCTTGTTTGAAATTTTTGAGTTGCCCCCTCCTCATTGCTGCCCAAAAATTAAAGAGAGTGAAATATATGTCCATTGAAGTAGCCCCTTGGTACAAGGAAGAATGCCACAAACTGTATCCAGTTATCTCAGTTATAAAAAAATTTGAGGGGAGTTACTTTTCATATACATATAAACTTAATATAAAAACTACTGTAGCAATAACAGTGCAATATCTGATGCAGTATTTGATAATTGATGATGAAATCATTTATTCAAAAAACGTTACATATAAATCTGTTGTGAATTTTACTTATAAATTTGAACACTTGTACAAATTTCCTGTGATTTATTTATCAACTATTTGAAATAAAAATATTATACTTGCATGATCTTTTATTTTAATAGTGCCTTTTCTTTTGTTAGTTCTGCCTTTTTCAAATAAAAATATTTAGTCTTAAAGTAACAGTATTGAACACTACTATATTAATGTATTAAGATTAAGATGTACATAATAAACTATATCATACTATAATTTTATTTTGGTAGTTTCAGATTTTCATCTTCTATAGCTAGATTACAGTTTCTAGTGAATTTATTCAGATTAAATTGATTTGAAGAGATGTCATTGAATTATAATAAAGAACAGCTAGATCTGGCTTTAAGTAGTAATGTTGAAGAAACTGATTTATTTGCTTCTTGGGGACCAGTTGATAATTTAAATCAGTGTGAAGATATTTCAGAAAAAAATGAATCGGTACCACCCATTGTCATTGATAATGTTGAAGATATACCGAATACATTAAAACTTGAAGAAGAGGAACTTGCAAGTCAGGTAGATTATAAAAATGAAGAAATATGGTTAGATCCATGTAAATTCTCTGGTAAAATAGTTCGTAAATTAGAAACAACTAGTGATGTACACCTTTCAAGGCATGATAATATTGCTGAAAATCAGAATAGTGGTGATAATTCTAATAATGATGTTGTAACACGTAAAGTAACTGTTTTACCACCAAGTGTTGGTTACCGTGGGTTTTGTAATGTTGATGATCTATCTGATAAGCAACGGCAACCTTGGAAGCGATTGAAAAGTGATTCAACTACTCAGAATAAAGGAAACAGTGTGATAAGAGAATATGTTACTTCTGATGGGCAAAAAGTTAAAGTGATGCGTATTGTGAGTGAAGATCCTCCTAAGAAGAGTAAGTACATTAAATCCAATTACAATTTGTTTCACAAAAGAAAACACCTGCATTAGAATTATTTTAATTTTATAACTTACTAATGGAAATATTATAATACCTAAGTTAACGCCTGGATTTTTTTTTTTACATTAAGAATTCATTTGAATAAGACAACTGTTGTTATGTTTTTTTAATATTATGTTTCTAAATGTTATTTTTTCTAATGAGCATAATTATTCCCATTTGTATTATTGATTTTACTTTAAATGTGTAGTTTCCTATAAGAAGAATTGCAGATATATGAAAACAGCAAGTCTTAGCGCTTTAAAAAAATTTTCGACCCCCCTACATCAGTACACCATCCCATCTGATCTCTTTACCATCCATCAAAAGATAACATTGGGTTACCCTGAGGGCACAGTTTTAGTAGGTGCAATGGAGTGCTCTTATATCCACAACCATTCATCCTATTTTCACATTTTAAGTGTGGGTATGGTATTATTGAAGATTACCGTACATCAGTTTCGCTCTTGACCAACCATATCTCAGTTATCTGGAAATCAGTCTTAATTAGTTTGTTTAATTTTTTTATACATTTGATAGTTGCACCACGGTTCTAGGACAGGTTTGAACTTTGTACCTTAGTTTCACTTGTTCCAGAACCAACATAGTTTGTTAGTTGTATTGTGAATTGATGCAATTGCACTTAACAGCAGGGGGTTTAGGTTTGTGTTGCATTTTGAACTTGTGCAATTGAACTGAACAGGTCAAAGGGCAAGCTTACAACAGAAGCCTTGTTTCAACAGTGGCCTTAGATGTGCAGTATTATCTTGCTTTTCTTGTGTTATTTTTATCCCACTTTTGTTAATTTCCTGATTTGAGATTTTAATTCTCTTTAAATTTACCTTATCTTTCTTTCACATAATGATGTTATCAATAAATAATCTAGTAATAGTGCTTCTTTGTAACATCTTTGCCTCATGCTTTTTTGTTCACCATCCATATCTATTAGGAATTCCTTACCTTAAATCTGTTTCAATCTAAAACCGTTTTAGATTGTAAAAACCCTGTTTTTCCTACTGTAAATTAGACATAATTCTTACTTATGTCACACAATATTTATGACTATTATCCTTCTTTATTTTCATTCTTTCTAATTCCTTCTGCACAAGTGTTCGTGATTTGCTTAAATACCAAACCAAGAACAGAGTTGGTTTTATTAGATCATTTATTTTCCATAGAAACTCAAGCTTGTGTATGGGAATACAATATGAGATATTGTACCGTTTGAAAAATAGCAAATCCAAGCCCAGAGCCTCTAAATGAAAGACAAAGATGCTACTTTTTTAATTGGATATTCCAATTCCTTTCATAGACATGCTTCCATGTTGAATATTACATAAAAAATCTATTTTCCCTTTCTAAAACTACACTATAGTTTAAAACAAATTACCCCTTATTATATTCCTAATCTTCTTTCAAACAGTTCTGTAGTGTGCAATATTATAGTAACCCTTTTTTATTTTGTTCATTCACTTAAAACCACCACAGTCGCTACATTATGTGACCCATAAGAATCATTCTTATTTATATTTTCTAAAATGCTACAAATAATGATTGATCTTTGATTAATCCATCAGTAATTAATGGAAAATATGATGAGTAACCTTGTTCACATCCAGGTCCTTAGTACATGACCCACCGGGTTGGTCTAGTGGTGAACGCGTCTTCTCACATCAGCTGATTTGGAAGTCGAGAGTTCCAGCGTTCAAGTCCTAGTAAAGCCAGCTATTTTTACACGGACTTGAATACTAGATCGTGGGTACCGGTGTTCTTTGGTGGTTGGGTTTCAATTAACCACACATCTCAGGTATGGTCGAACTGAGAATGTACAAGACTACACTTCATTCACACTCATACATATCATCCTCATTCATCCTCTGAAGTATTATCTAAACGGTAATTACCGGAGGCTAAACAGGAAAAAGAAAGAAAGAAAGGTCCTTAGTACATAATTTTTATTATGATTTTAAAAAACCATTTAATTTTTTTTTTTCACTTTATTAGCGTTATGATTCTATTGTGTTTCTTCTGCCCGGTGTTATAAAAATTACATGTTACTTATAATCATTGTAAGGTTTTTGTGCTAAGACAAATTCCTTGTACCGTGTCCATCTCCATCCTCCATTACTCAAAGCTAAAATAAAAGTTCTGATAGCTTTCATCTTCCATTTTCAGTTAATTTTATTGATCGTAAATGTTATTATTAAATTTAAATGAGATAAACATCTATAATGGTAATTACATTGAAAAAAAAATTAAATTAATTATAAATAAATAATATGAATAAAAGGAACAAAATATTTTGCAAGTTAATAAATTCTTCTTTTATCTATACATTTCAATATACATAGTTTTCTCTTCTTTCTTGATTAATTACCATTGTGTAAGTTATATTTTTAAAATAGGTATAATAATAAAAGGTTGTACAAAAGATAATATTGGGGTTTTAAAGCTACTTAATGTTTATTAACTTTATCCTGCAGTAATGGATCACAAATAAAATGAAAGAGTAACTCCTACAGTTTCTCCCTATTAGCATCTACCATCATGCAGCACACATAAAACTGATAGGAAAGTTCGTCCTATCAGCACGTCTGGGGTAATAAAAGCAACAGCTGCTTCAATCCTGAGCCTCTAATCGGGTAGATCAGTAGGTAGGGGAGGTGCATAGACAAGATCCTTTGTAAAACCCCAAAGGAAAAAATCACATAGGGTCAGATTGGGTGACCTTGAATGCCATTGTAAACAAGCTCTGTTGCTGGGTCCTGCCAACCCATCCAGCTATCCAGAAATTCAACTTCATCCCATACAGAGTTATGCTGATGAGGAGATGCACTATCTTGTTACAAAATAAAATTCCATGGTCCATCTTGCATTTGAGGAAAGCTTTGTACATAGAATATTAATATAATCAACTCTTGTTATGCTTTCTTCAGCAAAAAAAGGATGGCCTACCAATTATGGATGAAGTTAGATGGGTCAAGTGTGCAGTTACCCCAATTGGGTTCCATCTACCATTCTTTACAAAAAGTTCCCAAATAACCAATGCTAATATTGAACAATATATGTTGGTCAGAATAGTGTATGGACTGTGTAAAAAATACCAGTGCGTCAGTTGTAAATATGACTTCTCGTCTTACAATCTAATGTTTCCTACAGAACTACATCTGCATAATCCATGTGATTATGTCCAGTCTGGTACTGGAATATGGCTTATTGGAAGTATATTAGACTATTCTGATACTGTGCAACAACCATTGTTGGGTATTCTGATACCCAACAACCAGTTTTGTTATTGTCAGGATATCGCACAGAAAACGTTTAATTTTGGGGAAGTCCCTTTTCCACTTTTTCCCTTTTGCTACAATTCTTTTTACAAAGACATTCTGTTCATATCAATCCGAATATGACATTGTCAGATGTTAATGTTATTGATTAAACTTTCTATAGAAGGCGTGTTGAACTGTAACTATGGATTCACATTTAGCAAATTGCAAAACAGAAATCTTTCCATTCAGGATTCACCATCTTTGCTAATGGCACTGTCAAGAGGAAACTGGGAATCAATCAATCTATGCCCATGAGAGCAACTAAAATGTCATATTTTGCTCTTTGATTCTAACCTTAAATCCACACTGAACACCTCATCCAAGAAATATTATAACAAATTAAAACCCCCGTATTGTTTTTTGTACAGACATTATAAAACAGAGAATATACAGTTTCTTTATTTTAGCAGTAAGTACTGAAATACACATAAAGCAGTTGTTAGCTGTTGAAAAATTCAATACTAGGTCTATTACAACCTTTTTGTTTTATTTTTTTCCTGAAACAACATTTAAAATTATACTTTATATAACAGCTCTAAAAATACAAATTGTAAATTCCCTAATTTTATTCAACAGAAAATTAAAACAAATATGTTTTAATATGTATATTGATGCCTTTATTTACTGTAATGCTTTAGCCTTTTAGGTTGGTTAGCTTATTTTATTATTATTTATATATTATTATTATTATTTTGATTTATAATTATTATTTTTGTTGAAAATTATTATTTTCTCTTTACAGTTAAGAAATCTCAACATGAGAAAGTACATTCAGAAAATGTCAAAGGTGAAGACCATGTTGAAAACGATGAATTTGATACGTACAATAAGTTAAATTTAACACCTAGAATGAAAAAAATGTCATTAAAAAATCTTTCCCCAGAATCAACTGAGATGTCTTCTAAAAGGTTTGCAGTTACAGAAAAATTTAACCATATTTCACCTAAGAGTAGGACAAAATTTGTTAATAATAATGTTGAAGCAGGTAAAAGTAATATCAGCAGAAGTTATAATAGTAATAACAATAATGTAAAAGGGAAGACAATTAAAAGACATTGTTTAGATAATGATAAAAAATTAGGTGATAAAGATCATTTGCATAAATTAAGACAAGAAAAATTTATGGACAATTATTCAAGAACTGATCAAACTAATTTATCAGCTCCACCCATTAAACGTTACAAACCACCTAATTTATTCAAGAAAAAGGAAATACAAAAAATTAACAGTGATATAGAAAACAAAAGTAATCATTGCAATGATGATGGAGAAAATGAAAAGAATGAAGCAGAAGAAGAAGAAGAAGAAGAACAAGAAGGTGGTGCAGCAATAACAGATAATGTTTTAAAAGATTTAGACTCTGTAAAGGCAAAATTAGCCAAACTCTCTGAAGAAATAGTTGAGGGAAATAAAGAGAATGATATTGATTATGATTGTAAAAATTCTGAAGAAATGAATATTAAAAAGACTGAATCTCAAGCAGTGAATTCGTTGTCAGCGAAACCTGGTAAGAGATACATTACTTTTCAGTATGTTTTTTAGCCCGGTACTTTTTTTTTTAGAAATTACTTTTAATTTAATGATAGTATATAATTTTTGTTGTGAAAGTATTTGAAATGTGTGCAATATCATTATCAGTATTAAATTTAGTTCTGTTATCACTTAATCTCTTAATGATATGGATAATCTTCTGAAAAGGCTAGGACTCTTTATCAGATATTAAATTTAGTTTATTGGAATGGCTATAAATTGTGCTGTAAAGTGATAATTAATGTTTATTTGAGTTAAACAATAAAGATAAGATTTTATTATTCAAAGATTTTAATTATTTACATTCAGTTCTTCCTGTTTTTGAGAAATTTTGTTAGATAATTTTTTTACCAGTTTATGTAGTAGTTATGATTTAAAGTTCATTGAACTAATTCTCTGATCTTTTTGTGTTAATATTTTTACCTGTTAATCAGAGAAATTTAAAGCAAGACTTATCAAGTAGATTTCTTCTTTTAATACCTAGACTTCTGTAGGTTTCGTACAGTTAGTATGTTATACAAAATTATAATATTTTGACATATTTATGAAATTTTTTTTTATGGTGTCAGTTGATTTATGCTCACTAGGTTAGTTTATAACAATAAACTAATATAAACATACATAATGAACATATATGTACATATAAACAATGCCTACTGGTTACTCTAAAAAGTTTATAAATTTGAGTTAATATCAAAACTGATTCTAAAGTGTAAGATTGCTTGGTTATTGTGTCATTCACATGGAGATGGTGGTTGTGGTAGTTTAACGGACATTTGAAAAAAATGTTCCATTTGTGCTGCATTCATCTTGTTGTTCATGACATTTTATAAAGTATTATATTACATTTATCATATGTTTTATTAAAAAGAAAGATTTTTGTAAAGGTGTTGAATAGTGTAAATAAATTTCAACAGTAAAAAGGAATTGCTTTTAATTTATTAATATTTATAAAATCATTAAAAAATCTTGTTCCTTAATTAAATGTTTCTATTTATGTGTTAAATGTCTTAAAATATTTTGTAATTTTTATGATATTTTATTTTGTTCAGCATTAATAAAAAATATGAAATTTTAAATGATCTGTTAAATTTATTATTCAATGATGATAAAGACTGGAAGATGAACTAATTATGGGGTTTACAGGTACAAATGGATTCTGATAGAGGAGTAATTGAAAAGTACCAAAGCATATCATCTATACTTGTATGAAAATTTATATGATAATAATTATGGGTATATTTTTTTTCTTTTTTTGAAATTAAGTAATTGTTCAATTAAAAATTTTAACTTTTCTAATAAACTTAAAATTTTTTTAATGTTACTTTGTTTTCAGTTAAAAATGCAGTAAGCTTTTCAATTAGTATGGAATTACCAGGTGATGATAAACAAAAACATAAACAAATTGATGATAAAGTTGAGAGGTTAGATAATTTAACAAAAAAAAAAGAAAGAAATGAAAAAGATCGTAAAGCTGCACAAGAGTATATGCGCATGAAAAAAGTACAATGGAAAGAACAACAGGCTCAAGAACAAGTTAGAAAAAAGCTTGCATATGAAACTCGACAATTGAAATTGCAACAACTACAACAGACCCAGCAAAAGTTATTAAAGCAGAGTGCAAAGAAAAAATCAACAGTTGGTGAGGTTAGTGGGTTCCTTTCTTAGTTAAAGTAGAAACAAGGAATTTTAAAAGACTATCATTAGTAAAGTCAATTTTTCATTGTATGTTTTAAGATGAATTACACTTTTGTTACAATCTGTAGATTTTTCCGACTCTATAATTGTATAAATCATTTTTGTAGCTTTTGCTACTAAAACTGTTAAAACACCTGTCAGAACTAAATTTACTATTGTTTATATTGTTTATAAATTTTATATTGTTTATTTTATAAATTCCCTATTTAAAGAGCTTAGAATATTTTTTTCCAGGTACTTTTGTCGTAATGTATAAATTTGTTTTAATATGTATGTGAATAAATCACTGCTGTCATGATATCTTAAATAAATAAATAAATTAGGTTAATTTTTTGAGAAATAAGGGTTGACATAAAGTTATGAAGTGATTAAGTATTTTATAAACTTGGCATCTCACATATGAATTACCAAAGGCACCAGTTATCCTAACATTGATTATACAGATGTCTGATTATTCAGATCACAGTTTTGTATAATACATAAATATTTCTGTTTAGGAAATATGCCATCTTTAGGAATTTCTTTTGTGGTCTTTTCTGTATACAGCCTTAAACTTTTAGTTAAAATTGTGTCATTTTAATTGGTCTGTATTCTGACATCTTGTAGGTCATAAGTTTTGGTGATAATGTCTATCCAGTTGTTAACCCCATAAAAAAGTAAATGAAAAATATATGTAGTAGATAGTTTATATTACTTTAAAAAGTATTTTATTACTATTTTAAAAATAGTTATTAAATAAAAGTTTAGTTACTATAGACTATAATTTGTAGTTGAACTGATGCATTATCAGTTATATTATATTATTGAATATCAAGATAAACAATAATAATAATAATAATGCATCTTGATATTCATAGTTACTAGTTACTGGTCCATGGAACTTCTTCGAGAGAGTAACACTGGAAGAAGCATGGAATGATATTTTAAATAAAACAATGATTGGTAAACGTGATGAAAAATGTATATATGTGAAAAGTGTAAGGAAAATTTAGAACAAATATCAGCTTTTGTACCAATTGTGATTTCCAGAATTGAATATATGGATCACCTATAATGTGAATTATTATTTATACCATGTTTTGATTGATTGATGAATTGTTCAGGCAATTGTGCAAGAATATGATGTCATGGATCCAGGGTGTTGTTATATGGGAAGAGAATTTGTTGATTGCTATGAATGGTTTGCATAATGGCAAGATTACAATTCTGCTCAGATTCTGAGTTTAAGAGCTAAGGCAACTTATAAGTTTCTAATGGGTTTTGCATGGTTTCCATAGATATAAATGTCAGGAAATATAGACTTAGTTAGGAAAAGTGAGGAATTTTTAGAAAAAAAATCAGGAAAAATTGCAAAACATTTCAGAAAATTGCATTTTTGTTATCAAATTAATTTTAATAATGTTAGTTATTAATAAAGTATTTTTTAAGTTATGGCAAAGTATATTTGATATACTTTCTTCATGTCAGCAAGTGGTGCCCATTGCATCACACAGCAAATTGCAACTACGTGCATCAAGCAGCCATTAACATGTCCTGTTCTTACTTAACATTCCTTAATAATTTTTTATATTAAAGGAGGAATATACCAAATTGGAGTTAATTTTTTCACTGGTGAAATTTTTAACCAAAAGTTACCATTGAAAAATTTAAAGTTTGTTAACTATTTTCTCTCCCTCTGTGAATCATGAGACCTTGATAATGGTGAGGAGACTTGAGTGCTCAGTGATACAGAGTAGCTGGACCGAAGGTGCAACCATATCAGCGAGGTATCTGTTGAGAGACAGACTAAGGAATAATTCCTCAAAGGGGGCAGCAGCTCTTTTAGTAGTTATTAAGGGTGTAAGTCAGGACGACATTAACGGCCATATCAACATCACTCAATTCTCTGAGTACTGCACAGCTGAAAGCAATGGAAAACTACAGCTGCTTTTTATCCAAGAAAATGTAGCTCTCTGCATTTTCATTTAACAAGGATGGAGGCGCCTTCCTTGGTAAAATATTTCGGAGGTAAACTAGTCACCCATTCGGATCTCTGGGTGGGGGATTACTAAAGAAGGGGTCACCAGAAAATTAAAAAATAACATTCTACGAGTCGGAGTGTGGAATGTTAGAAGTATAAAAAAGGTTGGTAGGTTAGAAAATTTAAAGAGGGAAATGGATAGGATAAATGTAGATGTAGTAGTAAGTAACGAGGTTCGGTGGGAAGAGGAAAATGACTTTTGGTCAGATGATATTAGAATAATTAACTCAGCTTCAAATAATGGGCAGGCAGGAGTAGGTTTCATAATGAACAAGAAGATAGGGAAGAGAGTAGAGTATTTCAATATGCATAGCAATAAAATCATTGTAATAAGGATAAAATCAAAACCTAAACCGACGATTGTTAACATCTATATGTCTACAAGTGCCCATGTTAATGATGTGGTAGAGTGTGTATACAAAGAAATTGATAAAGCAATTAAACACATGAAAGGGGATGAAAATCTAAAAGGCAAGAAAGGAAATATTGTAGGTGAATACGGGCTGGGCAAAAGGAATGGAAGAGGGGACCGACTTATAGTTTTGCACGAAGTATAATTTAGTAATTTCCAACACCCAGTTTAAAAATCATAATAGAAGAATATACACATAGAAAAATCCAGGTGATACTGCAAGGTATCAGATAGATTATATCATGGTTAAGCAAAGATTTAGAAATCAACTGGCCGACAGCAAAGCTTACCCTGGAGCAGACATTGACAGCAACCATTTAATGATAATGAAATGTAGATTGGGGTTTAAAAACCTGAAGAAAAGATAGCAGATGAATCTGTGGAATTTAGAGAAGCTTGAGGAAGAGAAGGTAAAGATTTTTGAGGAGGACATTGCAAGAGGTCTCAATAAAAACGATAAGGTAGAAAATGTAGAAGAAGTATGGGAGAATGTTAAAAAGGAAATTCTTAAACCAGCAGAAGCAAACTTAGGCAGAATAAAGAGAACTGATAGAAAACCTTGGATTTCAGACGATATATTGCAGCTGATGGATTAGAAAATATAAGAATGTTAGTGATGAAAAAAGTAAAATTGTCAAACTATTGACCATTAAGAAATACTATAAACAGGAAGTGTAAATTAGCGAAAGAAGAGTGGATTAAAGAAAAGTGTTCAGAAGTGGAAAGAAAAATGAACATTGGTAAAATAGACAGAGCATACAGGAAAGTTAAGGAAAATTTTGGGGTACATAAATTAAAATCTAATAATGTATTAAACAAAGATGGTAGACAGATTTATAATACAAAAGGCAAAGTCGATAGGTTGGTGGAATATATTGAAGAGTTATATGGAGGAAATGAATTAGAAAATGGTGTTATAGAGGAAGAAGAGTAAGTCGATGAGGATGAAAAGGGAGAAACAATACTGAGATCTGAATTTACGAGAGCATTAAAAGATTTGAATGGCAGAAAGGATCCTGGAGTACATGGAATACCTCTAGGATTACTGCACAGTGCAGGTGAGGAAGCGATTGATAGATTATACAAACTGGTGTGTAATATTTATGAAAAAGGGGAAGTTCTGTCAAAAAGAGTGTTATAGTCATGATACCAATGAAAGCAGGAGCAGATAAATGTGAAGAATACAGAAAAATTAGCGTAAATAGCCATGCATCAGAAATATTAACTAGAATTCTGTACAGAAGAATTGAGAGGAGAGTGGAAGAAGTGTTAGGAGAAGACCAATTTGGTTTCAGGAAAAGTATAGGGACAAGGGAAGCGATTTTAGGCCTCAGATTAATAGTAGAAGGAAGATTAAAGAAAACAAACCAACATACTTGGCGTTTATAGAACTAGAAAAGGCATTCGATAATGTAGACTGGAATAAAATGTTCAGCATGTAAAAAAAAGTAGGGTTCAAATACAGAGATAGAAAAATGATTGCTAACATTTACAGGAACCAAACAGTAACAGTAATAATTGAAGAACAAAAGAAAGAAGCCGTAATCAGAAAGGGTGCCCGACAAAGATGTTCCTTATCCCCGTTACTTTTTAATCTTTACATAAAACTAGCAGTTAATGATGTTAAAGAACAATTTAAATCCGGAGTAACCGTACAAGGTGAAAAGATGAAAATGCTACGATTTGCTGATGATTTAGTAATTCTAGCTGAGAGTAAAAAGGATTTAGAAGAAACAATGAACGACATGGATGAAATCCTACGCAAAAACTACCACATGAAAATAAACAAGAATAAAACGAAAGTAATGAAATGTAGTAGAAATAATGAAGATGAACCACTGTATGTAAAAATAGGAAAAGAAAAGATTATGGAAAGATTAAGGAATAGTCTGCTTTAATGTTGGAGGGATAGGTAGAAGGAAAAAATTGTGCAGGCAGGCAATGTTTGGAATATGTAAAACAAATTGTTAGGATGTAGGGGGTATACCGAAATGAAACGAGCAGCACTAGATAGGGAATCTTGGAGAGCTGCATCAAACCAGTCAAATGACAAAACAAAAAAAGACAAAAAAACTATTTTATTGGACTTTCTCTCAAACCACTGTGCATTTTTTTTTTTTTTTGTAATTGATTGCTTTGACAAACTTGAACCTGATATAAACTTAATCCCAGAATTCAGTTAGTTGAGAAGAGTTAGATATGTGCATTCTGCTTTTTGTGATGTATGTAAAAAACATTTTGGACTGAGCAATGTGGGCTGAAAGGTAGTGACTTTGCACATTAAAGGAAAGCAGCAAAATGAAATTAAGGTAAGGAATTGTCAGTCTTCACTAAAAACGTTTTTATCTCCCAGTGGTCCTTCAATTCAATACACTAAAACTGATCAACAGTTGTGAGAATGTGGTTGTGATACAACTGTGTGTTCTTTGCCCGGATCTTCTGGTCAGAGTAGTAGCATTTCTGCAGCAAATGATAGGTTTGAATCCTTGATATCATTTATGCAAAATGATAACATAGTTACTTCTTTTTGTTATAAAGACTGTTTCTAAGGTGGAGATTATGTGGGTCCTAATTGTACAAAATAAGTTATCCTTCAAGTTCATGAAGATATTGGTGTAACTTTTAAAATTATGTTTCCTGATAGTTGTATAGCATCAAAATTCCAGATTGGAGCTACCAAATGCTCTTATGTCATCAACTATGGCCTTGCACCATACTTTTGATGGCATTCTCTAAAATCACTTGAGTTCATGTGTTAATTATGTGGTATGATTTGTTTTTGATGTAAGAATTAAATAAAATTGTACAGAGGGGTCAAATGGTCTTAATTTTTGCGATTTTTTGATACAGAAAGAAATAAAGTATGAACAAGGCATTATAACAGTATATTTTTGGTAAAGTACACTGCTCAACATCTTCTCAATGGTTTCATAGAAGGTATCTCCCCTCTAGATAAAAACAAAATATTACAAATGTCTGTGGATTGATCAAATGTGAATTTAAGCTTTTTAAAAATGTTCAGTGATGAGCTGATACAGGAATGCCCTGAAAGAATGCATTTGGTGAATATTGGAGTTTGCGATTCATATGTTGTAAATAGAGCTATGAAAACAGGGATTGAACTGTCTAATGGAATATTCTTATGTTTTTAAGAGATCTTTACTTCTTGTTTAATGATAGCTCAGTACAGTGTGCTGAATTTAGCTCAATCACAGGAAATAGTAAATTTCCTTTAAAGTTAATTTCCTAGATAAGTTAGATAATGTGAAATGCTTAGAACGAGCCTTGCTAATTTTGGATGAGATAAAGAAGTTTATTGGCAAATCAAAGCAAACTTCAATCTAAGCCATATACCACCATTATTGTTGATCATTGTAAAGACAAATTCCTAAATTGTAAATTGGCATTTTACAAATTGATTTTGTCTGACTATGAATGTTTTTTAAGGTAGTTTCAGAGCCCAGATCCTCTTGATCCTTATTTATTTTCACATCTTAATGATCTACTAAAAACAGTTCTTAGCCGTATAATTAAATGAAGCTGCTGCAAACACTTCTTTGAAACTTAGTTCAATTGATCTTACCTCCTTAAAAAATTTACGTGAATTAAAGAAAATTAACCTTTGATTTCAAACTAATAAATATCTAAAAGAAATTAAAACATCAGAAGATTTTATAATGAGGTTTTGTAAAAAGTGCCAAACTCATCTCAAAGCTTGTTGAACAAAGTCCTTTAAAATACAAAGTTGTTAGGGGTCTATTATCATTAGATCCAGCTATGATCCTTCATGAGCCTGAACTTGGTTGTGACAAAATGAAGTGTTTATTGGCAGCATTATATGAAGCTAATAAATTTACTGAAAATATAGCTGCAAAAGCTGAGAACCAATATTCTTTGCTATGCATGGATGCTAAAGGAACTCTGAATAGAGAGTTCAAGATATTTTCACCAGATACTGAAGATGATGACACAAACAACTGAAAGATAAAAAGAAGTCGGATAAATCTTTTTCATCTATTTTAGCAAAAAATCCAAAATATGTTGACCTATGGAAATAGTAAAACTATACCTAATTTTTTCACATGGAAACAACAGTTGAAGGTGACTTTTCCATTAACAGTTTTCTTCTTGCGAAGAATTTGCAAGAAGAGACAATAATTTATCAACAAAAGATGTTTTGCAGTTGTAGATGCTGGGGGCAAGGAGAATGTATCATTAAAAAAAAAAAAAAAAATATTCACTGCAGTGAGAAGCTCTACAAGATGATATGAAGAATGTCTTATAGAAAAGAGAAAACTTCTCTCAGTATTCTTTTCAGAATAGAGCCCTGAAAAGGAACATTAAGCAGAAATAAAAAAAAAACTTGAAGGAAAACGTTGAGAGCTACATGTAATCTTGACAGAAAAAGAACAGATAGCCGCCAGAATTAAACTTTTAAAAAGGACAAACCATTAGGAACCTAAATATATTGAAGAAAAGTTTCCCTGTGTTTTTATATGTACAAATTAATACATATGTAATGAGATCTCATTTTATTTTTTTGGTATGTGTTAGAATAATAATGACAAAATATTTTTCAAGTGAATGTTAATAATTTTTGTTTTCTGTACAAGATAAGGCGTTTTCTTCTAGTTTTCTTACCTGTATTACTTTTAGTCACAGTTATTTTAGTTTTCTTTTAAGTTGTGATTATACATATATTCTTTGTTAATTTGAAATAAGTGTTTCTTAGCATATTTATTCAAACCAAGTAATTAAATCTTGTTTTTTGTATACTTTGCAAAATAATGTAGGCTAGTTTTGGTGAAAAATTTTTAAAGCAATCTAGGTGTGTGCATATCAATTATTTTTAAAAATTGCTTTAGTTAATTTGCAGTTAGTTTTTATTTCTTATCTGTGTTACTTTTAGTTACCATGATGTCCATTTTTATGCAAGAAACTTATTGTTGTTTTTTCTGTACTTAGCAATGTAATTCACTGAAACAGTTTATCACAAAAAATAGCCTAATTGTAAATGTGTATTGCGAAAAAAATCATTAAAAAATAAACTTTAAAAATTAATGTAATTGGTCAATAGAAGTCAGGAAAAACAAATCTTAAAATTTGGTGGGTACCCTGTTTTGACAAATTGTATTGCATTTCAACATTAACAAAGTTTAATATGGTAAGGATTCTTTTTTTAATTGCCCAGTTGTGAGTGTTGATATCTTAATTATTCTTTTTTTAAATGTATTTATTGTTACAAAATGATGTAAAAGTTCCATTTTAACATTAAAATTTGTACTCTTATTTTTCCAATTTCTTCATTGTGATTAAATTTATGACTTCAGCATATTTGGTAAATAAATGAGAAAAAACTGAAATTTTTTTTCTAAACCATTAAAAAAATTGGGTTTACCATCATCCAAACTCTAAATCACTCCAGTTTCTTAAAAAGATTGAAAACCCTGTTCTGCAGCACAGAAACAGAAGATGAACTTTTAAAATCCAATGCCTAATGTAGAAGTTTTTAAAAGAAGAAATAATATACTTTTTGTTGTATATTTAAGATTCTATTTTAATTACTGATTTTTTTTTAAACTTTTAATATTTTTAAAAATGTTGTAAAAACAAATGCAATATTTAATTTTAAAATTTACTTTTATAAATGTGTAAAACCTTTACTGTAATAAACTAATTTTTTGGATTTTTTTTAAAAATTTGTATTGAGCTGTTTTTTTCTTAAGTATGTTAAATTTTTGTAGTTTTAGTTGTCACTAATACCTGTTAAATTTGAAAAAAGAACAATATTTAATAAAAATAAGTAAAATATTAAAATTATTCAGATTTCTGATTATCTGGATGCTAGTTAAGTTATTTTATCTGGCCTAATTTTGATATTGTAACCTGTTTACTTTTTTTAAGTTTCTTTTGAATATACTGACCTATCTTAGCTCATTTTGTAGTAATATTTATAAGTAATTAGTGGCAGTCATCTTTTGGATTTAAATTTTCCTTTTGTTGCTGAATGCCTTTTAAAGAATTTTCTTAAAAATTATTATCTAGTGATTTTTTTTTATTTCTTCCATGAGATTTACTGCCCTTACCCCACATTTAAAAAAGTGCTGATTGTTTTTTAAGTGTAGAAAATGATTTTCTGATTCATGATTTACTTTAACATCACAATCTGCTTGGTGATGAGCAATCACAGTTGTATAAATTGAGCATCAACATCCAAAAAGATGAATTATTACTGCATTAGGTATTAATCTGTTTTACATATTAATTTAGAGGGTGTACAAAAAAAAGGGGGTTTTAAAGAGATTTAATATTTTTTAACTTGGACTTATAGCAATGAATCACAAATGAAATGAATGAGTAACACTTAACAGTTTTTCTCTGCAAGTCTTCATTGCAAGCACCTTTCATCATGTGCACATGTTCAACCAATAGTAGAGTTTATCCATACTTTAACCAGGATGTCTGGAGTAATGTATGCGACAACTGATTCAAACGCAGAGCCTCAAATAAAGGTAGATCAGTAGGTAGCGGAGGTGCATACACAAGATCCTTTATAAAATCCCAAAGGAAAAAGTCACATGGTGTCAAAACCTGGTGACCTTGGAGGATATTGGAAACAAGCTCTGTTATTGGCTCTTTATCAACTAAAACAGCGATTGGGAAAAACATCATTCAACCGATTGTGTATAGAGTTCTGCCAGTGTGGAGATGCAACATCTTGTTGCCAAATAAAATTCTCTGGTCAATTTTGTAGTTAAGGAAAGCTCCATGTATTTAGCATATTCAAATAAGCAACTCCTGTTATACTTGCTGCAATGAAAAACTTTCTGTTGGGATGTTGCATAGAAAACATTTCATTTTGGGGGATTCCTTTTGCATTGTAACTGTTCTTGCGGATTTTCTGACCGCCAGATAGGACATCTATGAGCATTAAATTATTCACTAAGATGAAATGTTAACTCATCACTAAACACAATATGATCAAGAAAGTTGTCATCTTCATCCTGAAAATCTTTGTTAGCATAGTCGGGGCACACAAAGCAAGCATGGTCTGCAGGCTTTAAAGTCTGTAATAGCTGTAAACAGAATGGCAACTAAAACTGCCCTTTCGGCTCTTTGATTTCAGCCTTAAATCAACACTGTTTAACTCATCCAAGAGATATAACATATTAAAACCCTGATATTATCCTTTGCACACCCCAGTAGTATAAAAAAAATCATGTAGACATAATGTTGATTGAATGATTAACATCAGTTTTAATTTTTAAGGCATGTCAATTTTTACAAATCTCTTTTCTGTGGCTACTCTTGTTAACATTTGATAACAGTTGCCATGTTGGTAACTAATTTAAAAAGGAACTGATCTAAAATTCATTAATTCCATGTTTACCATATAGTATACATGTACACTTTTATAAACTCTTTACATATATCAATTTGTATCAAAATATCCAGTCACTGGCAAATAATGAACTGTTATTTGTTTTTTTTTTACTGTTTTAATTTTTATTTTATTTTAAGGCTGTTCTAATTTACATTGAATATACTTTACATAACCATAGATTGATTATTTAATTAAAATGTTTTAATAAATGCATTACATTACTCATTGTATTTTAAGATTTTCATTTCTCTTTTCCATATACTAGCTGAATGAAGTACCTGTTCATTAAATGATAAAATGTTAAATTTTTAAGCTTGGAAATCCCCTTTTTAATTTCACAGTGATTGTTAACAGAGTTTGTTAATGTACTGTAAACATCCCTACAGAAGTGCTGTCAGATCTCAGTTTCTAGCTGTTCAGAGAATGTGGTAATTGGTGAAGGGTGAATCAGTAAGGGATTTCCTACTAATACAGAAAGCCTTTCTAAATCGGTCAGTTAAGTAGAAAAAAATTGCAAATTCTCATCCCTACACAATATATAAGCCCTTAATAAAACAGAAACCTATCTAATGCAAAAGCAGCACTTCAATTTTTTTGCCTTTTCCCTTTTACTTTTTTAAAAGTGAAAGAAAATATTTTATTGAAAATTTACAATTTTTAACATATGTTTGAATGAAGGAATGTATGTTTTGTCAATGAGCGATAATATTTTCTCAGCTTTATTGGTCATAATTTGACAAGAGCACATTAAATTTTATCTAGTAATGGAAAATTCTAAAATTATTCGCACTCAACATAAAGTAGGCTGTTTCTGACCTTTTATATGTTAATGGAATGATGTTTTGAAAGGAAATACTTCGATGGAATTCTTTGGATACAGATTAGCTGTTATTATTTTGGTGTTTCATTATTTATAAAATTCCTGGAAGTATAAAACACTAACTGTGAAGGGGAAAAGCAATGGTCATAGGTTACAGTTAACTTATATTTCTTATTTAATAGTTTTAGAATAAACCTCACTGTAGTAATTAATAAAGAGATAAAAATCTATGAATGATTGAGTAGAAAAATGGGACTAAGTAATAAACATTTCTGATAATAATGAAGTTATCACATCATTAGGAAATTGTTTGTAAGTGCATGAGTAAAAAAAAGTCAATTTAAGACTTTATTTAACCGTAAGCTTTGGAAATGGCAGTAATGTAGGGAAAGAGCAAATTGCAAGAATGGCTGGCAAATTTAATTAAGTGAAGATCAGTTATGTAGATGCTGCGATGACTAATGGAATAGAAAAAAGAGCTGCAGTATTGTTGCTTGTCAAATGTACAATTTGAAGGACATGTATAGTGGCAGTGGAACTGGTTTATATTTTAGATTATCACTGTTAAAATCTGAGAGTGAATTTATTAGATAATTTAATATTCTGTATTTGGTGAAATAAATGGTATTTTTTAAGTTACTAGTAATACTCTTAATTCTAATAACACTTAATTTAATTTTAATAGCTGATTTCAAGTAATAGACTGACTAGACTATAATATTTAATGCTTTTGACACTTTTATCTATACGAAACAGCCCCTCAAGTGAAAACTAATTGGAAATTTTTTCAGTGTTCCACTGGTTTTTTTTTACAGAGATTCTACTTTGTATAAAATTTATATCTCAGTTTATGCCACTCTTTATTTAAATGTTTCCAATATTTTTGAATATGAAATTATTTTATCTAGTTTCATCTTTTTGAGGGTGGTTTAAAAGGAACTCTTCAATCTTGTTACAAAAGCAATTTTATAGAGTTTTTTGTGACTAGTAACTCTAGCAAATTTTGAGTTTCTGTTCAGTGTATTGTCTTATCCAAAGGAATTAAGAAGCAATCGCTGCCTATCCTGTTTTCATCCATTATTAGCATTAGTTTACTCACTCCCTAAGAGAGGAACATAACCGCCAGGTTTCGTTTCCAGCCAGATGAATAATTATAAAATATCTCTTCCATTTTCAAGTTTTATTTATTTATTATTTTTTGTTTTTAGACAAGTTTTAAGCTTATGCGGTGAATTAATCAATCATTAAAAAAAAAACTTTTTAAAAATTATTTCCCTCCCACATCACATTAATACTGTTAATGTGACTAACCTGCAAAAACTGACTCTTCTGCTTTCAATCATAACTTCATATTACCTATTTATTAGAATTATTGTTGTTTTTACCTATTTGTGATTGTGCTTAAAAGTTAAAGTGAGTGCTCCTTTGTCCGACTGCACCAAGGAAGAGATGAAAGCAATGATATTGATTCAGAAGGAGTGAAACCAGCAGGCATTATTTATAGATTGCCAGGCAATACAGAGCTGGTTGTTTGAAAAGAAGAGCTACTAATGGATTGATAGGATAGGATAGGATTTAAATAAGATATGATATCCCTCTATAATTAACAAACAATGGAAAGGTAAGCCCTTCCACTTCAGAGAATAATGACAATGCTGAAGCAGTTAAACAAATGATTCACTATATTTTGTAAATTAAAATAGATGATGTTACAAGTTTGTTAAATGTAAGTTCTGGCTCAGCATTTTCAATTAATTATGATTCTTTAAATTTAAAAAAATCTATGCTCTTTGGGTTACATGTCAATTCATAAACATCCACAAAGAGAATCATTTGAAAATTTTTCAAAAGATTTTAAATTTAAAACCTTATAAAGCTGAATGAGACTAATTTTTGATGCAGATAATAAGCATTTATGAAATACGGGTTCATCACTTTGAACCCCAGAATAAGTGACAAAGTTTAGTCTAGAAACATCTTTCTTCTTCTATTTCAAAGAAGCTCAAAAATCACATGTCTGTCAGAAAGATGGTGATAATAGTATTCTAGATTACAGAAGGTTCAGTTTATTTACTTAATGCCAAAAATTTAAATGGTGATTATGAAAACTACTGTGAGCTACTGCAATTAGAAAAAACAAAAATCCTTGAGAATGATGTGACTGCTTTAGGATAATGTTTAATCGAAACAATAACCAACAAAATAATTCTTAACTTTCAAGATTTTGGTTTTGAGCTGTTGGACCCCCACCTGATTACTTGACACATTTACAAGTACTTTTCATCATTTGACCCACTGTAAGAAGAGTTAAATCATTTTTGTTTTGTTCTGATGATGATGTCGCGGAAGCAGTTCAAAATTATCTTTGCTTTCAGAATAGAATTGAAAAGCTTGTTAAGAGCTAGACCAAATGCATAGAATTAGTAGTAAATTATTTGGGAAATAAGCATATTTCATTTATGCAAGTGCAAATAGTGGTTTTTTCAATCTCACTTTACTTTTTAACATACAAATATCCAAGTTATATAACTTGGATATTTTTTGTTGATCAGGATTTATTTTTACCACTCAGCATATTTAGTAAATTATATTTGTAAAAATATTAGATTGTCATAATTTTTTTTATAGAGAAGACTTTAGGACATAAGATAAAATGTTTAGAGAAAATATTGACGATTTCAGATACAAGTAACACTGAAGACTAGCATTTAATCAGTTTTATGTATAAAGCGATTATTGTTTAAATGTTTTTTATATACTGATAATTAAAACCTAATGATTACAGCAATTTTAACTATACATAAGCCATATTAAACTTAATTACTGTAAGAAAATTAGATATTTGCTGTTTGTTAATAACAGAGTTGTACATTTTTGTTTGTTATACTTTGAATTTGTAAATGATATTGAGTAATACTGCTTTCTAAGCAGTACCATTTATAATTAAATGGTAAAAATGTGAACGGTCATCTGTATTAATTATTTTTACTGTAATTTTGATTAGGTATATCTGTGAATATATAGAAATTAGTACAAAGTTTTATGTAAAACCAGCAACTGTAACTGGCTTTGCTTATGTACAGCTTTTTGGTAACTAGTGCTCCTCAAACTCAGGCGGTATATTTTTTTCTTTTAAAATTAAATAATATACAAATCATCAAGAAATCAGTGAAAAATGTTTAAATCTATTACAGACAAAATCTGTGGCAAATCTTTTTTGTTTAAAGTTGAAAGATAATCTTTGAACTTTTATCAAACTGTTAAAAAACAAGTAAAAAGTAACGTAATAGAAACACAGCTGTCGCTATAATTTTTAAAAAAATTCTAGATAAACATGAATAAAAATTCCATAAGTTTTCATTTTTGTCTGTATAACATTAAGTATAGAATTACTTCCAAAAGAAAAAAATATTGAAATAAATGTAATATGAATATAATTATACGTTACATTATGATCAACTTTTTAAGGAATTACATATGCTTCAATTTGTTCAAACAACTAATTAATCTGATAAAAAGTCAACAATACACACTAACCCATGAATAAGAATATACGAGGTTTGATCAAAAAGAACAAATATTTTTTATTTTCTCAGAATGTATTTATTCAATGTTCGATGTTTTCCCTTCTCCTTGAAAGTAGCTCCCTGTGGTATTATACACTTATGCCAATATAGCTTACAGTTTGAAAAACACTGGTGAAATGCCTCTTTGGGTATTGCCTTGAGCTCAAGTTGCAATATTCCCTTTATTTCATCTATTTTTTGAAAAACTGCGTCGTTGAGTGTCCTTTTAAGTTTTGGAAATAAGAAAGTCACAGGGAACCATGTTTGGAGAATAGAATGGTTATGGTTTCACAACAGTTTATGTTTCATAAGGAACTGTTAGGTTAATAAATTATGTGTGCTGGTGCATTATTGTGGTGCCTCCATGAGTTGTCTCCAAAGTTCAGGTGTTTTCACTGGATTGCCTCACACAAATTGCATAAAATGTCTAGCTGGTATTCCTTGTTGACTATACCTTGCAGTAGGATCGAGATGAACTATTCTATTGTAATCGAAGGAATTGGCTAGAAAGTCCATCTGTTTGACTGAAATTAAGGTACTTTTCTTGGCTCCTCAGAAAACATCCATTGGGATGAGTCTTTCTCCCAACATCATAGGCATATACCCACTTTTGTCACCAGTTATAATGCATTTGAGCAAGTCTGGGTTGTTAGTGACTCAGACTTTGTTCAATAAGTTTTTTTTTTGCTTGATGATATTGCCACATATGCTTTTGCAATCAAAAGGGGAGGTGGACAGCTTGGTGTTACAACAATTCTAAATCCAAAATTTCAACATCCTACGGCTAATCATGTTTGAGTTACGTGAGATACATATGTACAGATGTCATGCCAAAACTATACAAAATGGTTTCAGGGTTGGTCAAACTGGATTTCTGTTGAAATCTGAAAACTGAAATTTTTCACGATCACAATACTTCCTTTACTTCTTATAAGGAAGTAAAAAGAGAGCAAAGTTAAATACAATTTATAAATATTACATATCACATTCAACTCTATAACTTAATTACTTTCTAATTTTACAAATACTTTTTAAAATAAAAATATAATTATAAAGTATAATCAAATAAAATAATTAACACATGAAAAATAAATATAGAGGTATTGTATAGTTTATAGCTAAACTCAGTGTAACAATTTTTTTTATCAGAAAATCTATCAATAATTTTGGATGATTCAATGTTGTTATTGTAGTGAATGTGTAATAACGTCAAACCAGTCAATTTCTCTTATTTCATAGTGGAGCTAAGTTATAATTTGAGCCTTTTTAATGCAGAAAATGTTCTTTCTGGACTAGGGAGACTTATCTAAAAAGTAAAAATATCTTTTAATTAATTATTTTCAAAACCACTTGTCAAATTTTTTCCCCGGTTAAGGATGAAAAATGTACATATTTTTTACAAATAGAAGGATCTAGTACATATTTTTTATTTAAAGGGCAGATATTCGACACATGTCTTGTTCTTATAATTTAAAAGGATTTTTTAATATGTAGCTTTCCTTCTAAACTTGGTATAATTCAATCAATTGTTGCACATCTGTTAACCATATAAACTATTGTTAAAAAAAAAACATACACACGTATAAAATGTATACAAAAAAATATTGAGTTACTGTCAATATTAAAAATTTATTGCTGGGAAAAATATATTGGGTTTCGTAAAGGAAAATAGAAAAAACTGCGCTTAGGGTTTAGGTTTACCTGTCTATGGACCCATGTAGAACTTGCTAAGTGTTCTTAGGGTGGTTGGTATGTAAAAGATTACCTGTCTACGGTGTTACACACGTAGAACTCGCTACCCCCAGGGCACTTAAGGTTTCAGGTTATCTGTCTACAGTATTTTGAAAACACTGTAGTGTTTTCAAATATGTTTTGAAAAAGATCAATCTAATATTACAATTTTTCTATCTTTCCTTATCTTCCCATTACAAACCCTGGCCTCCCTCAAAACTGCAAACTGATCAGCAGCAACCATCTACAATGTCCAAACGTCAAGTCCCTGTGATAACTTCCTTCTTTCTTCTACCTTCCTGCTCACGTGAATATCTTTTTAATAGCCTTGTATCCAGCCATTCACAAAACATCCTACCAACTTTATTTTGAACCAAACTCAGATCAGCATACATATCTTTCAACTCCTGATTTGTTCAAATTAATATGAAGTTCTAAATGCAAAATTTAGGTTTAAAAACACAGAAAAAACTCTTTTAACTTCATATTTTATATAAATGTTTCTGTACATACTTCTACAAATGTATATATATTACTATTATTGCTTACTTATACTTATTTAAGTTTGTACTTAAGTAAATGTTTGTATATATACTTCAGTAAAAAATACTCTAAATTCTGTACTACAGAGATTCTTAAGTCGTAAATCAATAAAACTTACTTTTTAAAAATGTATAAAACAGGCTTAAAAAGTGAACAAAATTCTTGTAAAATGTTGATATTTTGAAGTTGATGCTAAAATAAGGGTTTGTAAATTGTTTGTTTGTTTTTAAATTTCTACTATCTTGTAAACATGAAAATTGAAAAAAAATCTTGGTTTTTTTTTAATGGATGTGAGAAATTTTTACATTTTCTGCCTAAATTTGCTTTATAAGATAATTAATAATTTTATCAAATCATAAGTAAAGGTACTAAACCAACTTGTACTTTCTAATGATTTGTGATTTTGTTAGAACATGTGTTCATAAATTTAATTTTTGAATTTACATTTATCTAGAATATTAAAATAGTTGTTTATATCTCTTTTTAATACAGAAGCCTAACTGGAAAGGGCCAATTTTTGAACATTCTAGTCCTCCTCCATTACCTGCAACAGCAACTACATCATTAGCTGAACAGGTTATGATGTCTCGTAAAAAGAGTTCTGCTAAATATAGTCTGGGTAAAGTAAATAAGAGTAGCAATATTAATAAAAATGTAGCTGCTAATGATCTTAAAGGTGAACTATTGAAAAATGAACTATTAGTCAATGATGGAAAATCAGGCATTCTTCCTGTTCATCAGGCAAAAGAAGTGATTGAAAAAGGTAATATGGCTGTTCATTTAGATGAAGACAGAAAATCTTATAGAGGATTCAGTCATATTGATCCACCCATAATTTCTGTAGAAGTTCCTAAAAATTATGAAAAAACAAGTATCTGTAGTGCTCATACTGATTTATCTATTTTACATCAATCAAAAGGTGCAAACGAATCTGTTGAAGCCATGACTGCTGAAATGAAACGTTTGGATGAAGAGTTTAGATTAATTAGAGAAAGATCATTTAAGATAGATAAAACCGCTGATGAATGCGGTCATGCGTTAAACAGTAAAAGTAACAGAATTGATGATATTCCTGATGATGAAAAACAAACTAAAATACCAGTTGGCAGTGATAATCCTGCAGTTTTATCTTCCTCAGGTAAAAAAAAAAATTATAAGTTTTGTTCAAGTTACTTATAAATTTAATTTGTATTCATTATTTTTAAAGATTTTTCTTTACACATATTAAAATATTATTTAATAGAATATTTATTTTATAAAACTTGTTAATTACTGTCTGATTGAATAATTATTTATTAAAATGTTTAGTACATTTATAAAAAAAGTTTAATTACATACAGTGAACTTTATTTTATTAAAACATAAAATTTTTATTTATAATAACTGAGTATGAGGTAGCTTTCACTGTCTTAAGCTTCAGAGATTATCGTTGAGAATGCAGTATTATTATGCTGTCGGATGCAGCACTGGTGTTTGAAGGATCTTCATTGTTCATAAAGTGTTTGAAGAGAGTGAATTTGTTCATTTAAAATTATATTTTTCTGTTTCTGTACTTGCCTTCAGAAACTAATATTCTTATACATAGATCTTATAATCATTCCACATGACATAAATTTTGTCAGCAGTCATAACAGTATTATATAGATATACAATGATTCACTTACCAAAGAGTCTACTGTGATAAACTAGACTATAAAATATTTATGTGAATCCAGTCTTTGTAATTATCAGAATACTAATAACTTCTGCCCAAATGTCATTACAAAAAACAAAAATAAAGCAAACAATAATAAATTCATAATGATACCTCTTTATTAATTTGGTGTAGGACTTTAGTTACCAGAGGAAGAGTATATATACTGAATTACTATTTAAATACTGAAAAAATTTTCTATACATTCTAAAAGAAGGCTATAGCATTATCTACAGAATGTACTAAAATTCCTAATCAGACAGTAACTAATATATATTTAAACAAATTTAATTTGTCTTAGATCTATGAGCTTGACTGCAATTTCTTTAATAGTTTCCCTCCCATGTTCATTAAACTCATGTTTGTGAGAATAATAATGTCATTAAAGCCTGTTCAGTTTATAAAAACTATCAGTGTTTTGTAATTTGTTCAGAGCAACAGTTTGGTCAGTACTGGGCCTGAAAGTTATGACTATATAGCCATAACTTTAATAATTTTAAAAGCATTGCTTTTCAAAACAATAAAAAAAAAGACAAAAATGCAAATTTTTTTTTATTTTAAATTTTAGATTATAATTAAAAATTGCATGTATGTAAATATGAAGTCATTTAAAATTTTAAATTAAAAACAGAAAAATTACATCGGAAGTTCATTAGGTTACATTTAAAAAAAATTGCAAATAGCAGGAATTAACAGACGCTCCTGCACAGGATTCATCATCTGTCAGCATTTCTCACGGATTTGCAGGCAGACATGCACTGTCTGTGAATGAGGATGTGAGATGGATGTTGCATAACTTATACCATTGTTAACAAAATAGTGAATGTAGACTGGAATAAAATGTTCAGCATTTTAAAAAAATGAGTGTTCAAGTACAGAGATAGAAGAACAATTGCTAACATTTAAAGGAATCAGCAACAGTAATAATTGAAGAACATAAGAAAGAAGCCGTAATAAAAAAGGTAGTCAGACAAGGTTGTTCCCTATCCCTGTTGCTTTTTAATCTTTACATAGAACTAGAAGTTAATGATGTTAAAGAACAAATAGATCTGGAGTAACAGTACAGGGTGAAAAGATAAAGATGCTATGATTTGCTGAAGCTATAGTAATTCTAGCTGAGAGTAAAAAAGATTTAGAAGAAACAATGAATGGCATGGACGAAATCCTACGCAAGAACTACCACATGAAAATAAACAAGAACAAAACGAAGGTAATGAAATGTAGTAGAAATAATGTAGATGGACCACTAAATATAAAAATAGGAAAAGATTATGGAGGTAGAAGAATTTTGTTATTTGGGAAGTAGAATTCCCAAATAATGATGGATGAAGCAGGAGATATAAAATGCCAAATAGCACAGACGAAACAAGATTTAAGTCAGAAATATAATTTGTTTACATCAAAAATTAATTTAAATGTCTGAAAAACATTTTTGAAAGTGTATGTTTGGGGGTGTAGCTTTATATGGTAGTGAGACTTAGACAAAAGGAGTACCTGAGAAGAAAAGATTAGATGCTTTTGAAATGTGGTGCTATAGGAGAATGTTAAAAATCAGATGGGTGGGTAAAGTGACAAATGAAGAGGTGTTGCAACAAATCAATGAAGAAAGAAGCATTTGGAAAAATATAGTTAAAAGCAGAGACATACTTATAGGCCACATAGTCGCTTTGATATTGGAGGGACAGGTAGAAGGGAAAAATTTGCAGGCAGACAATGTTTGGAATATGTAAAACAAATTGTTACGGATGTAGGATGTAGGGGGTATATTGAAATGAAACAACTGACACTAGGTATGGAATCTTGGAGAGCTGCATCAAACCACCCAAATGACTTGACAAAAAAAAATTCTAATTTTTTATTTTAAAGTTTTTATTCATTAACTGCTTAATAGTCAGAAAAATGTATTAAAGGTGCTACTGTTGACCAATGTCAATGTGATCTTTCTTTTTCCTGTTCTGTGAATTATCATTCAGGTATTACTTTGGAGGATGAGTGAGGATGGTATGTATGTGTATAAATGAAGTGTAGTCTTGTACAGTCTCAGTTCGACCATTCCTTAGATGTGTGGTTAATTGAAACCCAACCACCAAAGAACATTGGTATCCATGAACTAGTATTCAAATCTGTATAACAGTAACTGCCTTTACTAGGATTTGAATGCTGGAAATATTGACTGAAATATTGGAAAGGCCCAAATCAGCTGATTTGGGCCTTTCCAAATCAGATTTGGTTGGTCTAGTGGGGTTCACCACTAGACCAACCCGGTGGGTTAGTATCAATGTGATCTGGACAGTGTAGTCAGCTACATCAATTATGTTAATTACATCTGATCCTAAAGTGTTAGGTGATTTTACATCAAATGTGTTTTACAACGTATTGGTGTATTATTAAAATAATAATACAAACTTTAGTTTTGCACCATTTATTAGTAACGATTTTAACAAATGAAAAAACATATTGTCAGCTTTGTGTAAATCATGTTTTGTAGGTTATATATTAAGTTTTGTCTCATCTCTTTTATGTTGCAGTTTTGATTTCTGTTTTAATATAAGATTTCTTGTACAAATTCATATTCAAAATAAGTCCATAATGAATATCAAGGGAGACAGTTAATCATGTCTTCATGACTTTAAAAACTAATCTAGTGAATCTTAAGCAATATCATAACGATTGGGTGCTACAGCACAATAATGCACCAGCTCTTCTCTGCTTTCTATTTGAGAATTTCAAGTGACAAAAAAGATTCTCACACTTCCACACAGCCTTCCAATAGCCTAGATCTAATTCTGTGCAATCTTTGTATCTTAAATTTTATTTAAGTTAACATCAAAGTTGAAGATTCATCAACTTAAAACTTTAAAACATACAAAAAATTGCATACAATGAGCTTCGTACACTTCTAGTTCTGTTACAAACAGTGGAAAGAACACTGGAACCAGTGTGTAACTTCCCAAGAGCTGTACTGTAAAGGATACAGCTTGTAATTTCAGGGAATTTCAATTGACATTTAAATAAAAGATCACTAAATTTACTTTTGGGGCAAATCTGTTTAACAATAGAGTCCCAAACAAAAAGAATGAAAACAAAACTAAGCACAAAAAATGTAGTGGTATATATTTTATGCATTGAATGCCAATACTCATTTAAATATTTGTATTGTTGCCACATATGTATTTATTTGTAATTCATGACTGCAATTTAAAATAAAATATAATAAAAATGATATATTATTATATCTACATCAAAGCTTTTGTAACTTTTTAAAAAGATTCTGCATTTATTTTTCTCCATTCTAGGTATGTGTCACAATGTAAATGTTTGTCAAAAAGCAAGTCAATTTATATTTGACTTATTTAAAAGAAAAAATACATTGTAAACTAAAATACCGACATATTATTAATGAAAATTTTACAAACATATAATTATCAAAAAAATTATATAATAAACAAACCAATGCTCAAAATGCCGTGTTATGAATTTTTCATATGCTACAAAATTTATTTACCATATTTCCAAGTATTTGGTTGGAAATAAATTAAAATTAAATTCAAATCTAATTGCATTGATTGAATTACCTCACAGTACAGAATCAATAATTTAAATCTTTGAAAACCTTAACAGTGAGTTCAGTGTACCATGCATATATTTTTAGATTTTGGAAAAATAAACCACTTAATTTCTTTCATAAAATGCATAATATAAAGATGAAATTAGGATGTGTTTCATTGAATCAAGATCTTACTATTTACTGTGCTTAATTTACTAACTTTGTGAAAAAATTGTAGGTTTTTACAGAAAAAAATAAATGATCAAATCCAAACTGAAGATAATGAGATACAAGTATTAAATAAAGTGAATAATTTTATTCATTCAAGTCTCACACATGAAGATAGTGATTAAGGTGGAAAATAAAAATTGATTAGAAAATAATAATGACATGACAAAATGGTATAAAATTATAAAAGAAACTTGAGCTAGTGACAGTGTTTCCAACAAAGATGACAGTGAAACAAGTGAATCAACATGGGACACATTCATACTGAATGAAGCTCTCCACAATGTTAAGACATTTCACGAACTTGATTGCAAGTATAATACAAAGTATCTGACACACTACTTTCATAAAAAGAAAACAAAAACAGTGAGGGATCTTACAGTAGCAAAACATTAAAAAAATGCTACAGCAAAAAAGGATCAATTATTTTAAAGAACTTTTCATTTCTCTAAGAGTAATTTATCAAATAGCCTACTGTATGTTATAGGTAAACATATTTTTTCTTTAAACAATCACTCTAAAATTACCAAAACCTTTCTTATTATTCACCATCTCCCAAAAAAAAACAACAAAGAAGTTGTTATATCTTGCTTTAGAAAAGGAGCTAATGAGAGTTAACCAAAATATTTCACCCACTACTAGAAAATTACAACTTTGGTTTATTTCGAATTTTGTTATATCTGTAAGTCATAATTTTGGTTATTTTCAATAAAAAGGAATTATTTTACTATAAAGATACAAATAGAGCTTAAAATAATTGAATTGAAAACTTTTCTGGCATAAATAGGTTTTGGAATGAACTTGACCAGCATAGCCGGGAAAGTTATACAATTCATTGCCAGGTTTTTTTTTATTTTCCAAAGTGATTTATTACTTTAAACTCTATTAAAGTAAGATTTTGTCTTTATTTCCAAGGAATCATCAATTTCCTGTTTTACTCAGGAATGTAAAGAATTGTGTATTAAGAGAAGTATATAATTGAATTAGGCAGGGTCAATTAGACATATTATGTAGAATTAGACAATACAATTTTTTTGTCAAATGTGCTAGTTATTTGAGATAACAATATTGTTTTTGATTTACCTGTTCAATATTTCTGATTTATGTGGGTGATAAGGTTATTTTTTATTTTTCTCTTTTAATTCTCTTGCAGTTTGTAGAAGAGAAATTTTCACTGCTGGTAATTCTGGAGGGTTAGAAGGAATAAAAGAAGGTGGAGAAAAGATTGAAAGTTCAGATGATCGTCCTCATTCATCTACTCAAGACGATTCTATCAGTGGAGGACCGTTAAATGTAAATAACCAAATTTTTTATTCATTTATTCTTAGTATGATTTGTTATTCTTGATTATAAAGTATTCAGATATACCGAATGGTTATTTGAAAAGTTACCTAATTATTATTCGCATTGTATTTATGTTTGCAGGCATGTATACCATTCTCGGGGGGGGAACCTTTTTCAAATTTTTGAAGAGGTGGAACCCATCCTCTCTGCTACACCTTTTTCTACTTTTTTTTTTTTTTTTTTTTTTAACTTCTGGGACCACCGTTATGTATTACATCAGAGAATGAGATGAATGACAATTTTTGTAGCATGTGAAAATGCCATGCCTTACTGGGATTCAAACCTGGGACCTCCGGATGAAAGGCTGAGACACTACCACTCACACCATGGAGGCCGGCCTCTCCACTACACCTACCCCAACTCAAAAATCTTAAATGGCAATGGTAACAATTAGTATTAGATTATTTGACTACCTGAAAAAAAACAACGAATTTTGGTGAAAAGGAAATTAAATTCTGCCCACCCCTTCGCTCGGTAGGTGCAAAAAAACATTTGGAGTAGTACTTTTTTAAATTTCAGTCCAACAAAAATAACTATAAAATTATGAGATATCACTTCTTAAACTATTTGAAATAATCACAATATGTGGATTAAAACTGAAAATTATTTTTTAAATTACCAACACAAAATTTTGCCCTTAATGTTTTCTAAATTTTCAAGGGTTGAAAACTTTTTTTTAAATGAGATGATGTAGCTTATGACACCTGATTGGATGGCCCTTTGAATGACAAGTAATTTGGTACAAATAAAATAAATATTGGTTCTCTAATATTGAAGTTATGATTAAAAATGTGATATTTTTAAGTTATGTTGGGATACAACGTTACTGACCCAAAACATTAGGTCTGAAATCGTCCATTAAAAATATGGTTTTTAGGTTTCTCTAGCATTGAAAAAACCTACCAGTAAACACAGCAGTATAACTAACATCAGTTAGAAACATATGAAAAACCAATAATAAGGTACCTACTTCTTTGCTGGTAACATGTTGAAAAATTGATTACCTTGTTATAACTTTAAATTTTTGCAAATTGTTTTCTTTCATAATGTATGTAATTAGTGGTAAAACGTATTTATTGAATTTATTTCATCGTGTTTTATTTAAATTGTTGTGTTTGTAGTTAAACTTGGCATTTGGTTTGTGTTATTGTTCTACCATTTTGCCTTTCATTTTTTGTCTTTAGTAAATTTGTTTCGCTAAATGACTTACAATCTGGAAGAAAGGACTGTACTAATTTTTACATACGGAGAACAAAATAAATGTGCTAGAACTGCCCAAGCATTTATGTACAGCATCCAAATAAAAGTGTTTCACAGTTCTACTTTGTAAAATTTGTAAAAAAATTTCAAGAAACGGGATCTGTGATGAATAAGAAATGTGCAGGGCAAAAGGCTTTAGATGAATTAATTTTGGTTGAAATATTGGGAAATGTAATAGCAAATCCTCAGAGCTCAATTTGTAAAATATCCTGTGAAACTGGGGTTTCTTACGGTTCTGTTTTCACTACATTAGAACTGAATAATTCTTTTCTGTCTAAAATTCAACTGCATCAAGAACTGATTGAGGATGATGCTGACAGAAGGATTGAATTCTGTGAAGAAATGATTCAATTAATATATGCCAATCCAATGTTTACAAAAAAAATTTGTTTTTCTGATGAATTCATCTTCTTTCCAAATGGCTTTGTTAATAAACATAACTGCCAATGGGAATGACAATTATGGAATGGCAGTTACAATGGAGCAAGGTAAATACTCATATTTTCAATGTTGGAAGCACACAGTATCCTGATAAAATAAATGTGTGGGCCAGGATTTTCAGTGATAACATAATCTGTCCAGTATTTATCGATGGGAATTTGGTAGGTGAAAAGTATTTGCAGTTGCTGTATGAAGTTATTCACCCACTAATAGTCCGTGCCATAGAAAATCAGTTAGATGACAATGGAAACATGTTACTTAACGAAGACGTGCTTCATTTTCAGCAAGATGGAGCACCTGCTCACTGTTCACTTCCAGTTCAACAATGGTTGGACCAAATGTTTCCTGGGCACTGAATGGGTAGAAGAGGAACAGTTGAGTGGCCAGCAAGATCTGCTGATCTTACATCACTGAACTTTTTTTTGTGGGGTCATTTAAAATCAATAATTCATAAAGAAATACATGCTAACATACAAGAGTTGAAAAATAAAATTGTAAGAACATGTAGGGATGTAACTGAAGAGACTTTAATAAAAATAAGATGTGAATTTCAACAAAGACTTTATTATTGTTTACAGGAAAATGGGAATCATTTTGAACAAATGATTTAAAAATTGATACTTTTATTTTATTGACGTAAAAAAAATGTATTTTATTTGTTACTTCTTAAGGACTCTTATTAAAAACCTTCATAATAAAATTAACTAATGAATCATTTTAGCCTTATTTTTTGATTAGCAATTATTCATTTATGAATAAATTTTTCAACGATACCAGCAAAGAAGTAGGTACTTTATTATTTGTTTTTCATATGCTTAACTGATCTTATAATGCTGTGTTTACTGGTACATTTTTTCAATGCTGGAGAAACCTAAAGCCCATCTTTTTTAAGAAGAACGAACAATTTCAGACCTAATGCTTTGGGTCAGTAACACTGTATTTCAACATAACCTAAAAAACCACATTTTTAATTATAACTTCAGTACCAGTGAACCAATTATTATTTTATTTGTACCAAATTACTTGTAATTCAAAGGACTTTCCAATGACGTGTCACAAGCCACATTGTCTCGTTTAAGAAAAATAATTTTTCAATCCGTGAAAATTTAGAAAAAATTTAAGAGTGAAATTTTGTGTTGGTAATTTAAAAAAATAATTTTCACAGTTTTAATCAACTGATTATTCATATTTAAAATGGTTTAAAAATATCACATAATTTTATAGTTATTTTTGTTGGACAGAAATTTATAAAAAGTACTACTCCATTTGGTTTTTTGTACCTACCGAGCGAAGGGCTTGGCGGATTTTTATTTTCTTTTCACCAAAATTCATTATTTTTTTTGGGTTGCCAATTAATTTAATTAATTGTTACCACTGCCATTTAATTTTTTTGAGTTGGGTAGGTGTAGCAGAGAGTGTTGGTTCCACCCCTTTGAAAATAATTTTAAAAAGGTTCTCCCTGAGAATAGTATATATACCTGCAAACAGAAATACGATGGGACTGGTAGCTGTTGAATAATAAATGTGGTAACTTTTCAAATGTTCACCCGGTATAATCTTACTACATTTAATTTTATTAACTATAAAATGTAACTAGTATTTGAGCTCATATGTTATCATTAATATATGCAGGTTACAAGGTAGTTTTATTATAAAAATCGGTATTTAAAAGTAATATATATGAGTATGGTATCCTGTAATGCTAGTTGCAGGTGGATGTTCAGTAGGTCACTTAAAATTCAGTAATGCACTACTAACAGTTTGCTACTTATGTCCTGCAACAAATGTGATGATCCAGCTGTATTTAAAGAATATAAATTATATAAATTTACAGAGAAATAAAATTTACTTATTTAAACTTAACTGAATAATCATCATCATTTCCTTTTTTCCAATTGTTATTAAATTGGATTGTGGACTATTACCACCTAGCTTTCTTTCCACCACTCCTTGAAAACTTTCTCTACTTGTGTTCTCTTACTCAGGTACTCCTTTACATTTTCCAACTGTTGATTTCTTGGTCTTCCTATTATATATTTAAATAATTTTCTTTTGCTATTCTTTCACTTGGTATAATCTACTAGTTCCAAACCATCTTAATCTGCCTTCCTCAGTTCTCTCTTTTAATACTCTACAAATTACTTTTTATAAAACTGAAGATACTGATAAAATGTGTTGTTTATGTGTTATAACTTGCAGTTAATGAATTCTCAAGATATACGAAGGACTTTTAGGAAAGTTTAATAGTACAACGGAATGGATCATCCCAGGCAGTTAGAACTTAGTGTGTGTTTAGGCAAGTTCCAACCCTCTTTGTAGCTGCTTTAGTCACCGTCTCAGTGTCATTTGCTTTTTAGCTGTTTAAGTGAAAAAGCAGTGATGTCATCATGGTCGAAAACGATAAAAGACAATTTTGCATGTGGATTAAGTATTGATAATTGTTTAGAAGGTTCTGTTCATTGTACAATATTTAGTTAGTACCAAGAGTCTCAGATGAAATTTTTGCTTTATGGACGCTCTAAGGTCAGTTTGATGTTGGAGTCTTCCTGTGCGAATGAGGAAGACATTGCTCTAGTACAAAAAATGCTTGAGACAGACATGCGTATGACCCGCCAAATAAAGGTGTCCTTGGGCATTAATGCACCAGTATTCATGCTATTCTAAGAGATCACCTTCAAGTTAGAAAGCCTTTGTACCCTTTGGGAGTTTCATAGCAATCAGATATACCATGGAATGCTGAAAAAGTGTGAAAATGGAAATCTCCCTATGTGAAGAGTGTTGTGATAGGCGACTAGACTTGGCTGTGCTATTATGACATCTTGACCAAGGTTCAGAACAAAGTGTGGGTGTTTGAAGATGAGGAGACTTCCATGACTGTTTGAAATTCCAGGTCAATGAAGAGAATGGTGGCTGTGTTTTTTAGCGTGAGAGGAGTTTTAGAGTGAGTTGTGTTGGAAACTCAAAAGACAAGGAAGCGGTTTACTGAGGAATCTCTGCCTAAAGTTGTTGATGCTCTCAAGAAGCTGAACCTAAATACCAAAATTCAAGGATGGACACATGATTTCTTCAACGTTTGTTATAATGCTCCAGCGCACTACTCCAAAGTTTGTTGAGTATTTGGCCAGCACTGGAATAAAACTGTTAGAGCACCTGCCCTACAGTCCTGACCTTTTATGCTGCGCTGATTTCGTGCTGTTTCCCCTAGGTCAAGAACTGAAAGGGGCCATTTTATGAGCAATGATGATTTTGTAAGGGCTTGGGACAGTTAGTATGCCAACAAAGATCAACAACAAAACATGGCAGGGTTTCTTTGAAGGCTAATTTCAAAGGATTGAGAAGCATACAATGTGTGGCGGAAACTATTTAAAAAAATTGTAAAAAATAAGTCACATTGCAAAACTTTCATAATAGTTCCTTTGTATTGATGGCAAAAAGTGCTATATGTTTTTGTTAACTCCTTAATATGTGTGCCATAATACCCAGAATAAAGAGTAGTTGTGTGTAAAAAAAATAAAAATAACACAGAAGTGAGACTGTTGACACTGATGAATATTTTTTTAAATTTTATTCTGAAATGAAAGTATTTTAAAAAAAATAAAATATTAGGAAAATCATGAATGAGTAATTAAAAATTATTATTTAAAACACAGAATGTATGCTGTATTTTTTATTTTTGGAGGCATTAGAATTTCAGATTGGCACTCAGCCAGACTTATTGTGCAACCAATGGACAGGAATAGGACTTCTGCTTCAATCCACAGCCAACCTGTCTCACCAGATAACACCAAGAATGGTTGACAGTCCTGGCATATTTTGTATGAATTTTTTTTTTCTGGGAAAAATGTAACAAATACCAGTGTTTGTAGTGAAATTTACAAGTAAAATTTAAAAAAAGTTTGTGTGTGTGTATGAAGTTTTATAAATTTTTTGGAGAACTGTGGACTATGTGACTGTATTTATATATGAAGACTGATATATTTTGAGATATAGATGTATTTGTATCTTATCATGTCATCTTTTTTTTTTTTTACTTTATTTTTATTAACATGTATATTTTTAGATATTTCAGACTTATGAACTACTCGTGTCTTTTTGACTATTGATACTAATAAAGGATCTCTTCTGACTGATTTATTCCTTCCTTCTTTCTCTACCATTTTCTTTCTATACATCATCCATCGGCCAATATTCTCTTTCTTGAAAATACTATTCACTTAAATTGTGATTTCCTTATATATTTATAGGCCTATGTATAACATTTTGTGCCTTGAAAATCTCCAAAACTACTTGATCAATTTCATTGAAATTTAGTTACGCTTTAGTTGTATGTCTTAAATAGTGCATGTGAAAATATGACGAAGAATGGTTGAGTCGTTCTTGAGTTAAGCCCAGTTAAAATTGAAAAAAATTGAGCAGAACAAGCTAGAAATGTGGTTTGTTATGATACTTCAAGTTGGAATGTTGACATTTCTTTATCTGCAGTATATGTTGTTAGCAATATTGTTTGGTATATTCAAGTAGTGTCACCTGCTTTGTGGGTCATCATGACTGGGGTATGTGTATTTTATCTAAGGGTTATGTTGATTCTGTGGTGGTGTATTATTCATATGCCCTTATATAGTGAGTTACAGTGATGAGCTAGTTGAAACGTGATACTTATATGTAGGGTCTATTGGTTATTTGAATGTATGTAGTGGTGCATTATTCTATGAAAATCAGTGTTTTCTGACCGTAAAATAGTGAGAGCAATGAAATTATTAATTTATTACTGTATTATTTTGTTACAATATATTAAAATTATTATTTTTTTATTACTATTTATATTTGTGAATAGTTTTATTTTATTTTAATCTACTTGATTGTTTACTTATTTGTGTTTTTTATTTATTTCTTAATTTGTTTAACTTTTTTTAAATTTTAGATTAGAGTGATTTGATACTTTTTCAAAAGGAAACAAAATAAAATAACAAAAAGTCGGTCTTGTGCAGAACTGCAAAAGAGTTTTTTTTTTGTTTTGAGTTCCTAAGTGAAGCTATTCCCTTTATTAGCATATACTTTCATTGGGGTTATAATAGATATCAATCTGTCATATGATATCTGTCATAAATATTGATCATCACCAATAATAGTATAATTAATGAATTTGCTGCACTCTTGCTTACATAAAATGTGAAAAGATCAAATTATTTGCATTCACTTTTTTTCATTTTATCAACAGTCAAGAAACCCATCTGTATAAATTTTCTGTACCAAAGATGTATACTGACAATTTTAAATAGAGATTTATAGATTTAAGTAATTGAATCCACCAGCAGTGAGTAAACCAAACCGTCTGTCCTTAATAAATTTTACCCTTTGCCTCAAAGAGTTGGTCATCTAGGATGATCTTAATTATGGAAATGTATTAAACATTGTGACCCATTTTTATAATTTAATTTTTTTATAACCTTATCACTCACTATTTACTTCTCTTATTTTTCTTTAAATTTCTACAGGACTGGCTTTTCTTGCATTTATTTATTTATTTATTAAGCTACAAAAATAATATATAAATACATAAACAAAACTATAGTTAGCAGTTTTCCATACCAAAAGACATGCTGGGTAGTGGGAGGTGTTATAATCCATTCCTGTTGAAAAAAATTAATATCTAAAGTTGAGAAAATAAAATCAACAAAAAAAATTTATAAAGTATTAAAGTCTTCAAATTTACCCAAGATAATAAAAAACATGAAAATTTTAACAAAATTATCCATAAAAGATACAAACTTATAATTTTTAATTTTTCATTAAATTTCCACTTTTTTGCTAAAAGATATAATATAAAATATAGATATAGTATAAAAGATTTTAATGAGAATTTTTTAAACTTAGATATCTAAAATAGAATACCAAAAGATTAAAATCGATAATACAGGTAAAAACACAATAATAAAAATAATATATAAAAAGCTGATTTCTGTAGTGGAGTGGTAGCATCAGTGGAAGCCCAGTTTGAATCTCAGTTAGGCATGGCATTTTTCATGTGTTACAAATTTCCATCTGGGCTAATGACCATAGCAATTGATCTTGTAATCTCAAAAAAAGTACATGTAATGATATAAACTTAATAAAAATTATCATGTATGATCAATCCTTGTTATTGCTATTATTAAAACTATAATATGATTTCAGCCAAAGCAGATTGTTGAAACTGTTTCCTTCAGTGTGCTAATATGAACATATTTACTAATATTTAAGTTTTATTCAACAGCCTGCAACACAATAGTGTCTCTCCATAGGTGATGTTATAAATTTAGTAATCTGTACATTACAGTTATATTAATAAATTTATATTAAAATTACAGGTAGAAAAAATCAAATTCTCCATTTTTATACATAAGTGGTATCAGGTGTTTTTTTTTTGTAGAATGAACAAAAATTAAAAACTTCAAATTCTTTTTATAACAGTTGTATTGAATTCTGTTTTGGCTTATAACATATTATCTTAGTTAAAAGATTTAAACGTAATAGGGCTTTCAAATTAAGAAATAAGAATTTACCCTGATAGTATTATCAAGAAACAATAATTCAGGGAAAAATGCATCTGTCCAAAAAACCTTGTAATAGATCAAATTTTTGATCAAGTCTGTGTTATTTATTGTTATTTTATTTTTTTGGAAATTAAATTTTAATTGTCTATCCAAAATTAAAACTTGGGTAATTGCAGTCTTTTGAATACTCAATTCCTGTATAATCTTTATGACAAGGTGCAATCTATTTAGAATCATGAATTTTTAATTTTTTCTCTATTTGATAAATTATATTATTAAAATGAACAGCATTATCTTTATTACAATTAAAAGATAGGTAATTATCATTAACCATTTTTCATTAAAGTCCCTCAGCTTTATAAACAGCCTCATTAACAGTATTCTCTTCAAAGACAGTACCAGTATTATCTGTAATACAATAAATGTTAATCCCTTATTGTAGCCATCATGTTTAAGTTAACACAAACCAATTATATACATAAGAAATAATATTGGTCCAGGTGCCTGTAACTTGTGGAATGCCATTGAACCGGCATAAAAAACTAAAACCATAAATAATCACGGATTGTGTTCTGTTTTTTCAGAAAAAAGAAAATAGATTTAAAGAAGAATCTCTGATACCTACCATTCAAAATCTAATATTTTTTTTATTAATAGTGAAATATTGACATAATCTAATACCTTTCAGAATCAACCAAAGTTTCTTTTAATACGGACTGAGATAATATTTTATTACACAGATATAGGATATATATAGTTATAATTAAATAATATCTTACTATACAACTTACATATATTTTATCATTATTATTTACAAAACTGTTGTTAATTTAAAAAGGTCGAAAACGTCTTTTTATTTTTATTAAATGTTCAATTATCGATTGAATAGCATTTTTATTAAGTGCTAGGACTTAGTCTCCACAAACAATATCTGATGTCTTCAGTTTGCAGCCTGCAATTACATCAACTGCAGTTACTATTTCTGTTACATCATCATAAGGTGTAGGTGGAAAATTAGAAAGTTTTATGTTAAAGACCCTATTTATCTTCTCAAGAATATTAATTTAACTACCAAATTTATACAGTTATCAGTTAATGAATTATAAATTCTGTTGATCATTTAAATACTGGAACATAATTTGTTTTAAGCAACATTTTCTATTCTTTTACATATTATAAATGCTTTGAAATCAGTATCTATTTACAATCATTAAAATTGTCTTAGACAAAAGCTTATGTACAGGAAATTAATTGAATTTGCATTGTTGGTGGGAAATTATGGTACGAGCACTATACACAAACATTCTTTACATAATGGATGACCAGTTTAAAAAAATAGAAATTTCTTGACCCAGAAAAAACAGAATGTAAGGTGTCTACATAACTAAAGTTTGCGTTAAAGATAAGAAAAGTTTTTCAATAAAATCACAAGTTACAGTTTTAAATGTTTATTAAGTAAAATTGTCAGTTTATTTTCATGAGCATAAATATAGAGAAAATATTAAAAACATTAAAAGTTGTATAGTTATTTAATGTTTGCTGTTGATCTAAGTTGCTATTTTAATTGTTTACTAAGTACTATAATAATTTATACTTTACATCGTACCACTAATTGAACTTTCACTAACAAAAAGATGTATTACATGATTTAATATTTTGTTCTCAGGAATTGACTGATAGTGAGCCGCCTCTTAGTAAACCACTTAGTGCTTTGCATAACCAATTTCAATCAGGCAATGTAAATAGTGGAGCAATAAATAAATTATCATTACATGGCAGTTCTAGAGGCAGTGTGAAATTATCATCATTTGAGCCACCGAAATTTGTATTTCCAGCATTAGAATTTTTGGATGAACGTAATGATGAACCAAAGTGGTTAAAAGAGTTCGCTGCACAACCAAATCCATTTAATTTTATTACGGCTGTTAAACTAAAAATGACACAGCCAGAAAATATTGAACAGTCAGTACAGCCTTTTAACGTATACAGAAGAGATAGAACATCTACTTCTGTGAAGGATTTTGATAGAAAATGTGATGAGATAAGATTAATAACTTCTAATATGGTTCAGCCATGTATTTATAATGGTAGAAATGAAATTAAAAATAAAAAAATAACATTAAATGATTTTAAAAAACAGAAAATTTATTGTGATCAGTCTGAAGATACTGATGCTCCATCTATGGTTGAAGAGGAAATTTACCCAGAATGTGTACTGCCTTTGGTATTAGATGATTTAAAGTTAAATCTTCCACAGAGTTTGAACAGTGAACTGACTTCTTGCAGAGAATTTACTGATGCTTCTCATGAATCATCTGAACATGATATTTATTATAATGGTGGTGACTCTTGCGTGAAACAAACAACTTTCATAATACAGAATGATAGTAGCGATAAACAGAATTCAGCAAAACCTCTTACAATTCCTGATTCAATTAAATCTTTAGCTCTTTTACCTGCAAAAACACATGTTTGTTTACCTGATGATAAAATTAATTTATCAAGCTCAGATAAAAGTGGTTCAAAAGCTGTGATTCATAAAGAATTAAATGTTGATCAGTGTTTATCAGTTCCCGATTGTGAATTAGTATTAAAGACATCTGGTTCTTGTAGTAGTTCTGCCTCTCAGTCAGCTGTTAGTTCGAATAATAAATCTTCCAATAATAATCAACAGGCTGTAGAATTTAAAGAGCCTCGTCGTTACGACAGTGATAGAAGAAAAAAACTTAAATTATCTAATGCAAGAAGTCATAATAAAAACTTTCTTCAAGAAGAAAATTTTACTATCGGCAACGTAGTAAGTTGTTTTCTCTTCTATAAATATATTATTAAACTTATATTCCACATTTTTTTGTTTATTCATTTACACAAATGAAGTAATTTCATTGGTAATGGACTGTCCATTGTGTATACAGCAATTCAAGTCTCTTACTGTATTGTTGCTTATTTTGTTGTATTCCATGTTTTAGCTTAGCCCTATGCTGCTATCTTTATATGCTATTTTTTCTATATATTTAATTAAAAATGGGTAATTATTTTAGAGTAAAAGATTATTTTAAATTATTTAACTTATATTGAAATTATTTATGTTACTATTTTATTTTTAGAGATAATTCAACACAATTTTAATGTATTTGACTTAAGTTTAATTGGTGAAAACTTCTCCCCTTCTACAGTACTTTATTTTACTATAGTTTTTTGATAACAAAAACTAAGTCTCTGACATGTGCTGCCAGCTTATGTTGGCTTGTAAATATTACCTTTTCTAGAAGCTCAGTTTTTTGTTAGTTTTTTTTAATTTATGTCCTTAATGTCATAAAAGCACTTTCCATCAGTGTTTTAAATGTAAAAGAAACTGAGTTTTGTCATTTTACCTATTTTAAATAAGTATTTTTAAATCATGTTAATGTAATTCTTACATATTTATGTGTAGGGAATAGTTGTCATTTTTATAAGCTTTGATTTGTTTCTTTTGTATGCTGAAAAGTTTTTCAGTTTTTTTTTGTTTCATCTCAATTTAGCTGCTTATTTTGAAATATCTTGACACAGATGTAGGTTCCATTAGTAGGGTTATATTTATTAGAAAAAAAAAATATTTTTGGAAGATAGATTTTTTTATAATTAAAAATGTTTCAGTATTAAATTCTTTATCATACATTAAAATATATTATTTTAATCTTTTATATTTTGAATAATAAAACTTAATTTAAAATAATATATATATAAAGGTGATTCAAAGAAACGGGAAATTAAAAAAATTAAATAACGTTAATGAAAAATTTTTTTAGAAAATGAATTTTATTTTGTGTAATTGTACAAATGTTGCCGTTTTAGGATACATACATTTTAGTTTATTTTTTAAAGATGAAATCTTCCAGGTGACCTCCTCTTTTACGTAAACACTCACAAAGTCTCTTCGTTAAATTGTTCATGGTTTGACGTAACATCTCAACTTGAATTTCCGCAATTGCTTCTCGGATCTTTGCCTTCAGTTCTTTCATTGTAGCAGGTCTACTGTGGAACACTTTGCTTTTAAGGTGACCCCACAAAAAGTAATCGCAAGCTGAGAGATCAGGCGATCTGGGAGGCCATCTAATGTTACCATTTCGTGAAATGACCCGTTGTCCAAGCAATCGGCGTACAGCTGCCATCGATATTTGTGCAGTATGTGACGTTGCTCAGTCTTGTTGAAACCAGGCTGTATTAAGAATTGGTGGAAATCTCTTTTGTTATTCCACAATAAAGGTTTCAAGCATGGCTACGTAATGAGCCGACGTCACTGTAATCGCAAGACCATGTTCATCCTCAAAAAATAAGGGCCTATAACCGTAAGATGACATAGCACACCGTGACTGGTTGTGCAACGGATGCTGGTGTAGTTGTGTAGGATTTTGCTGATTTTGCTGTGTAGGATTTACTGGGCACACCCAGTATCTAAAATTTTGCTTGTTAACAAATCCACTGAGGTGGAAATGCGCTTCGTCTGACATCCACAGTTCATGAACAAACACTTCATTATCATTTATCTTCTGAAGCATTACATTACAGAATTGTGCTCGCACAATTGCATCTTTTGGTTTCAGTTCCTGGACGATCTGCAACTTGTATGGATGGTATTGCAAGTCATTCCTTCACTAACATTCTTCGAACACTTGAACTATGCAATTGTAAAGATGCTGAGAGACGACGGATTGACCGATGTTGACTTCGTGTAACAGCATCTTGTAAAGCATGAACATTCTGTGGTGTACAGACCGTTCACTCACAGCCTGGAGATTTCTTTTTCATTGCCGAACCAGTTTCCTCAAAATTAGATATCCATGTTTTAATTGCATGTGCTGATGGAACACAGTTGTACCGTCCCAGATTAAAATGACGGCGAAATTCTCTATGTGCTCCATCCGCACTGTCATTGTTTTTGTAAAACGCTTTGATAGCAAATGCACATTGCGCACCACTCCAAGGATCCGTGATAACTAAATGGCAGGTTAGGTTAGAGAGGCTGACGCCACTTATCAAGTGGTACCAATCGCCCACGGCTACCAACACAACTTTCAAAATTTGCAGTTTCTTTGAATCAGCCTGTATATATATATAAAATAATAATAATAAAACAATGTATTTAACAAAATATAAAACTTAATTTCAAATAAAATGACAAAAAATTAAAAGAATTTGTTTTAATATAATAGATATAGAATTTAATACTAACTGAAGAAGCTGTATACCATGAAAACTACTTATTAGAAATTAATATGGTAAGTTTAACTTATGTAATTACTGTGTATTAGTGGTTTATATTTCATATAATATTAAATTAAAAAAGTGGTTAATATGTTGATGAATTGTTTGCATATATATATATATATATATATATGTTTTTTTGTCTCGGGAAGAAAATATGCGATTTTGATACTATTTTTTCTCCCGAATTCAAATATGATGTTGGTTTTTCCCATCATGCAATGTTTCTGAGAGACAGGCGTATATAATGTCAAACGTTTTAATCTTTCTGCATTCTTAAATACACAATATTCAAATATTTGATTCGCTTAGAAAGTAAGAAATGATGATTTTCTGCTATATTTCACCTGTGAAACATCTCTCTTGATGGTCCAATAATAATCGGCCAGCATATTAGGATTCCATTTGCCTTGATACCTCTTTTCCATAGCTTAAATCTCCTGATGAGAGTGTTCCCCCTGCTCATCACTCACTGCACCAAGATTTTCCAAGAAGAAATCTTGATGCGTACTTTTAAGGACATATTACAACCCAAATTTTTATAAGATGTTATAAGATCACTGACAATATTACAGTAATTTTCCAACTTTCGATTTCACAAAAAACTCTTGAGTAACATTTTTGAATGCTTGTCAAGCTGCTTTCTCCAGTGGATTCAATAGTTCCTCAAACTTTTCATCATGCAATAGTGAATTGTATTTGTGGACCCACAAATATTCCTTCTTTAATTTTTCCATCACAAATTTTTGGAAACTTCTGTTTTAACTACATGAAACCAGGAGTATTGTCCATGGCCTTAATAAAATTCTTCATTAATCGTAATTTGATATGTAACGAAGGTAGATACATATCTTTAGGATTACACAATATTTCACATTTTTCTGTTCAGGAATGAGTGATTCACATTTATGCCGTTCATTTCTAATCAAATGGTTTTATTTGACTCTACTATCCCATTTACACAAAAAACAACAGTACTTTGTGTAATCAAGCTGTAGACCAAGAATAAGTGGAATTACCTTCAAATCGCCACAAATATTCCATTCATACACTGCATATTGAAGCTTTTCCAATATAAATTAAAATTTTTCATGTTTCTATCATACTAGCAGAGTGAACCACAGTTACTGATGGGAATTTATTGTTATTATGCAGAAGCACAGCTTTTAAACTAACTTTAGAGGAATTAATGAACAAGCGCCATTCTGTTGGGTTATGTTCATTACAAAGTGCCATAAGAAAAGAAATGTCATTACAAAATACTAAGCCATTTTCTTCAGAAAAATAGTCCAAACTATTATAGTAATAGTATATATAGTAAAAACTATATATTGTACAAATATTTGCAGTCAAAAATTAGGTAAGACATTAAAAGCTTGTAGGATGTCCAACCTATTGTTATGCTCTTATGCACGATTGTAATACGAGTCTCAAACTTTATGATACTCATAGATATTTTGACTGCAGAAATTAATTTTTCATCACTTCACTGTATTTGTCAGAAGTACATACTTTTACTAATGCTTTCTTAAATTTTTCTTATTCTGTTTGTGAAATATTTTTATTTATAATTTAACAATAAATTTAAACAAAATTAAGAGATGTTTTTCTTTATTTTTAACATTTGCAGTTTAGTCCCGATGCATTGTTTCTTCAGTTTCAAGCAGAACTAATTAACTTGGATGTATGTGAAGCAGGTCTCGCTCAGGTTGCAGCTGCTGAACAATTAAATGATTTAAGAGTGAACTCAAATTTGCAGCCTAATTCTGTTCAACAACCTGAGGTAAAAACATTTGTAGTGTTAGTACTATGTGTTCTGTGCTTTTATTTGGTTGTAATAATTTTTTTATTTTTGTTGGCTTTGTTTAAAGAGTTCTGATCATTTCACCTTATCATGGTTAAGAGGATCAGACAAGAAATCATATATGACCTCATTATTACTGCTTGGATACATCACTTTCATTTCTTTATTGCTGATATATATATATATATATATCATTAAGTTGCAAATCCATACCTAAAGATTCAATCCATATGAAGTGATCTAACCAAATTATTTTTGGTTGCTTCACTATTTTTAATTAAAAAGATTTTTTTATATGTTATTCCCATATCGATTGCCAATCCAAAACAGGTATTCTTTTATTTTTGTCCCAGCCCGTTTGTGAGTGACAGCCAGTTTTGTTTAGCAGCACACCGTAATTTTTGATTTTGCAGACATTAGCGTAAACTTTCATATCTTTGGATTGATTTATGTTAAAACATTGCAACATACACAATTTTTTTTCATCACATTCTCTTCTTTAATTTGGATTCTTTACATTAAAAGTCCTAATAAGCCAAATAAATGAAAATGATCTGTAAATTTTTATATTAAAATTTATCAAACACCACTTTATAGAGCTTAAATTTGTAATGCAGCGGGTAAGTTATCATCACAAGTTGATATTTTTTTATTATTTATTAATAATAAATTTATAATTGTAATTACATAAAAAAAAAATAAAAAAATCATATTAATAACCTAAGAGCTACTGCTATTAAAATGTTAATATTAAACTAAATTTACAAAATAAATTACACAAAATTAAAGTAAACAGATAAAATCACAAATTACTTAAACATTTTAAAAATATAAACCCTAAACTACCATTGACTAACCATAGCACACTCATTGTCCTACTTCTGACATCAGTGTTGCATGTTTGTGGTTTGATATAGATATTGACAGATAGCATACATAAAAACTTACAAATATAATATAAATTTATTTACTCCTAAATAACTTATAATGTACAAAATAGGTCAATTGTGAATAACAAAATACAATTCTTGCTTTAATACAAAGTTTACAATAACTAATAGAAAATCAGTAGGCTCTCGATAATCTGACACATGATCGGGCACTTCTGGTGTTGCATTACCAGAATTTGTCGGATTACTGGAATTACCCTAATTTCAATGGAATAACCAGCAGAAAACATTACATACTTCATATGCATTTATTAATTTGAATAACTGATGTAATTTGAGTAAGAAAATAACAATAATACAACTAACTACTTAACAGAAAAATATTGATCAACAGTCTTTTGTTATTTTTGCTTTAATGGACAGTTAAAATTATTTTCTTGCTAAAACGTTTTAATGTTAAAATATTGGCAGCTTTCATTTCATTTCCTTTAGCCCACTTGATACACACATTAAACGCACTTAAAGCACTTTTGTGACCTACAGTACTAACTGATGATGAAGGTGTCACATTTTCACTGTCATCATCGTCTTCATCCTGATCCAGCACATTTTTAATTATCTCCCAGTCGGTCATCAATTGATAATTTTCATTATCAGTTCCTGTCAATCATTCATTTACATCGTCTTGTGTCAGTCCTTCTGAGTCGTCCTGACTGTACAGTTGAACTATCAACTCTCTAATGTCATTTATTTCAGTATCAGGACTAAAATCAGTACTTTCGGATGTCATCGATATTTATTCTTTCTCCACTGGTTTTTTGTGTTTTTCTTATAAAAGTAATAGAGGATGAATTGGCCACAAATTTCTCCAAGAGCACACTGTTGTTTTGGCAGGAATCTTTTCCTGTGCTTCTGCGAGCTCAAACACAGTGTCTTTAATATTTATTTCTTTTAAACATTTTAGAATAGGCATATTTTCCAATTTACTCATTACATTATACAATAGATTCTTTTTGTAATTTGTTTTAACAATCTGGATTACATTTTGGTTTGTTGGTTGAATGATAGCTGTAACATTTTGCAAAAAAAGTAAGACCCTTCTTTACTTTCTAAGTCTTCCTCATCTGGATACCCCATATAAAATTATCTAAAGCTAACAATGCTTTTTCTGGTAACTGTCAAAAAAATATTTCCCTTGTCTACGCTTGGCTTTGATTTTTGTATTTTACAAGAAGTCTTATGTTTTTAAAAAACGTAGGATTTTTGGACTTACCTATAACAAGCAATTCAAGTTTATGGGTACCACTCGCGTTTTAACAAGGCATAAACTAATTCTGTTTTTCAATATTGCATTACCTGTAGTGCTCTTTTCAGCACAATGGATGAATGTTTTTTTTCGGTAGCAGCCTCCAAAATAACCCACTCTCATCAGCATTATAAACATGGTCAGGATCAAGACTCAATTTTATGGACTGTCTATAAATTTTTCTTAATATGACTTGACGGCAGTAAAATCACAAGAAAGTTTCTCACCTGTGGTGGTTAGTAAAAGGATTTCATAGCCCTTCTTGAATTTGTCAAACCATCCGTCACTCACGTGGAAATCTTCTTTATTCATCATTTCTTTATGGAAAAGCTTAGCTTTTTCTTTGATGATTTTGCCAGAAAAAGGAATATGTTTGGAACGTTCCTGGATAAACCAAGCATTAAGTGCATCTTCCATTAATAGGAACGTGCCACATTTTAATGTTTTCCTCACTTTTACTACTGACATTGTCTTTTTAAAATTTTTCTATTTTTACTGGATATTTTTGCATGTCGTAAGTCATTGCACGTCCAATTCTGTACAGTGAAGCTACGTCACCAATTCTTTTAAGAATTTCTGCTTTTTAAAATAAACTTAGTGAAATGTGCTTACATTTTTGTGGTTTTGACATCTTCAAAACTAAAAACAACGAAGTTTGGATAATGTTTAAGATATGGAAAACTGGACATTACATATAATTTTATAACAGCTTACCAAATTCCAATTTGTATTCCTAGAGTGCTTTTGGCTATTCTGCCATGTTCCAGAGAATAATTTTGACTAACATGTATAGAACTATAATCTTACATAATTAGATTATATATATATATATATATATATATATATATATATATAATCTAACAATTGATATATATATATATAATCTAACAATCTTTTAACAATTGATCATCATTTTGTTAAAATTCATCAAAAGTTTAAGTCTAAGTGACTACGTATGTATTATAATAGTTTCTCGATTTAAAACGACTTAAAACTAACTTTTGATGAATTTTTAACAAATGACAATCAATTGTTTTACATATATAATATATATATATAATTTAATTATGTAAGATTATAATTTTATATATATATATTTATCATAATTATCCTCTTGAAGATGGCAGAATAGTCGAAAACACTCGAGGAAATCAAATTGGAATTTGGTAAGCTGTTTTAAAATTATATATATAATAGTTTTCATACCAAAGAGTGCCATGTTCGAAAAACTAAAACTAGACATGTTAAAACAAATATGATAATTAAATACAACATACAATCGTGCGATACTGAGACATGTAGTAAAATACTATAAGAAGTTTAATGCCATCTGTAGACCCCAGTACTGTAAGAGTTGCCAGCTGGCGGCGCCATGTCCTCAACTGTGGACATAGCTAATGATGTTGGCAATGATCAGAAGTACTGTACTGTAATTTATTAAAGGATTTCTTGTAACCATGGCCTATTCACTTAAAATATCATATTCATCACTTGGCTGCATAACTGATAAAACTGCTCTGTTTTATCAGTTGTGATGGCGTGCATAAAAGTCAGAAGGAAAAAAAGTGGTGAGGTGTCTGACTAAAGAATGTTGGATTATTGAGAGCCGACTGTGAGATACAAAATTAACAAGAAATTGTAACAGGAATATAACAATCTCCAAATCAACAATTCACTTTATGCAAGAACTATTCAATTTTAATGTTTAAAAAGAGAAACTAGCTTACACTTTTATAAATGAATATCGCTTTGATCCTGTTCACATAGAATTTACTGAACACCTTCTTGTACTTAACCACTGCCCAAAAACGGAATACTTGTGATGCACTCTTGTTCTTTATTTACCACACATTCATTCCTAAAGCTCCTGTACACTCAACATTGCAGCTATATACAATAGCTGACCCACTCTCTTGTTTATTCAAGTGTAATGATGCTTATTGTCCACACCTTTTATACCCTTTCGTATAAATTCTTTCTAGAAAGAATTTTTTTGTTGATTGTACAGATTTTTCTTTCTTCCTTTTTTCTCTCTTTTTTCTTCTGGAATCCTCCCTACCTGTTATTTATGTACTATTTTAATAATTATGAATAACTGTTTTGTAAATTTATGTTTGTTGAAATTCTTGTTTTAGAAATTTTTTTATTTCTGAAAACTGATTTTGATCTAACTCAGATAGATTTCATAGGTTGTTGCAGGGTTGGATTTTATTTATCTTAAAAACATACTTGTTATTTTTACCAAAAATACCGCAAAAAATTCAAAACATTTTCTTAGTTTTTGAATTTTATCACACTCCACAATGATTTTTTTCTTGCCAGTTTTTTCTGGAACAAAAGATAAATGATACAAATTCAAACCTAGGTGTCCTGTCTAATAATACTGCAGGGTTCCCCCAGGACTTGAAATTCACAGAATTTTGATTTAGTCAGAGAAAGTCAGGGAAGGTTTTGAAAAATCACCAAAGTCAGGGAACTCTATTGAAATTTGTAAAATGTCAGAGAAAACTTGAAAGATTTTATTTGAGCAGAAAAATTACTAAAAGATAACTACTACTTATAATCCTCAATGAAGAGGTTCTGTCAATTAAAAAAAATAAAGAAAATTTTGTAGAAACTGTTTTTGAAAATTATACATCTGATTCAAGTTTTAAATATTCATTAGTGAAGTATATATTTGGAATTGAGCTTTGTGCATGAATTTGAATTCTTCAGTGATTTTTGAACATCAAAAACCTATTTTTCAATTTATAACCTTAAAATATTAAAATGTGTTATAATCATATCTTTTAATTTCTAGTGATATCAAAAAATCCAAACCTATACACAATCTGTCTGACCTGATGTCCAGTTTTTGCAGAGCATGACCTGTTTTCTCGTGATTCTTGTCTCAGTCTCCAGGTTTTTCTAAATTTAAGAAATTATAATATAATGTGAATGCTGTAAATTAAGAGTTCCTCTCTCTGGTTAAAAAAATCCATTAAATCCAATCAAATCTTATTGAAATATCATTGAATTGGAAAATGTTCTAGCCAAATCCTATTTAGTGATCTTTCAGTAACATGCAGCTGGATTCAACAAGTTTCTTCAATGGGCAACCACTTAAATCCATCTCAACTTTATTCATATTAGATAAAGGTGTAGCCAGATCCCATTGAAATGAAATGACTTGGATTCAGTGGAGTTTTTAAGCAGGGCTGCAAATCTCAAATACGTATCTAACAATTTGCAAAATGAATAAGTAAATATTCATGCTGTTAATATATGTAGGTGTGCAAGTACTCCAAGTTTTCAAATAATAATCTAATCGAGTTGAGTATTTTAGAATAAAGTAGAGATGAGCATTTAAAAACATTTTCACCGGGAATATTTTAAGATTTGTGTATTCGTCATCCCCAATTATTTTTGTGAATAAGATTTAAATACTTCTACTGTGAAATATATTTTCCTGTTACATTGAGATTAATTTTTTATTGATGATATTGGAAAATATCACCAGTTTTTGAATATCCAAGTTAAAAAGTCATAATATTATAAGCTATTTTGAATGTTGTTTGGAAAAATATTGTTAGACTTCTAACTTATCATGGTTATTTTATTCAAGGAAAATTCTGAAAATAGTCAGTGAAAGTCAGGGAAAATCACTTTCAAAATTTTGGGGGAACATTTTACTAAATCTGATCAGCTGGTTTCTGTGATTAATATATCTGAACTATGAACAGTAACCCAAAAATATATTTCATTTTACATATCTTGCTCTTTTATATTAATTTTGAGGAGAAATCATTTCAGTTTCATAAATAGATTAGGAAACAGCAGTCAGAATTGGTAGTTCCATAGTTAAAATTTGGGGATTATGATAATTTTACCTTCTTAATTATAGAATACAGTTTTTTTCTTAATTACAGAAAATTCTTAACAATTTTACCATTTTATGACTCGCCAAAAAAATATTTTAAGTAAATTTCAGTTTGGAATGAAAATGTTAATCCTGACCTCATAATTCCAAACACTGCAATTTGTTTGAAGATTCAAACAATTCATCAACGTATCAACCACTGTGCCAATCAAATTCAAAGAACAACTCAACTACCAAGCACAGTAACAAAAAAAAGTAATATCAATAGTTGACTTTTGTGGGATCCCACATCATCAGTCGATATATATAATTCTATAAGTAAATCAACAAATAAAAAATAAATTAAAATGTAAAAATTTAGAAAGTATAACAATGACAAAATTTGTAACAAAACAACACACTGCCATTATTGGAATCTACCCCAATAATGTTATGTTAATAATATTACATTATGTTATAATATTGATTATTAACCAATAATCAATATTATTTTGTATATTGTGATATTCTTATTGATATTGTGGGTTTTAACCAATCAATTTGATTGTTTTTTTTAGCTTATATTTTCTAAATTTTTAAGTTTTTAATTCTTTTTTGTTATTTTTTTTATGTAATTATAGAATTATTTACTGATGATGCAGGATCCCAAAAAAGTCAACTAATGGTATTAGTTTTTTGAGTTTGCTGATTCAGTTGTTGTTATTTGTATTTATATATATAGATTCGTTTTCAGAATAGTGTTAATATTTTGAAGATAAAATCATTGTATTTATTTTTGACATTGTGTTTTTTTTTTTAAATATATTTTTTTCACAGGATGAATTTTTGGAGGGTGAATCTGCTGTTGAATCTGAGAAGTCTGTTAGTGGATATAAGAAAAGAGATGATGCATATGATCATGCTAACATACCATTTATAAAAAATGATAATACTAGTTTTAATAACAATATTAAATATGAAAATCAAGAAGTAGAGGAGAAAATTGGAGGTCAGGTGGTAATGGTACACTCTAATGAACAGCTTAACCAATCAATTGCTACAGCACAATCTTCAACACCTTTACAGTCTGTTGATTCTTTTCAAGGTAATTTATTGTGTTAATGCAATAAAGCCTCTTGCTGAAAGACATTGAATTAATAGAATTCTTTTTATAACAGAATTATTTCTTGATTTCTTAAATTTATTCTAGGAAGCAGTGTAAGTTTATCTCCAATTAATTGAATCGTTCTTATACAAAAACAGTAAAGAAAAGTATTATGTGGTAGAAAGATCTTCCAAGCTTAAGAGAAAAAAATAACTCACCAATAAATAAAAATTTATTTTTTAATTGTAATCCATGTTTAAAAAAAGCCATCTGCAAAGATGATGTAACTTCTGAAAAATTAGTATTGTGCATTTCTTGTTCTACTTATTTACTCTTTTGTACATTAGCTTTATTTTATCAATATTGGAAATAAATAAATTTTATGAAAACATTGAATTTTATTAATAGTTAAATAAAATATGGAGTGCTTTGAATCCACATTTATAAAGTAATATATGTTTTATCGTAGGCCATTTTTCCCTTCAATGAGTTACATAATAACATGTTGCATCAGGTTTTGTATACCAAAAAAAAAAACACTCACTTTGCCAAATTTTCACTTTAAAAAAATGTTTTATGTATAGGATTATAAAAAGGTTAATCGTCATTCCATTTAAATAAATTAATTAGTAAATATTGTCTTTTATATTAAGTTAATATATACAAAAAAATTGTAATGAACTTATATAAATTCCTAGCACACAGATTAAAATGGCTATTGAATTATTCATTGTTTAGACAAAGATTTTTGATAGCACTAGTCTGAAAAATTACTCTTTGTCTCTTTGCCATTTATATGTTCTTAGTATTGTACCTTTAAGGAACAATAGTGCATCTTTGATTAGCAAGAATAGGTAGCTCTTCCATTTTGCTATTGCCATTGAATTAACATCACTTGTCTTATCAAAATTTGATTCCATATAAAGTTTTGTCGTTTTTAGAAGCATTCAAGCTGGCCAAGGAAACTTGAATTTATTTTTTCCAACATTTTCATTACTTTCAAAGCTTGATACTGAATAATTGATTCTGAAGTTGGCATCTGATTCATTCATTCAATTACAAACTGCTGTTATAAACAACATAGTTATCTTTGTCATTATCAAACATTGCCATTTACTTTTAAGAGGTTTCAATCATATGCAGATTATTCATTCACTCTTTGTTTTTTTATTATATTGTTTGTTATTTCTCTTGAATATTCTAAAAACACAGTTTAAAAGGAAATTTTTAATTGTTTCAGTTTTTGTAATACTGCTTTTACGTTTAGTATAGTTAGAATTTTATACCTACTGATAGGCATTTTATCAAAAATGAACAACTAAAATAATAATTAAAATGAAAATTTTATGAATCTATTTATTTATTTCATCTTAGTAACTACATGTTGATTACCAAATATAGTTACTTAAAAAATGTAAAACAAATTTAATTACATTTCATTTCTTAAATCACTTAAAAATTCACCAACTTACATGAATCAGGTAGTAAAATAATGGGTAAATAATATAATCATGGTACTAATTTTCATAGTTTTTTTATGTAGTGGAGGCAAGTTCTGGATATTACTGTTACGTATTCTTTATTTATTTTAAAACAGTAGAACACACTACACAGTGTGTAATGTATATAGTATGTTAACAACAGGGAATGCAAAATGAATATTATTTTGTTACTGTACACATGGCAATATAATATATAAGTTTTAGAATTTTTCAAATAATTCCCCATAGTGTTTTCTTTTCGAAACAGGATATCAGTTAAAAACAAAATACTGTAAAGACATAAATTTTAAAATTGTGTTTTGCTTTAAAAAAAAATGAAAGCACTATTGAAGTCAAGACTGGAAAATAGTTATCTTCCATCAAAACAACAGTTTTACTTCATTCATATCACTGTAATTCTGTATATATAATTTTCATTTCTACTTGATAAAGGTAAACTTGTTAAAAAAAAAAAATAGGTAAGAGGCTTAAAGCTTTTTCACCTTCTTAAGGACATTGTACATAACTTAGAATCTTAAAAAAAAGCTTTAGTGAGAGGACTTTAGAAAAGTTAAATCATTTAGTATGAACCTTAATTGAAAATTTTGGTTTTATAATTTAGAACTAAATAATTTGTTAAAATTAATCTTAAATAATTACGCATTTTTGTATGAATTTTATTTAATAAGTAAGTTTTATTCTATTTTAATGGTTTCTAAAATCATTTGCAATAATCTTTTCTGATGAAAAATATATAATAATTTATTAATTTATTTTTTCTCAGTTCAGCAGGCTTATGCCCACTTAAAAGTTATGGTAAATGAATTTTGTAATATTTGAAAAATTTCATGCCTGACCTGGATTTGAATCCAGAATTTTCCAGATGAAAGGCAGAGATGCAGTCACTCTGTTGCACAGGTTGACAGATGTAATAATAATAAAGATGAATTTATTGACACAGAAACAAAGTTTAAAAATTATTTTTATGTGAAAAAATAACTAAATAAATATAAAATTTTACAGTGACTATAATTTTACTAGCATTTGTATAAAATGATGTATATTTCACAAAAAGGCATGGACAAGGTAATTAGCTGAGTTTATAACAAAATTGATTAATTTGTTGATCTAATAATTAGTGATCTATCTTGCTATTTACAAAGTTAAAACCATCTAAATAACTATGAAAGAGATTTTCATTAAACATTACCAACTATAATATATGAGGGAAGATACAAAAATAATGGGAATCATATTGTGGTGAAGATAAGGTTGTAGTTCGTGCTTTGTAGTGGTAGTTCGTATGTTCGAAGCATAGGTAGAACTCTTCTAAGCAGTATTTGATGCAATGCCACCCCAAGAGTACTATGGAAGCAAAACCTTTTTCCTTTTAGGAAAAAATAGGCAGGAACTGTTGTGATGATTCAAAAAGTCTACAAATAATCTGTAATAGCAAAATACTTATGAGTGGTTTTCATGCTTCAAACAAGGAGAAATGTCGATTAAAGATCATCATTGATTGGGCATCCTGCAAATATTACTGATGAGAATGTCGAAAAAAATTTGTGATGCAATCATCAAAGATCATGTTTAAAATACACATATTTAAATGCAATATTATTGATTAAGAATTTTTTTTAGCAACTGATGTATTATTCTGGATGTATCATTGTACAATAATTTTGCAGGTTTTTCTTAAAAAATCAATTTTGACAAAAATCAATTTATGTAATAAATTAACTTAACCTTAAGGTAATAAACTTTAATTATGCATAGTTATATTAACATTTTACCTGTTGTTCAATGTAATGATATATAATGATAATTTTTAAACAAATTTAAAGATTATAATTCATTTCAATAGTTAAAATCTTTAAATTTACTTGCATTTCATATTTCTTACCTAAAACAAAAATTGTGTAGTATAGCTTATATAACATATTTCTATTGCTATCCACAGCTTAAGCTAATAATTAATCACTTGCACTGGCAAACAGAAATAGCTGGAATGGAATAGTAAAACCATTTACCTTGGTGAAGTTCAGAACCAATTCAATTAATTGCTAACCAGCATGGGAAATAGATAGCATCTTTGCTTATCTTCCAGAAAGTTCTAAACTTCAATCCTGATAAAATTTGTTATTAACTTTTTTTATGTTAAAAAACTCATTCTTATGAACTATAACAATTGGAAATCAACCTGTTGTTTCAAAAGTAAATAAATTATTTTTGATGAATTTGGTTAAATTCATGCCTCTCTTGTAGGTTGAAAATTGTGAGTTTCATCCAAAAAATCTATAATGTGTATATGAAGATAGTGATTGCAAAAATGTATTGTGAATATTTGTCATTTATAGCCAATAATTTATTATTTTTAAAATCATCTAGCCTACATGTTAAAAAAAAAAAACTAAGTAAATGATTTGGTATGATTGAAATAGAATTCTATTGAATATTACTGATTTTATAAGAAATTGAATTCAATAAAAAGGTACATGTTGAAGTTTTGCTTATGCAGTGTATTATTTAGAATTACATCATATTTTTAGTAGTAGTTTTTTTTTAGATAAAAATGAAATTATACAGTAATTCAAACTAAATTTTGTAGTTGATTACTAAATTTGTTTCAATGTGAAATGTAAAAAAAAGTGATTATTCCCTTATTGTTATTATCTTTTGTTAGGGTATTATTATTAATCGTGTTAAGAAAAATGTGTAATGTAATCTAACATACTGCTAAATTTTAAGAATATTTTATGAGCTTTTACTGTAAATCATGGTATCATAGAGATAACATATTTAAAAAAATAATTCCTAAGATAATGTACTACCAAATAGTGTTAACATAATTTTAGTTTAGTAAGAAAGATATTTCTGTGAATTGAATGTGATAGAGGTTTATTATATTAGTTAAACATGAACAGATTTTTTTTTCTTTTAATAAATAACTAACATTTAGTTGTTAGATTCATCTTGAAATGTTTTAAGAGAATGTTCCTTCTTAATGAAGATGTCTTTAAATTTTAAAAACTGGTGGTATAGCTGTTTTAAAATGTATTAGAAGTTTATTAATAATGTAAATTCCTATTTAACTTGGGCTCTTTCCAGTAACACCATTCTATTGACAAAATAAATGATCAGGTCTTTATGTCCTTGTGATATAATCATGAAATTTTTTTTCACAGTTATGTAAAGTCAATATTTAATTTCACATGAGTCAAGATTTCAAATAGAATTAATCAGTGGTTGGTGTAGTCAAATCTTCTGTATTTTGAAAAGTTGGATCTGAGTGGTGAAAGTATTATTTTTATTTATATGGGTTATAAATATAGATACTTATGATTATTAAAATTCTCTCTAACAAATACCATATTTTATTAATGGATAAAAATGTACAACAAATGCCCTTTTTTTGTCTACATTTATAACTGTTGCAATATTTCACCTATTATTAAATAAAGGCACAGACATTATCATACAACTAATAGGTGAATGTAGCTTTCTCATGTGACTGGGTTGAGCAGAATTAATGAAGTCTTATTTTTTTTCAGTTTATTTACTGTAATCAAAAACATTTATTATATACTTACATGTTATTTTCCTTTAAACTTGCCTTAAACCTGATGCTGCTTCCATTGCCCAAAATGTTTTTTTTTTGTTTTTTTTTTAATTATTTTTGGAAATAGCAAATAGCAACCTCATATTGTCATCCCTTCAACAACCTGAAGTATTTTTCTTTTAATGTGTCATTTGATCTTGGGAAAGAGGAAAAAATCATGGGAAACTACTATTACTTGTTACTTTGAAATATTTTGCTTAGTAAGAATCTGTAGCAAAAACTGCAATACATGGAAGGCATACTGTCATAGTAGAATTCCCTTTCACTATTTTTATATTATATTGGTCTTTTGATGAACTCAGTCCCTTAAATATTGAAGGTACCTTCTGGTACTCCCTGTCATTTTTTCAGATAAAGTATATTCATAATGCATTATTTCTATCGGGTTGATTGCATTGTATTATTGGATCTGTGAAAGTTCTTAGATTGTAAAACTGAAACTGATTACTTTCAAAAATATTTGGAAGACTGATTTCCAATCTTCAAGTGGAAGTACTTGATGTCTGGATTTTAATTTAGGGTTGATAACATTAAACCCATGATCCACTGCTATATCTGATTAACAAAAAGTAAAAATATGTTAGTTTTCAGTGTTTTGTTCTGCTAGACCACATGCAGCAAAAAATTAATACCCTTTTTCATTCATTTGAGAGAAATTTTAATGTAAATTTAAATCTGATGTGTTTCATGTTAACTCTTGTATAAAAATCAACTGAACTGAACTGGGTTGTATTTTGATGACTTTCAAGCACAGCTTAGTTACAAAGTTAAAAAGTTTTTACCTTTTTGTGGGGTTCCCATACCATTTACCATTATCAAAACTTTCATACTTCTTTGAAATACCTATTGCTTATAAATTGGATTTAACTCATGTAATTCTTCCCCTATACTATTCTTTACATAAAGTGATGTTTTTGCATGTTTCATTAATGTTTTCACAAAAATATTGGGTATTTTTTACCAGTTTTTTGCATAGTTGGAGTGGTGGGAGGGGGGTGAAAATAAATTTTCTTTATATAAATAGAACCTTGTGGCATGAAATTCTCCAAAACTACTTGATCAATTTCATTGAAGTTTAGATATGCTGTGGTTGTGTGTATGAAGTTGTGCATGTGAAGAAAATATGCTGCAAATTGGTTGATATCTTTCTTGAGATATGCTCAATTTAAGGTCAAAAAAATTTGAGCAGTGCATGTTAGAAATGTGTGGTTCGTTATGATACTGCAAGTTGGAAAGTCGATGTTCCTTTATTTCCAGTATCTTTTGTTATCAATATTAAATCAAATTAAAAAAAAAAAATATTATAACCAAATTAAATTAATGAAAAGTCTGTCTTCTTGCACAGAACTATGCAATTGTTTGTTTTTTTACATGAATTAGGTATTGGTGTATAAATCTAAGATCAAAACAATACTGCAAACAAATAAGCTAGGCAGTGTGATATATAATTTCCCTGTACATGTGGTGATTTACAAAATTAGCCTTGGAGAGCCTACTTTTAGCTTATTTTGATCTATCTCTCAAGTTCTGTTAAATTTTAATCACATATTGTATTTTTTTTGGCATGAAATGTTCTAGAGATAATTAACCTTTTTTTATATGATGGGATAATTAGTGGTTTCTTTATCTGCAGTGCCTTCTCTTGTTAATGAAGATGATAGTATAGATGAACAGTCTAAAATGGATGATATAAATGAAACAATTGATATGAATTTAAATACTGTATCATCTTCTGCAACACCAGCGCCTGCTGATAGGTCATCAAGTGTTTCTAATTTACGTTTTTCATTTACTAATCAACGTAGTGTTGCAAAATATTCTATTTTAATTGTAAGTATTTTTTATGTTAACATGTTTCAAAATTGTTTGATTTAATCTATTAAACTAAATTTTTGTTATGTCATATGTTAATGAGCATTTTGTGTATTTATTTTTTGCCATAATGACCATGTACTGCTTTTATAGATACATTATAATAAGAAGAAATGAAAATGACTTAAATTTTCAATGAAAATGGCTTGATAGGAATTCTGTGAATAAATAAATTTATAAACCATATATGCTGAACTCTTATTTTGTTTGTATCTCTTTAGAATCTAATGGTTCCAGTAAACTGGAAAATGCAGATTTGAAGTGCAGCTGGAAGATTTGAACTCTGAATAAAAAGTAAAAAAAAATAATGTTATTTAGTTAAAATAAATAACAATGCTTAATAGTCTAAGCCTCAATTAATGAATTGTTACCCATACATTCCTTAAATTAAAAATTATTGATTCAGATTCTCTCTGGTTAGGTCACTGCTGATGGGATTTTGAAATTTTGCAGTTAATGATCATAACACTGGCCAAAATTAAAACAGACTTAAATATTCATTTTAATCATCTGTTCATTCTATTCATGAATTTACACTGATTGTTTTGTGTGTTACGATATTTTATGTTATACAGTATTTAGCATGTATATTTTAATGTTAAGAATACTTCCATTGTCATTTTTAATAAACTGTTGAACCATTTTAAATATCTAAATGTCACCAATGTATTAAGAATAAAAAACGAAAGAAAAATCTAAATTTTCTGCAGCTGTAATTATTATGTACAAATTATACGTGCTGAAATAATTTCAATTAGAACCTGAATTTTTTTTATCATCTGTATTTAGTGTATCTATCCATCCCTGATGTGATTTATAATAAATTATTGTTCAGATCTGAATAAAATATTTATTTAATGGACCCATCCCTGTAATCTTTTTTCAAACTTTTCTGCTATCTTATATAGGCGGTTTCACTCATTTTGACTAATATAACTAAAGAATCTTTTGCATACCATTCAGTTCAGAAGTATAATAATACAAGGCTATTCACAACTGTATGCATAAACTATTTAGCCTAAAATTTCAAATCTGAAAACAAGTGAGAGATGTTTGAGATACATATGTTCAGCTAGTGAAATAAATGATAGCTTATTCAAAGTAGCTGAAAGACATTATGGTGCCTAGACAACACTTAAGGAAGCTATTTCACCAGGTCATGAGGTCTGTTAAAGATGTAGATCACTTTAGCTCTATTTTGAAATAAATAGCAAAATTCTAACTATTGGCTATTTAAATGTATGCATAAATTGAGAATAAATTAATTAAAACATTTAAGGTTTTTATAAAAAAAAGATTATGAGTGGGTTATCTGTTAAACAGTATTTGAATAGAAAAGATATTTGATATTCAATAGATATTGAGTAGCATAAAAATAATTATTGTAAATAATATAAATAATAATCAGACAACACTGTATCCATTGCTTTTATTATCAATATTAATCAGTTATTTATTATCAGATGCAGTTTATTTATTTTTTACATTCAAATTATTATTATTACTGTATTAATAATAGCACAATCTTAAGTAGTTGATTTTCTACAGATATTGCTTTTTAAACTTCAGTCTTGTTTGATGAATTAATCATTAAAATATAATTAAAAATCAAGATTGAAGTTGCCCTAAGTACTAAAAAAATCTCTAATAGTATGTTCTGATTTATCACATAATTAGATGGTTAAATGATGATTATATTATTGATATACTGGGTGAGCAACTTAAAATCAAACTACTACTACTACAAACTAAACAAAGTTATGACATGTAATGTTTTTTGAATAAATGAAAACATTAATTTAATTAAAGTATTAAAAGTGTATTGTTATATGCAACAATACACTTTTGTGCTGAAGTGATCATTTTAAGAATCGTGTATTGCAAAACATTTCTGTCAATGCTGTTGACTTCTTGTTAAATTTTTAATTTTGCCTCAGTTCATTGACAGTGTGGTGATTTGATTCACAAACTGTATCATTCAAATAGCCCCAAAGGAAAAAATCTCAACTAGATGAATCTAGGGAATGTGAAGACCACTGCCCTTTGGTGACAATTATGCTTTTGTAAAATATGTTAGAGTGGTCATTTGATATTTGATGTGATACATTATTTCATTTATTGGAAGTAGCTGAAGTAACTGAGCTTAGAATTCTTTGAAAATTGTAAGTACACTTTTGTTTTGACAGTCTGGTCAAAGAATATTGATCTCATTATACAATTACCAGAAACTGTACACCATATACAGATTTTCTCATCGTGAATTGAACACTCACACATCTATGAGGATTTTCAATAATACATAACATGTTGTGAGAATTAACATGCCCGGATAAATGAAATCATAGCTCATTTGACATGAAATTCAGGATTGGGTTTATCTGCCATCGACAATGTTTCTGAGAAGCAAGTCACAATAATTAAGTTATTTCAGTTTATCTGTTCTCTTAAGTTGTTGCCACAGTTGTTAAATACAGTTTGAAATTTAAGTCATGAAGAATCTCACAGTCAAATGTGTGTGTCTGTGTTACATCACTGTTGTGATAATTTAAGTGTAGATTTTTTCATACTAGCAAAAATTCCTCCTTGAAGAGTGGCTGAGGTCTCTGGATTCCTAATGGAAGGTTGTCTATTTTGATCTGTGTTTGTAACCGACCTTATTATTCACCATTTTTTATGCAGATTGTGTAAACTGTCTTTGGGAATACTGACATTCAAAACTTTTTCCATGAATATTTGACACGTTTCTTGAAGGAATCCAAGAATGCATATAAGTAGCTCTTTCCTCAATGATCAGATAAGGCATTTAAGAAAAAACTGCATAGAATGAAACTTTACTGCACAAGCATAAACAGTTTACAGTAGACAAGAGTAGTAACTTACACAACTGATAGGTGTGCTAGTATTAGTTTTACAACTGTAGCAGCATTAAAGGACCTTAAATAATGATAATTTATTATCATAATATAAATCTCTCTTTATATATACATATATATGTAGGGTGAGCAACAAAAATATATATATGTGTGTGTGTGTGTGTGTGTTCGCGCGCGCGCGCGCGCGTGTGCGTGCTTTATAGACCTGTTTATTCCTTAGCTTAATCTTCTGTATAAATGTCTGTACCAAATTTATTTTATATTAGAAATTTACTGCACTCATATTTGATTAACTTTCATGATCTTGAGAACTGGCTCAAGGAACTGGAGAACTGGAAAATTCAGTTTAGACTGATAGCATTATGCTCATTAGTTTTTCTTTTATTTTCCTACAGTTACTCTCAAGAAATTTCAAATATTACGCAAGGGTCATAGTATCAGGCTGACTGTATTGCCTTTAATTGAATTCTGCTGAGCACACACTATTACAGTATTTCAGGCATTCAAATTTATTAAAATTAGCTGCAACATTATTCATAAATTTCTTCCATCCACTGACCTTCATTAGTTAAACATTCTGTTGAGTTTGCTACTTGTCTAATAAAAGAAGTAACTTCAGAAAGGAGTAAAAAATCAGGCTTTTATTATCATTTTGCCTAATATCCTTTATTTTTAAGGCCATAAATTGAATGGAAAAAATTCAACAGATAACAAGTTCGGAGCTAATTTGAATTGATCCGTATTTAAGGAAAGATTTTCTTGTGGTAAAAAAAAAAACTTGTAACAAAACACATCTGGGTTTATCTTTTTAAAAATTATTATTATTATTAATCAGTTTCACATGTAATTTTTACAGTTTGACCAGCTAATAAAAGAACAAAAACTGAGATCAGAACAACAGAAAGCTGCATTTAAATTACGTGAGAAAGCATTACGAGATCGTGTTAAAGCAGAATTTACTTTATTAGAAGTACAAAGAAGGTATGTTTGTACTTTATAAACATATACTGTATTTTATTATAAATGGTATTACATATTTTAAAAAAGTGTTTATGTTTCTTTAAAACTTACAAAAAATGTCCTAAATCTTTTAAGTTCATTTAAAGAATTATTCTTTTTCAGTAACTTCCATGTAGCTAATTGACATTAAAGATTTGGAAAATTGAAGAAACCTAAAAAATAGTGAATATATTTTAAGCATTTATCAATTGATTTTTTTTTTGGAATGAAAATAATTAAATAGGGTTATGCAATGTCTCATTATAACAAGTTATATTTATCATTTGGTTATCACCTATGATTAAAATTTTACCAAGTAAAATAATATTTTCACACTATTAAACACAATATTAATATAATATAGTCTGGAAAATTCAAAAACTTAATTTAGGATTGCATATACAAAAAAAGAAGACTAATAAAAAATTTGTTTATAAGATTATGTAGCTTATTAGTAAAAAATAATAATTACATTTTAACATAATAAATAGATTAAATCATAAAAATTTATAATTTTTTTTTATAATCGTTTAAACTTTGAAAATAAAAATATTTGTAAATGAAAATATAACTAACTTTTAGCATTTAATGAAATAATGTTTATGGCAAAACTTGGACCTGTGTAACCTTTCTGACTTTATTACATCTTCCCTGCACTTATCATTATTACTGCTTTCATTAATAGCACTCATTGCCAAATCTCATGTTAATATTCTTATACCTTGTTTCTCTGGCCTTTATAAATTATAGGTTGTAATATATCTTTGTTATTTCTTTAAAATCTCTTTCTATAGCAGGTTGTTTTTTAACATTTACTATAAATACAATTGTTTTTTGCTCCACAAAAATAAATAATTCTCAATGAATTAGCTCCAGAGTAAGTTATCTGCTGACAAATTATAAGTAGTTAACCCACCGGGTTGGTCTAGTGGTGAACGCATCTTCCCAAATCAGCTGATTTGGAAGTCGAGAGTTCCAGCGTTCAAGTCCTAGTAAACCCTGCTATTTTTACACGGACTTGAATACTAGATCGTGGATACCGGTGTTCTTTGGTGGTTGGGTTTCAATTAACCACACATCTCAGGTATGGTCGAACTGAGAATGTACAAGACTACACTTCATTCACACTCATACATATCCTCATTCATCCTCTGAAGAATTATCTAAACGTAGTTACCGGAGGCTAAACAGGAAAAAGAAAAAGAAAAGAAAGAAAATTATAAGTAGTTGAATGTGTAGTAAACCTTTAGTTAATCGTACTATTGAGTTGAGTGTGCTATTTGTTTAATGAAAGAAGTAACTTCAAGCAGGAGTAAAAAATCGGGCTATTGTAATCATTTTATTAATATCCTTTATAGTCTAAGATCTGGCAGCTGATTTTTGCAGGTATCTGTTATTTTTAATGAAACTCGATTTAAATGAATGATTAATGATAATTTAATACATTACTTCTGGATTGCCTAACAAAAATTGGCTGCCATTACCTTTAATTAAATATATTGTAATTAATTTATTTTAAAGAATTGCAAGTATTTTTTTTTTTTTTAAGTGAATTAAACGTAATTTTAAAGAAAATGATATGAAAAATGTAAAAAAAAATGGTTGCCAGCTGTTAGTCAGCCGCAACCTCCAAGTTGCCAGGTGTAAACAGGTATGTTATTGTTAATTATTTTTCACTTATTGTGTTTTTCAAAAAAGTTTGAAATTAGTTTTTTCTGACATGATTTTTCTGTCACATGGTGTTCATGAAGGAGCACGCACATTCCTTCTCTCTCATTCACTCATCCAGACTGAAAGTAATTAGTTCAAATAATCACAACCACTACTTGCAACAATTTTTTTTACAGGCAACCATGTGTTACTGTATACAGAAAAAATTAAACTTCAATTTAGCATATCATTTTTTTGAAAAACATAATGAGTGTAAATAATTAACTGTTTACACCTGGCAACGTGGAGGTTGCGGCTGACTGAGAGCTAGGAACCATTTTTATTTTTACATTCTTCATATCATTTTCTTTCAAATGATGTTTAATTCACTTAAAAAAAATATATATAGTTGCAATTCATTAAAATAAATTAATTACAATATATTTAATTAAAGGCAATTGCGGCTAATTTTTGCTAGGCAACTCGGCAGTAAATGTATTATATCATTAATCATTCATTTAAATCTAATTTTATTAAAAAACAGATACCTGCAGAAATCAGCTGCTGGATCTTGTACTATTATTTTTAAGGTATTTTAAAATCACCTTAAGTTTACCAATCTTCTAGAGTAGAACTTTGACCCTGTAGTAGTACTTTGACATCTACTTTGACCCCGTTAAAAATTTGCAAAAACCTAATTTAGAATTTGTTTAAAAAAACCTGAAAATTTTTTTTAAACTGATAAAATAGTTATGAAGTATTGGTATTGAGTAACAAACCTAAAAATTGAGGTTTTGTAAAACAGAAAATATAAAGAAATCTACTGAAGGATAAGATCTTATAAATTAATTGTTCAGCTTTGTTTCACCTAAGTGATCTACATTTTTAGTCCTCATGCTTGTTAACTTGCTGATTGTGAACTATTCAGTAGTTTTGAAACTTCTTTCTTGGAAAATAAATTTTTGGTATATTTCATCCACAGAAAGTAGTAAAATTTACTACTTAAATTTTCTCACCTGCAACTTTGCCATATCAACTCAAATATTTATCAAAATATTGAACGAAAAATACCTCTGTAACTTCAGACAAATCTGTGAAAATCTATATTTGTAATCTTATTAGGCTGGTTTAATAGTCATAATTAAAACAGAATTATCAGGTTTTTGCATGAAATCACATTTTTCATAAATATTAAATTAAGTTTGTAATTATGAGATGTAAGTCAATCTTTATTTGGATAAAAAAGTTGTGCAGTATTATTTTTTATAAGATGAATATATTTTTAAACAATTTTTGGATAATTTAAAAATAAATTAATACATAATATGGTACCTTGAGTTCACATCTCTTTCTTTTTCTTTTCTTAGACTAATAGTACTTTCAGACAATTTCTGAAATAATTTTGTCTTTTTGGGCCATAATATACTGTAGACATGGAATTTCTGCTGTAGTTACATTAATACACTAATGAACATGTAATTTAGTATCTTCTGAAATTAATTTACATAGAAATGGTACACACTTCCGAAAATAGTCTTAGTTATTCAACTTTATTCTAAACAGCTTTGTAATGTAATACATTTTTTTTTAGAAAAACTGATTACATAACTTGTCAAAATTATCTTCTCCACATATAATTGATGTATGATTATTTTAATATCCACTACTTCATATATGATAATGTTAAATAATTTTTTTTTATCTGTTATCATAAAGAGAATGTATTTATGATCTGTGTGCCATGGTGATGAATCATCATGTCTAAATTTCTATAATATTTTTGTCATAAAAATTCATTATTAGAAGATTATAACTGCATTGATGTATTAAAATATTAATAGTTAATAATTTTATTACTTTTTAATTTGTTTTCTGAAAGTTAGTAAAATTTATTTTGATTGAATATGTGTGCTTGTTATATTTTGTACATACAGTGTAATGGTTTTTTAATGTATTTTAGAACTTTACGAGAAAAAGGCCTTGACGATCAAGCGAAGAATATTAAAAAGAAGCAACGTGGACTTTTACTTAAATGGAAACAGAATCAAGATGAAATAGTCAGGTAAATTATAATTAATTTCTTGAAAACTCAGAAGATATTCTAACGTTATTGTTCTTTTGTTTATTCATTATGTTTTTTTTATTTATATTCTTATACCTTTTCTTTTGATTGCTCTTCATTAGTATTTAATTCTTATTTCATATCATTTTATTCAAGGTGCTAATCCTTAAGTTATTCTAGATGTTGCAGAATTATCAGGTTATAAAGGAGTTTTAGAATATTTCTTCTAATATATTTATTAATTTCTTATTAACTATATAAAAATACTTATGATTACTAATATGGTTTCATCTCATCAGAGAAATTATTACTTAGCTATTGACAAACCTCTGACAGTTGATGGATAATTTGCTGCTGTAAAACTGGGCAGTCAGTAATTCTGTTTCTTAATGCCTGGTTAGTTTATAAAATCCAAAAGTTTAACTTTGATAGAAGTGATAGGCTCTTTCATTGATTTTCTTTTCTTAATTTTAGATGTCATACTCTTAGAATATTGAGTAATTCAAACGTTTATTCAGGTGTTAGAAAAGCCAATCAAATCTAAATTTAATTAAATTTTTTTAACTTCTTTTATACTATGTACTAGTGCCATCTTCTTATCTTTCAGATCTTTTCCGTGGTCATATATGTTTCTGTTAAAGTATACCATACTTATTAATAAAGTTTTAATTAATTATAATTATTTATTTAAGTTATATTTATTTTTATGATTACTTTCTGGTTTTTTAGTATTGTTTTATTACTGAATTTATGGTATTTGTTTACGTCATTACTGCCACCTGAAAATATAGCATGTTAATTATTTTTTTTGAATGATTAAGAGTAGGAAGAATAGGCTTTATCCTATAAGAAAGAGTAGGCTTTATCCATAGATATCTCAGGCGTTAGTTTGGCTCTTTATGAACCCTCAGATTGGAAAGAGTCCTAGGACAGTTCCACAAGGTCATTACTCCAGTAAAGAAGCAGCTGCCCTTTTATCAGTCTGCTGATAGTATTTTCTCTTTCAACTTCTTTTTTTTCTGCTACTATTTTTTTTTTTTTTTAATTTTCATTGCCTGCATGTATTTAAAAAAAAAGTCACTACCATCTCATCTATTTTGTTTAATTTTGTTAAGGGAAAACTGATTAAAGTTGAAAATGTAAGTAGTTTATTAACATGTCATTCAGAATTATGATTAATATACTAAGTTAGAAGTTTGTGCATGGGAATATGAATTTTGTGGCATATGGAAAATACTGTGTCTGACTGGGATTCGAATCCTAGACCTTTTGGATGAAAGACTGAGATGCTATCACTCTCTCACAAGGTCAGTGGAGTGGTATTTTATTGTAATCTTGATCATGTATTTTTTGGTTATAAGGCAGTATATTAAATGAATTTGTTGCTCACAGAAAGTAGTATATTAATTTATTGCATATATTACCTGCCCTATTCTTACTTTTGGATGTGATGCATGCAAAATATCTGAGTTACTAGTAGTGTTCCTTAATCTTTCTTTACTTAGTTGAGGATAGTGAGTGGTGTTCTTTATACAACCAACTTTTGTGATAAATAAATTGTAGGCCTAATTTTTTTGAACTGAGTTTCATCTGAATTTTTCAGTGAGCTTCAAATGATGATCTACTGCAGTAGATCAAAACAATAATAAATTCAATAAAAAAAGTCAAAAGGAAACAGATTCATCCCTCTTGCTACTTTCTGTAGCAAGTTTGATATGAATATCTGGTATTGTTGAAAATGATTATGTCTTTTTTTGAAACAAAATCTGTAACAAATATAGAAAACGGACACCATTTATTATTATGACATCAAAATTATCAAAATAATGCAGTTATGTTTATAATTTATGAATTTCTTGATTTACTGTATGCTTACAAATAGTAAGCAGTTTTATATAATAGTGGTCAGTTTTATAGGGTTTTCCTTTTTGAAGAGGGATCAGTTGTTGTAGCTTTGGTAAGAATACATAGTTTATGATCCATAGACTTGCATCAGCAACATTCACCTTTGGCAATATAAAGAAGTTAAAAAATATTGTTTCTATCATTGCCATTTTGCTCTTAAATGTTACAATCCACTACTGTATTCAAACAGTATGCTTCATTTAATGAATATTTTTCATTGATTAGAAAGGATTCTTTTCCCAGGTTGCCACTCATCCAGTTATTATACTTTGATAAGAAAATTGAAAGTGGATTTATATAGCTATGCATTTTCATCCTGAAATAGGAGAATTGAATTCATATTTGCCCTTCATCATTAAGTACATATGCTGAGTCATAATAGTAATTTTGTTCAAGTACTATCAAAATTTAAATCTTTTTTTAACTCTGCTATTATAAAACTTGTTATTTCTTTTTCTTTTGTCAATTTAGGCAGCGTAGTGCAGAAGAATTAACTTCAAAAGAAAGAATAATGATGCTATTACAACAGCAGAATCTTGTCAAGATGCAGATGTCAACAAAAAATACTTTACGTAAAATTAAATCTGCTGTTGCTACTTTTGCTTCTAGAGAACAATCACGTAAGGTAATAAGTGCAATGTTTTTTGTGTTGATTAATTTATTTAAAACCTCAGGCAATAAGACTTCATCTGATCAGAAGTTGAAGTTGTGTTATATTAATTTTGAAGGATCATTATTTTCATTTATTTGTATTTTTTTCTGTGTACATTATATGGTTTTACATCACTTATCTTATTTTATGCATATGATCTTTTTCATACATCATAGCACAGTTCCCAGCTCAACTGGATTATGACATATATCTGATAACTGATCATTACATCAGGATGAACCATTTTTCTGATCATGGGGCTAGTGTTGAGTAATTATTTGTTTACTATTAACTACAACAGGCAAGGGCTGTCCAACAGTTTAAAACCAAAAGTATGGATAAAAATTAAGTATGTTGATCAACTTACATTACAGCTGGAAATTGGAATCTGACACATGCCCTAGTGTACTGGTTTGTATGTAAAACAACTCTTTCTTTACCCTACAGCACCTTCCCAAAAGTTTTAAGTTATTTTCTAAAGTAGATCTGATTTTAAATTTAAAAAAATAATAATTGGAAATATTGAGAAAGAAAACTAATACAAGAATCAGATGTCAGTGATAAGAGTAGAATATGAAGAAAGGCAAACTTTAGTTCAGAAAAGATTGATTGAGAGAAGGAAGGCATCTGACCCTACAACTTTTTGATTTGTATATAAAAAGGCAATCTGGGAATTGAGGACAAATTTGATAGTGGGATAACTGTTCCACAAGAAATGACAAAACTGAGAAGCGAGGATAAATTAGAATTAAACAAAAGTAATAAAATAGGGCAGAAAGGAGTGTAATGAAGAGTTAAATATTAAGTTAGAAGATCATAATATATACAAAGTTGCAGACTTTCTATTACCTAGTTAATAAAATCATAGACGATGGATGAAGTAAGAAATTACAAAAACATATTGGCTTTCTTCATGAAAGTTTTCATGAAAAAACAAAGTACTACATTCAAATGTGGATATAAAAATTAGAAAAAGATTTGTTTTGAGTGTAGCACTTATGTAATAAAACATGGACTACAGAAAAAACAGAAAGGAAAAGTGTTAATGGGTACAAAAAGAAGTTCAAAATTATATGGGTTGATAAAATACAAATGGAGAGATCTTAATGACAATTATGTGAGCAGAGAAATTTATGATAGTATCTTACTAATATACAAACTAGATTTATAGGCAATCTATTAAGATATTTATTTAGGTTTAGTTAAATAAGTTGTAGAGACATTTTTATTTTTACAAATTTTTTTAAATTATTGAAAATGTTTTTTTAACAATCAGAGTACACATTTAATTTTAGATTTTTATTTATATAAATAACACTGATAAACATAATTTTTGTTTTGTAACATGTGATACATGATTGTAATCTGTTTTTGATGCTGAAAATTAATATAAACTCAGAATCTTTCTATCACCCACCATTTTTGAAAATATTTTAAATTTTAAATAAAGGATTTTTTTTTTCATTTTTCAATGTATAATTAGCATTTTAAACTCCTATATTATATTTTGTTAGCTTCTTTTTTTTATTTTTTAACTTTGTTAACATAATTTGTAAGCTATAAACAGTACAAGACAAAGAATTAAATCATACCTTAGTCACATATTATGACATCATATCTAATACTGAAGAGAGCTTCTTGGACAAAATTAATCATGTCTGTGCAGGTCAAAATATGTAGCTGAAAACACAGATGTGTTGTTTGTATTTAGCACTGGATTTAGGAATGAATTAATTTTGTTCAGTCTTATTGCTGTCTTAAGTTTTTTAACAGTGCAGTGTCATAATGCCTCGAAATTGTGTAAATGATTTGGGTGCCTTTTGTTATGTATGTGGTAAGTTTACCGTAAAATCAAATAGAAAAAACATTACACCTTTGATTAAAAACATTTGTACTTTCAGTGTAAAATTGGTGATCAGGATAAGACATGGCTTCTTATATAGTATGCACTAATTGTTCTGTATATTTAAGAGGATGGCTGACAAGTACACGGAAAGCTTTGCCATTTGTTGTACCTACGGTTTGGCCTAAACCAAAGTATCATTTAACTGATTGTTACTTTTGTTTAACAAGTGTGGAATTTCTAAAATATCTAAACATACTGTAAAATATCCTTCATTGTAATCTGCAATCAGGCCTGTACCTCACAGTAAAATTATTCCAGTTCCTGAGCCACCTGTGAATGTGTGTTTCGAAAGCAGTGATGAAGAATAAGGTAGCACTGAAGAAGACAACAATGATTTTGATTTTGAATTATCTTCCAATAAGCCACACTGTTATATCACTAGGTGAATTAAATGACTTGGTTAGGGATTTAAATTTATCAAAAATCAAGCTGAACCATTAGGATTAAGATTGCAAGGTTGGAATTTACTTCAAAAAAATACAAAAATTTTGGGCGTTCGAAGCCAACAAAAAGAACTTTCTCAGTACTTTATTGATGAAAATAATTTGGTTTATTGTACAAATATTGATGAGCTTATTTTGCACTTAGGACAAGTTCATAAACCTGAGGAGTGACACCTTTTCATAGATTCATCCAAGAATAGTTTAAAAGTGATTCTACTACACAACGGTAACAAATCACGATACCAATCACTTATAGTATTAATTTGAAAGAGACATACAATGTGATGAAAGACATTCTTGAAAAAATAAACTATAGAAAACATAGCTGGAACATATGTGGTGATTTAAAAATTATAGCTATTTTGTTAGGCATGCAGTTATGTTATTTAAGTACATGTGTTTTCTTTGTGAATGGGACAGCCAAGCTAGGGATAAAAATTATGTTACCAAAGAGTGGAAGAAACGAGACAGCATAACTCCAAATGAGAAAAATATTATTCATGAGCCCTTAATTGAACCCAAAAAAATATTTTTACCCCCTCTCCATATTAAGCTAAGACTAAGGAAAAATTTTGTAAAAGCAATGAAGAAGGATAGTCCTGGATTTTTGTACATCAGGCAGAAATTTCCAAATGTAAGTGAAGGAAAAATTAAAGAAGGAATATTTGTTGGTCTTCAAAATAGAGAGTTTGTCAAAGATGATGTATTTAACTCAATGTTAAATAATGAAGAAGTGCAGCTTTGCTTCATTTAAAAATTTGCAAAAAGTTTCTAGGCAAACAAAAATCCAAGAATTACCACATATTGTTAATCAACTTCTTACTTCATACAGAGCTATGAGATGTAATATGTCTTTGAAAATACATTTCCTCCACTCACATCTGGATTTTTTTCCCGGACAACCTCAGAAACGTGATGAACATGGTGAATGCTTCCACCAAAACATTTTGGTGTTGGAAAGCCGCTATAAGGGAAATTAAATACTAACATGCTAGCCGATTAAGTAAGGGTGATAGAAAAATTGTATTTACAGATCTGTAAAGTACATAAAAAAGCAATTCAAGAAATGGTATCACACTTAGAGAAAAATTAAAAAAAAAATTTTTTTGTCTATCGGTGTAATTCTTGAGCATATGTTTTATAATTTTATTACTTGAACTGTTTAGCATACCTTATTCTTTCAATGTTTTTGTTAAATACCTTGTAAACTATCTGCTGGTTAATATCTGCCTCTGTTAATTTGTTCAAGTTTATCTCTTTTTATGAATTTATTATTTGTGTGTTCTTATGATGACTTGAGAACAATTTTCATTTTCATTTTTTCAGAAATCTTTTCCAACACAGTTATAAAAAATCTTTTGTATTAATGTAGAATACATACACATATCCTGAGAATCTACTGAATTATATTGTGCTTAGAATTTTACTGTGCAGTATTATTTGATATTTAAAACAAAACATTGATTTTCAGAAAACATCAGCTTCTGGTCTTTTATCTGGAGGTAATAGGTGTGCGTCTTTATCATCTTTCGATGAAAGTAGTGATAATGAGTCAAGACGTGTTGTTCATCAAAATCAAGAACACCATAAACGGTATGATTTAAAAATATTTCAGTAATTTTGCATTATCGTAAAATTATTTTTATAGTAATAGTAATTATAATTTTACTTAAAAAGTATGAGAATTTATCTTCCCTAAGCAAAATTAATATTTTCTTATTAAATATTACATGATTTATATAGATGTACCGAAATTAGTTTTGGTATTATCATTTGGTATTAGTTATGGTTTTTTATTAAATTGCATTCATGGCAGCATTTAACCACCGACTTATGCTCTTTTTCTATCAAAGTTTTGTTCAAATTTACAGAACTAACTGAGTTTTAAGTTGACATTATGAGGTGATGCAGGTTGTATAAATTTGAAGAAAATGTGGTTTTTTTCCTGACTACCTGTAACAGAACATCACAAAGTGTCAAATCACATGAACATGGTTCCTTGGTCTGCTATTTAGAAAAAGGTTTAATTGAAGTAGTCTTCAAGTTGAAATTGCACAGTAAGGAGGTGCCCCATTTGCTGCCAAATGTAGGAATGACTAATGTCAAACAAAGGATTACTTAATAACTCAAAAGTAACAACATTGTAACATTTCAATGTATGAATTGGCTATTATAATTTGATTGAAGAAATAAGGTCCCAACTTTCCTTTTTTTGTGATCCTATTTCATATATGGACTCCTTATATACTAAGTTCCTTCTATATAATTGCATAACAATTTTCATTGAACCAATAAACTCACTTGTGATGGTTTACCAAGCCATTCAGTTTCAAGCATGCTTCATTAAACTGTACCACTGAACTACAGAAATGAAGATCTGCTTTACGTTAATGAATTCCTCACAAAACTTCATCTTTCTGTCAAACTTATCCTTACAAAGTACATGAAGTTATCTCAGCTGATAACATTTAATATCAGTTCGTTTAGAATCTTTTATAAACTAGGTGTGGGTTCCAGCCTTTCTGGTTGGCATTTGAGGGCTATTTAATAATGTTTTCACATCTAGTTGTTTTTTTTCCAAAGTGCAAGTAAATGCATCTAGTTCTGGACCCTCTCTAATGCCTTCAGTATTTTCATTTTTATGCCCAGCATACACTATGTTGATGAATTGATTGTGGAGAATTAGGATATCTCAGATTTAATTCTTTTTCATAGATGGCAGTATAATAGAGTATCAGTAGTATTGCTATTATGGATTTCATTATTATTTTTATTTTTGGATAGATGCATCCATCATTATTAAAATAATAACTTTTTCATCAACACTAAATTATATAGATTGTTTTTTTTTCAATACTTAAGCTCCATTTTTTTTCTGTACAAATAGAAAAATGAATTGAATAGCAATAAAGTAATTAATTGACATATTAATAATACTAAATTATTAGGAAATTTCATTAATGTTAAAGAAAATCACAAGGTTTAAATCTGTATGTAGGGGAAACTGATTTAGCCCTTTTTGTGTGTATGCATGTTTGTATGATTATGTAGAACTTAAGTCCTGAAAAGTAAGAAACAACTTGAATAGCTTGTTTATCAAAGTAAATATCATAAATTATATTATTATTTAGTCATAAATTATTATTATTATTTAGTTTCATATATTACAAATTTATACATTTTCAATACAAAGAAAATTTATTTAAAATTTTTAACGATCTTGATATTGCTTAAATAGATTTTAATATCTTGATTCAATCTACTTTGCAGTTTGTTAACAACATGTTTTAGGAATAGATATTTTCACAGTGTTTCTGTTGATTATTTTAATATCCTTTTGTTTGTGTACGTGTAGTAGAATGTAGCATTGATTTTGCTATTAGCTTATGGTTTAGAATAGATTTAAGTTGGATCTTCTGTCAGTAACAACCTCTTTAAAAATACCCAACAAGTAGAAGTGCTGATATGAGAATAACATAGAACAAGAATAAAGACAGTATAAGTTGGTCCATGAATTTATTTATTGGATCTACCCATGATTCACACCATCTTTAGATTATCAAATTATGCCAAAATTACATTGGATTTACAATGTATGCTACTGTTGCATTATAAAATCAAAGGTGACTTAAGCAAGCTATTCTTTTCATCTTGTTAGTTAACATTTTAATGTTTGCTGCTTTGTAATTATGTACATGCATTTTATCTGGTCCATGATATTTTATGGCAAAGAATTAGTAGTATTAACAGTTAACATTTAAAGAAGACGGGAGTTTTTAAACAAATTGAATTCCTAATAATTATTGTTTTACTTGAATAGAATTAATTAAAAATAAAGAAAACTAAATAACTAATTTTAATTTATAAAAATTAAATGGATTTTAAAATTGTTAGTGGGTGTTTTTGTTTTTCTAGGAAATCTCTCAATGTTTCTGATGTTAGTGGAAATAGTGGTGTCAGTAGTAGCAGTGCTAGTGATACAGGAAAACTAAAGAAGAATCGTTCAACTTCTGCTGTACTCTATAAAGAGACAACAGAAGATTACTCATCTGATCAAAATAACTCCATAAACTGGAAAGAACTTCAGCAAAAAAAATCTCATACTCGTATGCATGATTTTATTGTTATTTGCTTATTGGTGTTTTAATATTTTGCATTAATATTTCGTTTTAACTTAGTATTGGATTATATTTACTTTATTTTAACTCTGTGTTCAATCTCAGATAACATTTACTTTTAAAAGACTTAATACAGTAAATTCTTGATTATCTAGAGTTAGATTAACCATTTTTTATCGTAGGAAGGTCCAAATTTCTTTTTTTAATTAAAAAGTAATTTCAAGAAGGAAGTATGTTAGCGATTCTTACAATTTTTTGTATAAAGTATTTAGAAATTTGCATTTAATGCAATGTTCCTGTATTTAATAAATACTGGAAAAATGTACTGAAATCATATAAAAAAAAAAATCATTTAAAGAAATAAGCCAGTATAATGTGTCGTTAATTATTACAGGAACATTATATTCAAATAATAAATAAAAGCAATCCTAATTTTAGACAATGCACAATTTTGGCCAATTGAATATAATGTACAGTTCAGTGATTGAAAAGTATTTAAAAATATTTAATGTTTTTGCGATTACAGCCATTTCCCAAGGACTGATTTTTCAATGATTAATGATGCTGCTCAGATTTATTACAAAAATGTATGGCAGAAGGAATTGTTAAAATAAAGATTTTTAGTTTTCTTTACACAGTTTATGAGATTGCTTTAGCATTGATAAACATGAACCAGTTGCACTGTTTAGATCTTGAGGATAAACTTGTTATCAATGATGATAATATACATCTACACAAAATAATCAGTACATTTTTACACGGTAGACATACAATTATACAAAATAGTAATTTTGAGCTAATAGCAGAATACAATTTTGAGCAATGAATAATTTCATTCTTAAGATATTGTTTTAGTGATTAAAATGTAACAACTCTGATGCTGAGGGTTATGAATTATTGATGAAGAAAAAAATTGTTCACAAGACCCCTAAGGTTAGAAAAAAATCTAGGAAAAGTTAAAGTTGTAGTGATGAGGCATGTTGGTATTGTAATATTCATTATCACAGTTCATGAGTGAAGTGAATTTTTGCTAAATACTTGGTGACCCTGAAAGAAAGTTTACAAAGTGACAAAATAATGCTACGTAGATTTCAATGAATTGTCTATTAAAAAAAGATTATGATGTAAATAAGCAAAAGTAATTAAATATTATTTTATACAAATTTAATTTTTATCTTTTTTTGTCTTCAGTCACTTGACTGGTTTGATGCAGCTCTACAAGAGTCTTTATCTAGTGCCAGTCATTTCATGTCTGTATACCCCCTACATTCTACATTCCTAACAATTTGTTATATATATTCCAAACGTTACACAGTTTTTCTACCTGTCCCTCCAATATCAAAGCGACTATTCCAGGATGCCGTAAGATGTGGCCTATAATTCTGTCTTTTCTTTTAGCTATATCTTTCCAAATGCTTCTTTCTTCATCAGTTTGCCACAATACCTCTTCATTTGTCAGTTTATCCCCACACCTAATTTTTAACATTCTCCTATAGCACTACATTTCTAAAACTTATAATCTTTTCTTTTTGGGTACTCCAATCTTCCATGTTTCACTTCCATATAAAGCTACATTCCAAACAAATGCTTTTCTGATGTTTAAATTAATTTTTGATGTAAGCAAATTATACTTCTGACTGAAAGCTTGTTTCGCCTGTGCTATTTGGCATTTTATATCGCTCCTGCTTCATCCATCTTTAGTAATTCTTCTTCCCAAATAACAACCTCCATAGTCTACCTACCTCCATAGTCTTTTCTTGTCCTGTTTTTATATTCAATGATCCAACTACTTTATTTCTACTAAATTTTATTACTTTGATTTTGTTCTTGTTTATTTTCATGTGGTAGTTCATGCAAAGGACTTTATCCATGCCAGTCATTGTTTTTTCTAATTTTTTTTTACTCTTGGCTAGAATTACTATATCATCAGCAAACCGTACCATCTTTATCTTTTCACCTTGCATTGTTACTCCGGATCTAAATTGTTCTTTAACATCTTTAACAGCTAGTTCTCTGTAAAGATTAAAAAATAATTATTAAAAGGTAACAGGGATAGCGAACATCGTTGTCAGACTCCCTTTTTTATTACTGCTTTTTTCTTAAGCTCTTTGATTATTACTGTTGTAGTTTGGTTCGTGTAAATGTTAGCAATTGTTCTTCTAGCTCTATACTTGAACCCTAAACTTTTTAAAATGCTGAATATTTTATTGTTGTCTACATTATCAAATAAATGCCTTTTCTAAGTCTATAAATGCCATGTATGTCAGTTTATTTTTCTTTAATCTTCCTTCTACTGTTAGTCTGAATGATAAAATTGCTTCCCATGTCCATATACTTTTCCTGAAACCAAATTAGTCTTCTCCTAACACTTCTTTCACTCTCTTCTTAGTTCTTCTGTACAGAATTGTAGTTAAGATTTTTGATGCATGAGTAGTTAAGCTAATTGTTCTGTATTCTTCACATTTATCTGCTCCTGCTTTCTTTGATATCATGACAATAACACTAATTTTAGCTACGAGCTGCCACTGATTCTTATACTCTGCTCTTCCCTATCTTCTTGTTCATTCATTTATCTTCCCTATCTTGTTCAATTTTTTGGTGACTCCAGAATATTTTACCAAGGAAGGCACCTCCTGAGAAAATACAGAGAGCTACATTTTCTTGGAAACAAACAGCTGCAGTTTTCCATTGCTTTCAGCTGCGTGGTGCTCAGAAGATAGAATGATGTTGATATGGCCGTTAAGTTCTGATCTGCATCCTTAATAACTGCTTACAGAGCTGCTGACCTCTTTCAGGAAACATTCCTTAGTCTGGCTCTCTACAGATACCTCTCTGATATGGTTGCACCTTTGGTCCAGCTGCTCTGTATCACTGGGCCCTCAAGCCCCCTCACCATCGGCAACGTCTCATGATTTATAGAGGGAGAATTTTAATCTAGTGTATATATCAACATCTTATTTTCAAACAACCCTCTGTAGGACAATTTATTATTACTAATTGATTATATCATTATTGTTTTCATTTTGTACACTATAAAATTAATTGGCTTTGTGGGTTTCAGTATTTTTTAATTGGCTATGAATTAATCTAATAAATATTATGTAAAAAGTGTAAATAAATGCTTATCAAGCATATATATTTCAAGCCATATACATTTTTAAATTTCATAAATTATTGAGGGTATCCATGATACCCTCCTTCACTACCATATTCAGATAATTAGGAATTTTCTGTATCTGCTGATTCGTCTTTAATACTTGCAAGTTATTTTACTCAATCTAGCACCGAAACTTGTAAAAACTCATTTATGCTATATGTAGTAAAACCACATTAAGCCATTTTTTGTTTAATCTGGACAGAAATGTTACATGGATTTCTTTAATCTTTTATCTTATGAAATTTATTCAACTGTATAAGAGAATGTTATTATAGAACTGAAACTTTAACAATAAGTAAACATGAACAATAAAAACAAAACCAAAATCCACAGTATACGCTTAAACTTATAAACTGATGTATTAAAATAGAAATATTTTAAACTGAACTATTAAACAGAAATTTCCATGTGCCAACTCTAATCAATATTGCTCCATTTGTCCATGGGGGGAAGTAAATTTTCAGTATCAGCAGTCAGTTGCATTGTTTTTCTGCTGCTTTGTAGTTATATTATCTCATTCTGTCTTACACTGTCATTTGGTTTGTGAATATGTTTTAAATCCACAGGTTTTAAAAACTTCAAAATAGTAAATGTAGTAAAAGTAGGGCCTTCCATTTAGATAATTGATTTATAATCCTAGTTTTACTCCTTTGGGAATAACCAGAACTGTTATTGCTATTATTGACCATGAAGAGGAAATTTAAGTTTCTGCTGGTCCCTGTTTTTCGGCTTATACAAAATTTACATTCAGTGTTACTCTTTGTTATTCAGTTTCACTACAATCTAAAATAACAATTCATTTTATGTTGAGTGTGCTTCAGATTTTATAATTTCTATATTTATAGATTTTTCTGGTGTAGTTCTCAAGATTGGCTGCATACATTTTTTCATACTTGAAGATTGATCAGAAAATTATCATCTTAATAATATTTACAGTCAAATCAGATATTGTTTTGAACAGTCATCAAATTTATTAAAATTCAAGTAATATCCTGTCGTACAAGTAGGAATGTTGTATCATTTTTCACAATGAATTAAATCTAAAAAAACAAAAAAATTAATTTAATATTTTGTTAATTTTTTAAGGTATTGTTCTGGACAGAAGCACATCACCGTTCCAGTTAACGCCAGTTGAATCAAATCTAAATAAACAAACAATAGTCAACTCCATAGTGCCATCTCAGACTGGTTCAAGTGATCATGTTGCATCAATTGTTGATAATACTAGTAGAATAATTAGCAGTATTCATGGTTCATCAGATCTTCAAAGTAATAATATTTCTGAGGATTTATCTAAAAGGTTAATATGAATGTGGTATTGTCCTCATGTTTATTGGATGTATCATAATATATGTTTTTCCATTTTTTTATTGTGTATAAATGTTAACATTTTTAATGATTTGATAATTAAATATTTGAAAAAAGTTAACTAGTTAGTAGGTGAGTTTACTATATTTGTTTAATAATATTTGTAGCATTTCAAGCTTTTGATGCCTAACTAATGTGAGTGAACTATTTGTATCTTTATTGTTTTTGTCATAGTACATAAGTCCAGATTTTTTTGCAGTGTTTTGTTGAGGTTCCCAAATCCAAGAATACTAAAATCTTGGTTATGAGTCTCCCCCCCTCTATCTCTCTCTCTCTCTCTCTCTGTCGTGTGTGTGTTAGTATTTAATTTCTCTTTTAATAAAAAGAGAAAAATGGATGAGATAGCAAAAGTTTCTATATTTTGAAGGGAATCTTTATGAAAATAGGATTAACTCTTATGTCCAAGTATATAAAAAATCATATATATATTTGATGCATACACATATGTTATATATATAAAACAACATGCTGTTTGATTAAATAATTTTTTCCACATAATATTCTTTTAACCTGTTTTAGAGGTTTTATAGTTTTTCCTGTAAATTAGGTACAATAAGGTAGAAATAATTTTCAACCTTTTATCATAGGGTTAGAACAAAATATTTTTAATATAATTTTTTATTGAAGTATTATAAGGTGTTACATAACAATATTATAAATAAGAATAATTATGATGGAAGTGTTAACTGTATAAAGATAGGGTACAGAATGAGAAGTTTTGTCAAATAATGAATGGTAACCTGAATAAGTACAGACCCCTACAAGTGAAGTGATAGTTTTTAGAAAAATAATAATTATAATAGAGAAGGGTAGAGAAAGAAAAAGATCAGCAAGAGAGTATGTAAACACAATTATTTTTTGTAAGTGTGGGAGTCTGATGTAGATTCCAGTATCATACCTTGGCAAATTAAGAATGTTGCGTGTACTAGGTATACTCATCCCAATACTTACATATGTACTAGAAATATGGATTATGAAAAGAAGTGAAATCAACAAAATACAGTCTTGGAAAATGAAGTTTCTAAAGATTAATAGGGATATTACAAGTATAAGAAATGAAAGAATTAGAGAAAATGAAAGAGAAACCTTATAAAAGAAAAGTGACAGATCAAGGATGAGATGTTAGGGACATACAGATAGTGGGATATCTAGGGTAATTCGTAGGATGAAAACGTCAGGAAGGAGTCTTGAGTTGAATGAGGTTGAATCAAATGGGAAAGTATGTAAGTAAGAAGGAGAAGAATAATAGATGGAGGTTGTGGAATGCAAATTTCAGCAAGTTAGGAAAAGATGAAGACTTACGTCTTCAGTGGGCTAGTAGCTGGAAATCACACATGGGTATTCATTTTGTCATTTGTAGTATTTTAACGAAATATTATGAGACCCAAGGACAGAATTTATTCTGATTTTACATAGAAATGTAAGGACTTCCTTACAATTCCTATATAAGGAATTGTAATTTCTTTCATAGTGTTGAAGTTATGTAATTTGTGAAACTTTTTATATTATTTAATAACTATTCATTTATTGGTTTAACAAATTAATCTAGAAAATTTTTTATTAATTTTCTTTAGGTAAGAAAATCCATAAGTTTATAAGAGTAATTTTCATTCTTCATCTCTGCTGAGAGGGTTTAATTTTATAATTTTAAGTTCTCTGCAATTACCTGAAATGTTCAGAAACATTACTGTTTGTTTTTTATTGATTTTAGTTATTATAGATGCATTGTTTAGCTTCTGTTTTTCTTAAAACAAATGATAATATATTTAATGTGAAAAGATTACAGTCACTATTAATATGATAATTACTGTACGATATTCCTGGGTTTTTTTTGGTTATAAATATTTAGATGTTATGTTCTTACCAAAACTGCTTGCTTAAATTTTTATTTATGAGTAATCAAGCAATCTCAATTGATCTGTATATCTGTTTAATGTTTTTTCATGTGGTTTGTTAATATTTCATTATTTTACAGTTCTCAGCTCAATGCTAGAAATACAAACACTTCAAGATCAAGGTCTGGTTCAGTTTCACAAATACAAGAGGAGCTAGAAGGAGAGATGTTGAGTAATAGTAACATTTTAAAAATACCAGTATTACCTACAAAGTATAATAGTGATGATTTAGAGTCGCCTATATCTAGTGCAACTGGTGGTAGTCATTCTAATAGGACCAAAAATGAGGTAATTTGAAATTCATTAATCTTATTTTTTGTTTGCCGTGGCCAACAAAACGTGCAGGTGGCACAGAGATTAAACATATAAATGATGACTGTTGGAGCCTAGCTGTAACAGTTTAATTAACATTTTTTCAGCTCCTCAGTTCTGTCTTGTGATCATTACTTGTGTTTGACTTTAATTATCAGCAAACCTGTAGGTTCTATTTAATTAAAGATATTCTTGATATCTATAGATTTTTAGATTAGCACACAACTTACAAGTTCATCTTATTCTTTTGGGTAAAATTTTGTCTCTACTAGACTGGTAAAGAGTATGTAATTACTGTAGTTGAGAAGCTGTAATATAATTACAATAGAGAAGCTGGCTCTATTGTATTTCTAGCCAATAGGTCAGATTGGCCTTCAGGAAGCTTTACTATCAGATCACACCAAGGAGCACTGACTGGTTCTACTGTCTGGCATCCTCTGTTTCTTGGATTTAACATTCACACTAGTCAAAATGGGAAAGAAGGAAGGAGAAAGGTAGGTGATGAGGAACAGTAAGGCCATAGAAGAACCGCAGTACTAGACAAATAAACTGTTGAGACTACCTCAAGGTGGAAGACATCATCTTTTGCCCACAAATCCTCTGGAAATTCTGAGTTTTTTCAAGAGTATCACATTTCTAATTAATAATTGAACAGCAATTACTTGATAACAACAATTATGTTTCTATGGCAAATTAAATTGCTACTAGACAATGTGAGAGTTCCTAAAGGAATAACCTCACTAATCCCCAGAATTTTCCTATAGACATATATAACTGTATTATAAACCATTCATCCAGACTCTTACAAAGAATGTAGTATGTATTTTTTTATTGTATAGTCAATCTTTTCAAGATCCATATCACCTCTGTACTAATAATTATTGTATATATAAAATGGATTCAACTTGATCACTCAAGTACAGGATTGAATAAATTAAATTAATAATTATGATTTTTTCTTTTATGTCAAATATTTAGTTTTAAATTACTTATTAAACTCAAAATTAAAAATTAAAATGTAATAAATTAAAATATGTAAAAGATTAAAAAATTAAATTTAAAATTTATTAAAGGAAGTATAAAAATGTTAAAATTAAAAATTACTTATAAAAACATGACATCAAGTATTATAAAATAAAATATAATATATTACATGTGTTTGGCCAGCCAATACTATAGTAATGAACATTTAATTAAATGTTTATGTAATATCATTTTCTTAAAAAGTGCTGCTATGAGTATGTTGCAGCTCTTATGAGTATGTCATCCTCAAACTCTGTAAGTGGATCAAGTTAAATCCCCTCTTATATTTAATCATTTTCCTATATAGAAATATTATATTTCTCAGTTAAAATCCAAAACATCTAGATTTTTATTATTATTTTTTATATCTCCTTTCTAATTTGCAATATTTCCAAATTTGTTTCAATATCAGAAATAGAATGTTTTTTATTAATGAGGTGGTCAGCAACATTAGATAAATCTAGTTTTTTATTTTTATATTGTTTAAAATGCTCATGAAATATAGCTTTAAAAGATTTACTAGTTTTACCTACATAAATATCACAATGATTACATTTTATTTTATAAATCCCACATAAATTGTATAAATTAAATGAATCAGTGTTATTGTTTTTTAAACATTATATGGTTGTTTGCTTCAAATCAAATTATCCATGGTCTCACAAAATTAACACATATGCAAACATGATAGAATGATCAATTAATTACATACAAAATAATAAAAATAAATTAAACACAGAAATGAATAATGTAAAACAGATTGCAATTCAGAAAGGATATAGTAAATTATTAATTGATTATATATATATATATATATATATAAAACAAATGTCAAAAATTAACAGTATAATAACTTAAGCCAATAAATAACATACAGAAAATTGATAATGTTTATTTAAAATATTCATTCATAGACCAATAGTATTGTTGAAAATATAACTAAAGTTTATAATAAATTTTAGAAAATTTAAAAATTTGAGATTTTATATAAAAATAAGGTGTCATTTTATTTTATTAATTTCTTTACTTGGGTAGATCAAGTTAAATCTATTTTATATATACAAAAATTAATTTTAATGTAAAGCTAACTGACTCTTGAACTGTTGGATGCCATGTTCCAAGTACCACAGTAATTCTTTGTGTAAATCATTATTCTCAGTAATGTGTTCTCCTTTTTCTTATTCTTTGTGAATGGTTTTAAATTTCACTTCTTGAATGTTAGCTCTATAATGAAGCTAGTGAGAGGACTAGCATCTCCTGTACTAAAGTAGATTTTTTTTTACCTTGAGTTGTCTGAATTTTTCACTCCATAATCCCTATTTTACATTGATTGTCACTCCCTGAAATTTCTAAACTGGACTAAATTAATCACGTTGCGAGGAATAACTGAAGATGAAATCTCGTGGTCTTGTATAAATCCATTTACTGTCCCAGTTTTCTGCTGGGTTACTTTACTTAGTACGACCCTCTCTTGCTGGTTAAGATATGAAGTAAAAAAGACAAAAGTCTTTTGGATGAACTCTTGTATTATTTGATGCTGGTAGTTACCTCATTATGTATTATCATATCCATTCATCAGACCTGAATATCTGTTCCCATGCCCACAATCTGTATTTTCATGTATATAAATCCAGTAGTAAGTTCCAATCTAATAATTATGTTAAAATTGTAGAAGATTTAGTTGAATATAAGATTATACATTAAACAAATTCAAGGCAATATAAAATTGTTAATGAAATTGATACATTAAAAAATACCAAAAAATTAATTGATTTGCACATCATGCATGTCTACAGATAAATATATCCTTCAAGTTGTTTTATGTTTTTAATTTTAATCACATGGTTCATTTTATTAGAATTACTGCTGTAATGAGCAGGAAAATAGTAAAATATTTTTTTGAATTTATTTCACTTTAGTGAATATAGATAACAGTATTTTTCTCATAACAGTAAATTTATTATCTTTTAGTCGGTGTCAACTGCACCTTCATCTCCTCATCAGATAAGGAGTAGTGTGATACCAAGTAGGCAGCATAGTGTTTCAATTAAAGACCCATTGACTCCTCAGTTGCCAGTTGGTCAGTGTAGAACTCGCAGACGATGTTCATCTGGATCGGATGACTCTGTTATTTTATCACAAAATGGTAAATATTTTAAAATAGCAGAATATTCATGATTTCATATTAATTGAACTACATGTTGTAATATTTATTTTTTACATTTGTGTAATCAATAGATTTGGTAGTAAGATAAATTACTTACATTAGTCTAAAATGTTACGCCTGCAATATAATGTCTACTTTCATGTTAAAAATAAAAATGAGTTCATAAATCCTTTAACAATTTAGATTAACTTTAAATTAGTTTTAATTTATTAAATTATCAAAATATATAACAAATTTACCAATTAAAAATAACGCATTATTAGGTTACGGTTTATTGTTTCATAATCATCTTTTACTTTTAAGACATACTGTTGTTCTCATTAGCTACCAAACCTTGTGGAAGTATGCTTGAGAGGTTAAAATTTATTGAGCTACAAAAAAGGGTTTATTAAAGGTGTTTATTAAACTGTGGGCATTTTATACTTATTTCACACCTTTTAAATATTGTTAATCCTCAATATTTTCAAATGATTGGGTCATCAGATTTTACACAGAACCCAAAAATTAACTCTCAATTTAAAAATTGTAACTTTTAACTCATATCCCCAGTTCCAGCATAAAATATTTTGCAATCTCAGCTTTAAAAGGTATTGCTGTGAAGTATTTTTTAGAGATGCATAATTGAATTATATGTTATCAAAAGGTTGTTTTTCCTCTTCATAGTAAATTTTTAACATCACATAATATCTAAAACATTTAATTAAGTATTGAAAAAAGTGTCCATGAAAATATAATAAATTGTGTGCATCAAGTAATACTAAATTTCTAATATGATAAAGGTTTCTTAAAATTTTTATTTTAATTAAAAAGACTCCTTGAATCTCAATTTTTTTACTCAACTGATTCTTTAATGATCATTATTTCATCAGATTATTTATTCATAATCATCAGATTATATTCAAAGTTACACATAAAAAATCAGTAACTTTAAGATGTAGGAAATAAGATCTATTTCTCTCAGCAATTTTTTTAAACTGATATTCTGCTGATAATTTTGCATATATTTGTGAAAAATTAGAACTATTGATTTTTTTATTTTAATGTAATTAAATTAAATTTATAATTTCTTTAATCCGATTACTAATGCCAGACTTCTGTTGTTAATTGATTAACTTAAGGGAAGTAGGATAGAAAAAATTAAAAATATTATTTTCAGATTTTTATCATAAAACATAATTTGAAATTCTCTCTAGAATGGTGTATTAATTATGTTTCTATAAACAACTAGATTTTTTATATTCAATCCACACAGAGGTGAAATGACAAAATTAAAGTAATATTATTTTATTGCCTCACTGCTAGCTGTGATTTATTATATCTTTTTTAACTGATTTTATTTATTCTAAATAATCAGTAGTTCTTATTTACTCTTTTACTTTCAGTGCAGTTCTCTAGGAAATTTACTACTAAACCTGAGAAATCTACTCTAAGGTAATTTTATGTTCCTTTTCTCAGCTCCCACAAAAGCTATTGAAGTAAAAATTTTTGCAGGTTTAACCTACATATTTTCAACTTTTGTTTGTGCAGTTTTCCCAAATTTTGAAAAATAAGGCAGAAAAAAATTTTATGTAGATAAATGCTACTTTTATAAAAAATTTCTTGAAGTTAAAAATTACAATCCTACCCACCCATGAAACATGCGCCATAGAGTGAATTTTCATTTACCAAAGGTTGAGATCTAGTCTCTCATTAAATTAATATGATATTAGTAACTTAAGTTAGATATCAGCTACATGGGTGTAGGGTAAGTCCTCTGTGTGTTAAATTAATACTACTTTATTAACATAAAAATTTGCATTTTAGAAAACAATCATAGTATCATTTTAAGATATTTGAATTACTTCTGTAAACATGATTTTTGGATATACACAGTACTTTTGTACTGTTGTTTCAAAACATACATTAGTCAACAACTCTTTAATCGTGATACATTAATGTCTGCTGCTCATTCAGTTCAGTGCTGGAAAAGTAGTGATTGATGAAACATGGGACTTTTCATTACTGCTCTGCCAGCTGTGAGATCATGACATGATTTTTTTTCCCCAGAAAAAGAAAGCAGCTTTTTGTAAACACCTGTAGATTCTTATGTCATTTTTATGGAAATAAATGCCCATTATTATAGTTATGTGAAATAGTGGATGTATAATAATTTTTTTTTAAACTAAAATTTAAGCAGATATTATCAAACCAAAAAATAAATGATGGCTACAATATTTTGAGTCTACAAGGAAATTTTTCTGACAGAATTTTTGAAATCCAGGAACACAATAATGTTAGAAATTAAAAATTTTAAAAAGCTCTTAAGCTTCTTTAAAATTTTTAATTTGATGTCTTAAGATCAATCTAAAACAGCAGAATAAGATGCTCTCAAAGGATACTGTTATTCTACTTCCCAATATATGACCCGATTCTGCAAATTCCATACTTGAACATTCTGATCCTGTATGGATGACACCCTCCATGGTTGTTATTTCACTACTCTACCCCCCTCCATACCTAGCCATTGGGGCTTTACCAGAGGTTACCTTCAATACTTCAGCAACAGAATCTTTCAGTCTCAAATGCCTCAGTCAGAATGTCACCAATGCAAATGCCATGAATGACATTCCCATCGGTATACCACCACTAACCTAATTAAACTGTCTTTTAATGGTCTTAAGTAAGACCATACCGATCGAGCTGCCTAATCCTACACCACTTGAAAATTGTAAAAAAGGTGAGCTCAACACAAACATCAAACAAAAATCAACAAAAACAGAAACCAAGAAAATACAAAACTTGAAGAACACTGAAACAAACACAAAACTAACCCAAACAAAACAAAGTAAAAACAAAAACTATAAACAAATTCACAACCAGAACAGAAACAGAATCAATAAGAACATAAACAAAAGAAAATACCAAACTTTGAGAACACTGAAACACTAAAACTAACCCAAACAAAACAAAAATCCAACTGTAAACATATAAAGAACCAAAACAGAAACAGTAAAAACATAAACTGAAAACTTGAACAAAAACTATAAACATATACATAACCTAAACTTAAACCAAAACAAAAGTAAAATGAAAATACACAAACTAATCACCAAAATATAAATAAATAAGCCTACAAGATTTTTTAACAGTTGAATTTTCAATCAAAAAATCCAACGGTTACAAATAAATAAAATAACAACCAAAACAAAAGCACATAGTAAACATGTAAACACAAAATATAAACTTGTACACAACCAAAACAACAACATTAACCAAAAAATATGAACACAAACTATAAACAATTAAAGAGGGAGATTTTCTATAATTCCTTTACATTTGGACTTTTCATTGAATAATTTAGCTTCTTATCACCAAAAATAAGTTTTGGCCAGCTGCCTAGCATTTTAAAACCAAGGAGCTCATTGATAAAGTTAAGTTACTGTCTGAATATCCTGATAAAAATAAAACTGAAAATTATTTGAACTGAATAAAAACATCCAAATTTTAAAAGTTAGCTTGATATTAGTTTAGGTTGCATACTTACGACAGAATATTTAAACTTTTTTAATGAATGATGATAATAGCTGACAAAGCAGTGATACCAATTTCTGCTGCAGCATACAAACTTATTATGAATGACCATGTCTCAGATTGTTAAAGAAGTTATTTCTTCTTTCAGTTACTTTATCAAGTCATAAAAACAATGATTTATTGTTTTGCTTTTTAATTTATTTTCAGTTGCATGTAACCAAAATTTTTCTTTAATAAATAACCTTTGATTTTTCTTAGAAACGTTTTCAGAACAAAGTGATTTGGAAGTGCGATTATCAGCATTACATGAACAGTTACGCCAAAGAAAACTGGAAGCTGAAAAATTGCGTAAAGAACAAAAACGAGCTCAAAGAGAAAGGTTGAAAGCCAAAGAACAGTCATTGTTAAAACAAATTCAGGTCAGTCATAAAACTTATCTTTAATATTTCAATACTTTTTTCTTTGTATTAGTATTACTTAATATATTGGCTGCTACGCCCCACATATCTTAGGCAGGATTAACATTTTGTACTGTGACCCCGTTAATGTTATATCTATATTGGGTTCTATTTATATTGACCTTGGTAGGGCGTAGAAAAAGTTTTGAATTCTTGTTATAATTAAATGTAAGACTATCCCAATAAGCTTAGGTTAACAATACATATGGTATTCAGAACAATTTCAGTTATAATGGAAATTATTTCTAGTTTTTATTTATATATTTTCAAAAAGATTTTAATTCTAGTCTTTATTTCTCTACTAATTGAATTTTATTTAAAATTAAATTTGATTATATATAAAGAGTTAATAAAATATATATTTTATTAATTCTTTTTATTTATTCAAATTTATTATATTTATAACTTCTGAAAATAAAATGAAAATTCTGTGTATGTCCTGTCATAAGAGTAATTCCTTAAATCCTGGTTTATTGATTAATATTGGCTTTATTACATTCCAGTCCTAGTGAAAATATTTATGTCAGTTAAACAAATTATCAACACTCACATTAACAGGCAGGGATAATGGTCTTACTAATTCTTGATATGCTTAAAATAGTTTGTGCTACGTAAGCAAACAAGCTGAAGTACTCAGTGTTCCTGTACTATATAAGCAAACAAGCTAAAGTACTCAGTGTACCGGGTATTACATGTTATTTATTATCTGGAAGAATAACCTCAATCAAAATTCAAAAAGGTTTGTATGACAATTGTGTGAAATTTTATATGCTTTTATTATTTTCTTAAAACTTGATTAAAATTGATCCACAGCTTGTAAACCATTAAAACTTGACCTTGCAAAATGGAGGAAGGAATTCTTGCATCTCGCATCCTTATGATTTGTCCAAAGAATCGTGGTCTCTTACACATGGTATCAGTAATGGGTTCTAACTGTTTATACACAACTTTGTTGGGCACTGCCTGTCTGGTACTTTTTGTTAATGCAGGATCTTTCAGTTTTCTCAAGTCTGTCAGTATTTCATTGTTCATTCAGGTGAAAGACTGCTTCTACTGCATATGTGGCTTCTGGTTTTATAACTATTGTTAGAGTTTTATTTTTGGGTTTATGGATAGATATTTTTACTGTAGGTGAAAGGGTGAATTTTTGTGCTTAACTAGTTTGTTTTTGTTTGGATTGAAGTTTTTTCGTTTAGGTTGTTTGTTAATAAGCTTAAGACCCATGATCTGATCTAGACAGCTCTCCAGTAGCTTTGCTAAGCCATGTTTGATGTCTCTTCTCCACTGTTTCATCACATTCACTGTTACACCATTGATAGTTTTATGGGGTTTTATTCCGGACAATTCTTTTGCGATTTATTTAAGGTTGACTAGGTCTTAGAGTTTACCCTTGGCTGTTATTTTTTCAGTTTCTTTTTGGTAATTTTCATTCTTGATTAGTTGGGCTATTTTTTTTTTTTTTAGTTTTAGGGGCTTTGTTTTGTTGATTCCTTTGGGGAGTGAATTTAATTTTAATTTTGACTATGTAGTGGTCTGAACATGTGTCTACTCCTTGGAGGACTTTTGCGTTGTAGATCTCTTTGTGATGGTATTTTTCAATGAAGTCATGATTTAGTTGCATTCTCCTTTATTGTAGTTGGGGTGTTTCCACGTTTGAGGTTTCCTCTTGAAATATGTTGATTTCAAGATTAGCTTGTGGTTTCTTCAGTAATCTATGAGTCTATCTGTTTTCATTTGTTCTCTTTCGGGTGGGCCATTTTCCAGTGATGTCATGTTATCTTCTTTCTCTGCCTAGTTGAGTGTTGAAGCCTCCGATTAGTTTAATGTGATTTTTGAGGATGTTATTTATGGTCTGGTTCTGTAGGTCCTAGAACCTTTCTGTTTCTTTAGTCTTTGGAGATTTGTTTTTATTAATGGGAGCATGGGAATTTATTATGGTGCAGATTTTATTAGATGTTTTTTGGGTGAGTTGAGATCCTTGGGAATTGTGACTTGACCTTGGGAATTTTGAGGCTGACCAAAAAGCCTGTTCCAAATTGTGGGATACTTCATCAACCTCATCCCAGGTATATTTTGTAGACCCTATAACCATGAGATAATTCTATGGCATCCGATCGATGTTTCTTATTTTCTGCAATCCCATGATGAAAATTTTGCATTGGTCCATTAGGTCAGTTATTATTTTTAGTTTACCTGTTTGCATGAGTGAGTTTACATTGTTTGTGAAAATTTATGTGATTTGCTTTGGTTTGATTTTGGATTTTGTATTATTTTTATCATATGTGTGGCATTAGGGCATTCCTATGTTTCCAATCGCATGTTATCTTCTAAATGGCAGTCCAATGTACCCGAGTGTTGCCTTCTCTGAACTATAGTGTTGCTAAGTTTAGCTAACGGAGTATTCCTTGAAAGACCTTTCATGGTTGAATGTCAAGGTATCACTTGTGATGGGACTAGGTCGCAAGTTACAACTGTAGATGCGATCTAGTGAGGTGATAGTGGGGTAAGACTGGATGATAGATGAAATGAGGTTTGTTTAGATTCAGTTCTCCAAAATAATTTCTCCTATTTGTACTGGATATATTCAGGTTCACCTCGTAGAGGCTTGATCTGACTTGCTAAAATTGTTATTTTGGAAAAAAATTAAAAAATCCAATCCTAAACATTATGTCCGTATATGACGTATATATATATATATATATAAAAGCAGTAAATATTTCCCAGCATATAAATAAATCTCTATTTCATTTCTTATGCCTTTCTGTAATCTTTAAAAATGAGAAATGTAATTGTCATATTGTACAAAATAATTCAAAAGGCAACTTTTCATTTCATTAGCAATATCAAATACTTCATTTATTTTCATATTGTAATTATTTATTGGCATATTTAATATGTGTTATTAATAAATAAAGTTTTATTGCTATTTTCCTTATCATCAGTAAAGGAAACACTTCTCAGGTTAATAAGATTTTTATTAACACATTCAATAACAGTACTGTAAAATATAATATTTATATCTAATGTCTTTAAAAAAAATCAGAAAACAAAATATAAAATATATAATTATTCCAGTGTAGCCTTGTCCAGTAGAGTGCAGCAAATTATCATACTTTATAATTCCTTTTAAGTACTTTTGTGAGTTTCATTTGATGGCAGCACTATTATTGTAACTTGTCTATTATTGTATGAGTGAGGAGCACTTATTCATAAGAAAGAAGTGCTTGTATTTTACTTGGAATTTATAATGATGATACTTAAAAATTTAGTCTCATTATTGGGTCAAAATCTGGTTTCTCAGTGTTTTTATAACATGTATCAGAGTACTTGCTTGGAGCGTATGATATCAGTTATTTGTAAATTGATATTGTTTTATCTTATCTCAGGATTTAACATATGTTTTAATTAAAGCATACGTTTCATTCATCTTACATGTAAGTTCATTTCTTCATTAATAATGATAAAACATAACATACAATCTGAAATAGTCCTGATATTTCTTTTATGCATTTAAATTATCACTTCAATTTTCCTTGTTTTTGAATTTCAATTTATAACTTAAGTTAGTATATTGTTATTTTGTTATTCAATATCTTGATGAACTTCTGAAAAATATAGTCTTAAAACATTACATTCTCATAATTTATTATCTGATATAGAGTTATGGTATCGTATTAATGGACAAGTGTTTTATGTAGTAAAAAACATCAGTTTATATTTAATGTTTAGTTTTTGTTAACTTTCTAAGTTAAGGTGTTAACTTTCTAACACCTTTTTTTCTAACACCTTTTATGTTGTAGTTAGATAAAAAAATACATTCCACTTTTCAGAAAGATTACCCTAAATTATTAGTTTAATTTCTCACTTGGAATACTAATCTGTGATAAGTAAACTGAACAGAAAATGTTATTTTTCTAGATACTTTTTACTTTTTTGCTGTCCTAATCAGATTTCAAAAGTTTTAAAAATTCTCATTCTAAAATTGAGTAAAAAGAAATCTGTAAAATACTGTAAAAAAATCATATAGTGGAGTTAATTAGGCTTGAGGAGAAATTAAAACAATGATTTGAAACAAAACAGTTATATTAATAAAATTATTAAATTTACAGTTAGAATACAAACCCAGTATTATTTGAACTACTTATCCAAACTAGATTTAATAACTATACAATACTTAAATGAATAAATTTAAATGTTGATTGAAATAGTCTGTTATGCAGTAAATTATAATTTATAATGTAGCAACTGTATGTGGCAGTAATAAATATTATTAAATACATTACCAAGATGAATAAAAAAATGAAGTACTCACATGAATGTTTTTTTTTTTATGTAAAAAAGATAATTTTGAATAATTTTATTTACAACATTTATCTTAATAATTTTACTTTAATATATTAAGGTGCTAATATTATGGCTTGGCAAAGAAGAATGGTTTGTTTATTATGTAGTTATGACATATATCGTAGTGATACACAAGCCTCAATATACCCTTGTTGTATTCTTCTGCCGCCAGTCCATTTAACCACTGATTAACATTTCAATTCCTCTCCCAAGAGAGAAGAAAACCCACCTTGTAACATTGCGGTTGCCATATCACCCCCTCTGTTCCTAGCCATCATTGGCTTAATCGGAGGACATCTTCTAGCCCTCGAAGTGATAAACATTCCTCAGTAATCAGCCGGCCTTGGTGAGATGCCACTAATGCAAATGCCTTCTCCGAAGGCATCAGACAGCTGATAATACTACCACATAGCCCTCTGGAACTACTCTGCTCTACCAAACTCGCAAAAGCATGAAGACCCTGCACCTAATTTTGCTAATACCTAAACGTTCTGCCACCTAATATGCCACTAAACAACCATCATTCAGTAAACTGCCGATTGCTACGATAGCAAAAATAAATTGATTTTGTGATTGGAGTGCAAACAAACCAAACACATAATCCCATAGGACCTCAGGTTTGGTCCGTCCAGGGTCTGAGTATAACCTCTAGTCTCCCACTTCAGCTCCAACTGTGAGGCCTGCTTGGAAAGCGGGTTGATTGCAACTAAGGTTCGTTAATTGCCCCTTAATAGTGCACTTCAATTCAATCATAAACTGTCATGCTAAGTCAGTAAAACTGTACCCAGGAGTGTAAGAACACACTCCCAAGCACGACCTCCATTACCCATTGCCATTGATTAACAGCATTTCTAAGTTCGTCACCTGCGAATTGCTTACCACTCAAAAATTCTTTCAATTTCCGAAACAAGTGGTAATATGAACAAATTACCGTAACAAATGAAAGGAGCTAAGTAAATTTCTCAGTAAATCACGTTTCAGACTTGCAACATGTGGATTTACATTATCATGCTGCAGGATGACACCGTCAGTCAGCCACCCACGTTGCCAATTTTGAATGGTGCACCATAACTTACATAGAGTTTCGCAGCAGTCTTCTGCATTTCTAGTTGTTCTACGTGGTATGAAATGAATCAGCAGTATGCCAAACCAATCCCAAAAGACTGTGGCCAAATAGCTGTGGCTTGATTTTTGTCCAGGTCTGGTTGGTGACTGAGGATGATGCCATTCACTTGACTGCCGTTTTCTCTCTAGTGTGTAATACAAAATCCATGTTTCATCGCCAGTAACAATTGAATTAAGGAACTCATCACCTTTATCTGTGTAGTGCATCAAAAATTCCAAAACAGATCCCATTTGGATTTTTTGTGACATTCGTTAAGACATGTGGCACCCAACGTGCCCAAACCTTTCTGAAGCCTAAATGGTACAAACAATGCGACATGAACAGCTCTTGAAACATCAGGAAAAAGAAGGGCCTGGTCGGAAAGCATTGAGCAATGATCTGATTTCATCATCAACGCGTTTCAACAAACCCTTGGTGATTATCGAGGGCCTCCCCAAATGTTCTTCATCATGCACAGTAAATTCTGTTATTTCTGAAGCTTTCGTACCATTTTCTGATGTCTTTTTTCATTCATTACGTTATCATCGTACACAGAAACAACTGCCTATGAATTTCAACCGGCTTAACGTTTTGATGGTTTAAAAAACATATGACTCCATGTATTTCACATCGGCGACAACATCAATTTACCTACATTTTATAACATAATAACTCACACGCAATCAAAAATACTACAACATGACAACTTACAGACAACAATGCAGTATGTACATTACTAGTGTGGCCATGAATGACACAGGTTTGCTAACCTTAAGGAGAGAAATTTCCCAGTGGTCTTTACTTTAGAGATATCCTCCATAGTTTATTGTAGCTTGCATTGCATGCAACAATTGAAATTGTAAACACTTAGCATAATCTTAAGCTGTCAATCATGATATTCCCAATTTCATACAAGCAACAGGTCAGTTTATCTTCTCTCAGTTGATAGACTGCTAGCATCTTCCTGCATTATACATTTCATGTTAACTTAAATTCATGATACCAATGTTCTATGGAGTCCTTACTAGGAGGATCATGATTGTACTCAAAGCAAAAATGTTTAGCAAAGCCAAACTCTAGAATGTTCTCATAGCTGTACTTAAAGCAAAACTTTAGAATATAGATTGCTTTTTTCTGCATATTAACGATTGGTACTGGAGTTGCCACCTCATCACCACGGAGCCGCTATGTTTGTTCGAGGTTGGCACAAACTATTACATCTGCCCTATCTGAAACAAAATACAGATTGGTATGTTAATGTTTATTTTTTATTCATGTTTGAAATGCACTCATTAATTTATATACTACCAGTATTATGTGAATGTTTTATACATAAATTAGGTAGTTTGATGGTTAAAATTATTATTAGATATTACAGTAAAAAATATAATCCAGCCCTATTCATCCAAATGTCTGTAGTCTTAATATACTGTAGAATAGACTAACATTAAGATATATGAAAAATAATATAAATATTTCATTGAACGAATTGTGGAAAGTGCTATTTCTCATACATAATGAACCTACTCTCCCAAATGTACATGAAAATTTTGTAATCATTCTGTTCTTCCTAATGTCAGAGCCACTCTGCATCTGAAAGAATATGACATTATTGCTAAATTTAAAAAAAAGTATTTGTAGGAAATAGATCTTTGAGAGTTGTAACTGTATAAAAGAAAAACAAGTAAGGCTTACACATGATTGCTGCTAATGAAAAGATGATGATGATGATGATGTTGAAAGCATAGGTCCTTTGCATTTAGATGCATTCACTGCTTTTAAAACTTCTGTGAATGCATGTAAAAAAACAACCCAAATCTAGACCAATTGAGCTTTTACCAAAAAAAATTGTTTGTATTACATTACTTTTCAAGTTTTTCTTATGTTACAAAAATTTATATTAAAATATACTTTATATTTAACTATGTACTATGTTATTCAAGTATTATTTGTCAAAATTTAGAAAACTCAATAATCAATCAGACTGCACTTGCAAATGGCTTCTAGTTACCTATAATGTTCTATTGCAGAATTCTCTATGATATTACAAGCCCCAATATTACTTCAGAGATTCCAGGTAGCACTGCTGTTCATATATGTTTTACTTTCTAAACATTGACAAGTAATATATTTTTCACGATTTAAACCACCCCTGACTGTAATAAGTTTATAATTTATAAAGTTTATATAATTTTATCAAAGTTTTCTTGTATTGTAATATTTAATGCAATATTCATTGTCTATATTTATGTGATAACTTATAATTGAATTATCATTTTATGTTATATGCTTTAATGAATGAATGTTAGCAACTTTTTTTTTCTTTCAGGCTTATGATGTATATATAGAACAAGTCCGTAAAGATTTAGAACAGGATATGGATGCATCAACCATTCCGATAATGAAACCATTAATTAAACAAACTCGCGTGACATTACGAAAACCAGATAATGTAATGAATAAAACATCATTCAAGCAAGAAAAGAAATCTGTCGCTTCAGATGAATCTGTATCTGAAGCTTCTAGTTTAGAAACTACAATCCAGAGTCCACAACAGATTCAGCATTCAGTAGAGGTTCAAAGCGATATAGATGTTGTAACTAAATCAACGGACAGTGTTTCAGAAGTGATTGAAACAAGCAATAAACCAGATATTATAGAAGAGGTTGAATCATCATCTGGAAAATGGATTGATGCTGCTGATTTTTTTGGTGATAAAACTTCTGATGTCGAAGAGTGCTTGGAAGAAAATAAAAATTCTGTTACAGAAAGCATATCTGATGAACAGATTTATAGTGAGGAAATTAATGACTTAGAATCTAAAGGTATATCATCTGATTCTAAAGTAGAATCAGAATTACCTGGAATTGAAGAAAATACAACAGGTGAAAAATCGATAGAATCTGTAAATGAAGTTGAAGAAAATAATTTATCGATTATCGAATCCTTTAAAGTAAATGATGAAGGATTTAAGTCTATGGAGGAACCAGAAGAATCTCCTAGGTCCATAAAAGAGCTTGAAGAATCTCCCAGTTCTGATATTTCTCAAAAGAATATACAGATTGAACATACAGAATCTGCTGAATTACAAGAAGTATCAACAGCAAATGAACATTTGAGTTCAAGTAATTTTATAATAACTGTACAGAGTGAGCATCAAGATGTAGAAAATACTTTACAAAAGTCAGTTAAAGATAATGATCATTTGGACTCTGATAATTCAATAAAAAGTATTCGAAGCGATTATCAGAACACTGATGATTCAGCAAAGACTATAGAAGAAAAATCTGATCGTAGTGAAGTAAATATATCAGAAAATAGTCACGATCGTAATAGTTCCTCAATTACTAATGATGTTCCTATAATACATTCCGAAAATTCTGTGATCGATACTTTTGAGAGCGATATTGAATCTTCAGAAAATTATTCTGATCATGATGTTGACAATATTGAAAAAGTTTGTTCCAATAAATCCAAAATATGTAACGAATTAGATTTTTCATTAGAAAATAAGTTTCCTTTGCCTCTTGTTAATATAGAAAGTGAGAGTAATGATAAAAGTATAGATGATAAGTTGAGTACTGATAATGAAAGTGATATAGATCAAATTTCACCCATACATTCCGATAAAGTTCCTATTAATTTATTATTAGATAAATCTAATGATGTTAATCTATCAGATACTATACTATCACCAAGTATACCAGAGGAACATTCTTCTGAATCTATAAAATCAGGATTAGATTTAGGTTTTTCAGATGTAAAAAAAGCAGAAAATAATGATGATGATGAAGAAATTGAATTAGAAGAAACTTATTTAGGTGAAGAAGAAGAAGCAAAGTTAGGAGACATTGAAGATAAAAAATTTAAAAAAGAACTAAATGATGAAGAAAGTTTGAAAATTATATCTGAATCAATAGATTTAAAAGAATCTTCAGATGATTCTGGTTCATTAAAACTAGAAGATTCATTTGAAAGTAAAAGTTCTACAGGTACTGAATTGGATAATATTAATAATTTTAATGAAAAATTAAATTTTGATAGCGATAAATCATTTTCAATTCATGAAGATGATCTTAGTAATGAGATCGAAGATGTTATTAAAGTATTTGTTACAGAAAAAGAAAAAGTTGTTGAAGTAAAAGAAGTAATGTACAGTACTGATGATGGTGATAATGATGATGTTTTAATTCAGGAAAATCTTATTAAAGAAGAATTGCATAATGATAGCGATGATGATTTATTCTCTTATAAAACTAATAAAAATAATTTATGTAATATTAAGGATAAAAGAATTGATAGAATAACAGATAAAATATTTTCAGATATATTAAAAGATTCTTTGTCATTTTCACAAAAAATATTTTCTGATAAACTTTCTAATAAATATCTGAATAAAGACTTAGATTTTGAAACGCCTTTTATTACTGCTCTTAAGAAAGATAAAGAAAGAGAAGAAAAAAATAATATTGAAAATATTATGGATAGTGTACTTCATAAATCTGTTAAAGAAGCTACTGATAGTATTATAAAAATTTATCAGAAGAAAACGTCTTTTCTGATGTCATCGTCACAATTACTTGATAATGATAAGTTTAAAAAGCTTCAAGAGATAAATTCAATTAATACAGCAAATCAAAAGATTGATTCATTAGTTCAACAAACTGTCATTCCTGGAGGTAATTATTATTATTTTTTTTAATATAAAAAATATGATTTTTAACTAGAAAAATTTCATAAGCTTTTACTTATTAGTTTATGGTATTAAAGTTTCATTTTGTTTTCTCTTTATTGTATATTCTACAAGCAGTTTATTGTTTTTAATAGCTGGTTGAATCATTTTATTCATCCTTTTTGCAAGCCAAATTAGTAAATTATATTGTGAATTGCCAATCATTTTGTTATTAATGATATAAAATATATTCAAAATCAGTTTACTTTTATGATTAATATGAATTTTATTTTAGTGGTTAATAGTCCATTTTAATAGATGGATATTGGAGCCACAAACCTTTTTGTATGTTGCTACCATTGAATTCCATCTTTGTTTACATTAGGGTTCTTAAAAATCTAAAAATAATCTTAATTAAGATTACTTTACCGCTATTACCATTAGGCCATCTTGCTGTCTCAATCTTGAAAACATTTTATACTAGTAAATTAATTCGTGTATAAATTACAAAATAGTGCAACCACCAAAATCTAATGGATTATAAAAAATTATATTCACAATTAGTAATTTATAATGGCAAGCTAAACAAAATTTAAAGTAAAGAAATTGTTTAATTATGTCAAAATGTTTTCTTTCATTATTGTTTATTCTTGATAATGTCATTTTTCATTATGATTTATTCAAGTGTTTTAATTATTGTTAGCATACTTTTCTTTTTTTGATTAGGAAAAAATCAGGTATCTCGGTAAAATCATCTAATTCCAGTAGTTTTCATTTAAAAAAATAAATTGCTGGCAGTTAGTTGCTTGGAGCTGAATGACAGAAATATCAATCAGTGTTATTAACGTTTTAATAAAATTAAGAAATGATCGTTAAATTATTATTTGTTTTCTTTTATCATTAAAAAAAATAATTAATTTAACATATCATCACCAACCATCAAAAACATCTTATTTAATCAACAGCAAATTAGGTATTAGTCTAATACCTAATTTTCTTTGTTTTTTGTAATGTTTAAATTTTTATGAGAGGTGTGTTATATGATATTTTAAATTACATTATTTATAACATATTTTATTTTAGTAAACTAACGTTCATTTCTGAAAGAAAAAAAAATTATATTAACTGATTTTCTTTAATTACTTGAAGTGATTCATTTTAGTAATTATTAAATAATAAGGCAAATAAAATTGTTTACTGTTAAAGATAGCCAGTATTTTAACAGTAGATATTCTTTTTTAGAAAAAAAATTAAAAGTGTTTAGAAATTTAGAAACAGCTAAAGATTTATCAATATATAAAAAATTAAATGATTTTGTTGTGAAGGATGCAGGATCTTCATTGCTTTTTGTTTTACTATAATCTTCTAGTTACAACATGTTTGTTACAAACAACTTAAAAAGAAATTAGTTACTTGCTTGATGTATTCTAATCTTTGTCTTTTAGTACAGTTTTAGCTTCTACATTTTTTCTGGTACAAAATTAACTAAAACTTGATGCTGTAATATATGATCTATCAACCTAACTCTTTAAGAATCTTTCAAGCCCTCCAGTTACAATTTTATTAAAACTTTTTCATTTCAAACCTTATCATTCCATTTAGCTTTTTAACATTCTTTTTAATGGTCATTTCAAATCTTCTTGTAATGTTTGGAATTGGCTTTCCAGTTTTCTATATTTTGTTATCATTAATTGCTTCATTCCATACAAATATATTTAAAAATGTCTTCCTAATTCTTATATTTTCATTTGATACAGCATATATTTATTTTTATACTAATGCAGCTTTGAGTATCTTCCTTATATCATCAGTTCAGAATTCTTTAATTTCAAGTCTATGATTTCTCTTAATTTTTTAACTCTCTTAACTTTAGACTTATTTTCTTTATTCTAATTATTTAAAAAATTATATTTATGTATCATTTAATATTATATAAAATACAAACCACCAAACACAGCAATTAGATAAGTTAAACTTCCCTTATTAATTTTCAATAGCTAGTTTTTGCGATATCTCACATCTTGTCTGTATTAAATTTTATTTTTATAACATTAAAACCTATTCTTTTTTAATAATTTCCTGTGTTGTTTTGGAAATTCTACATCCCTAACAATTTGTTTTACATATTCCAAACGTGGCCTGCCTACACAATTTTTTCCTTCTACCTGTCCTTCCAATATTAAAGCGACTATTCCAGGATGCCTTAGTATGTGGCCTATAAGTCTGTCTCTTCTTTTAACTATATTTTTCCAAATGCTTCTTTCTTCATCTATTTGTCGCAATACCTCTTCATTTGTCACTTTATCCACCCATCTGATTTTTAACATTCTCCTATAGCACCACATTTTTAATGTTATAAAAATAAAATTTAATACCAACTGAAGATGCGAGATATTGCGAAAACTGGTTTTCGTAGTTTCGTTTATTATTAATTTAATTAATAATTAATTAAATTGTTAATCCATTAACCTTATTAATTTTCAGCATTTAGATATTTCTTTTTTTAAAAACTTAACACACATATAGTTAGTTTTTAAAACTAATGCCTTTATGTTGTTAAAACGTTAATTCTTGTCCCTAAATACAAAGTATTTATTAGTAAGGAATCTTTGCAAATGATTTTTTTTTCAGAACTTTCACCTTCTAAAGAACAAGCATTTATTGTACTCAGTTCAACACCATCTGGTAATGAAAACAATATCAAGGATGCTGAGAACAGTAGTGATAAAAAGGTAAACCTGTATTATTTATTAAATAGAAATTTTTTCTTTCTCATGACATTAATGATGTGAGGAATTTCTTTTTACAAAATTTTTAATGTTCGAGAATTAACTGTTCACTAACTAGTAAAAATTTGAGCTTAAATACTCATTAAGCTTATTGTTGTTATTAAAAAATCTTCAAGCATTTTAAATTAAACACAAATTTTGAAGCAAAGATCAAATATTTTTTAAATTAATAAAAAAGGATCAACATTTAAAAACAAATTAGTAAAATAAAATTAATTTTAGTCAAAAGAGGAATTCCAACCATTTACCAAACCCTGATTGAAACAGTTCTTTACAAAAATGTTTACTTATAATTAGGTTCATTTCATTTTAAAATTTAAAGCAATTTCCAAATCATTTTAAAATTAAGTGAAATCATTTTTGAACTGATTTTAAAGCTTCAAATAAGAAAGAAAATGATCATAAAAGCTTTGTTATAAAATTATGGTTAGCAAAATATTTTGCCCACATTTCAGTTTCTCGACTAAAATGAGGTGAAATTTTTAAGGTGTTATGAAAGGGGTAATCTTGATGGTTTTGTGTGTTCTTTGACCTCAAAAATCTAATAAAACAGATCCCAGAGCTAAATCTTCCTAAGTTTTCATGATATTCAATGTGAAAAGAAAAATTCAGTGACGAAAAGCATGTTTTTTTTTAGGTTTGAAGAACAAAAACTTTTTTAAATGACTAATAAATGAGTAAATTATATTTTCAAAACTTGTAGAGAATATTTAATCCTGAGAAAACTGATGTAATAAAGTCAATGAAAAACAAAAAACATTCAATTTTTATTATTAAAAACAAAAATTGATGAAGACTACACAAGATACAGTTCTGAGACCTGTTTTATTCAATTTTTCAGGTCAAAAAACATAAGAAAACATCAGGTTTACCCCTTATATAACGCCTTAAAAATTTTAGTATGACCTCATTTCACCAGCAGAAATTAAATCTGGAAGAAATTTTTACGAAGTTTTTTCAGATTTATGTTTGTATGAAGATTTTTCCGTATTTTAAGCTCTAGAATCAGTTTCCAGATTATTTCCTTTTCCTCCAGAATCACCCTACAATATATATATATATAAGCATAATGAATGAATGAACTTGGGTCAAAGGTATGACCTCATTTATCTTGCTGAAGGACACTTGTATCTATAGATATATGTTTCTTTGTGTACATCTGTGTATATATTTAGTTAACTAAAAGTTAGATAGTTGATCAAGCTGTTTCTTTGCCAGAACTGATGAGAAGGGATGGAAGTGGAAGAAGGGGTTAGTTTTTTAGGCTCAATGCCAAAGATATATGACGCCTAAAATAATTATTACTATTATCATCGCAGACAGGAAGTAGTCTTCTTATCATTTAATGTTGTGTGTGCATAATATATGTATATATAGAAAAACAGAAAGAAACTTTCTGTTTTTCTTATTAATAAAATGTCAATAATGAAGTATAATTTCACATGGAAATAAAACGTAACATTTGTTTTGATAATAAAACAATATTTTAAAATTTGTTAGTTGTGTATGTCTAATTTTTGTTTAAATCTGTACTGTTATGTATAAAATACTGTTTATGCATATTTCTTTGAAAAAAATTAAACAGTGTTTGACTTAACTTATAACTGATGAAGTTATTAGGAATAACTTCATCAAGAAGTTATTAAGAAATTAGAAATGAATACAAGTTACATAAAAATAGATAAATAAATTATTATTGTATATAATGTATAGAAAGGGTAAGTACAGCTTACACACACACACACACACACACACACACACACACACACACATATATATATATAAATGTAAACTGCTGCTATGTATGCAATTAAATATGTATAAAATAATTCAATTTTTTGTTAAATTTGGCTAATTTATGTTATATAAATATAAGCAGTTATCGAAAATTAGTTTCTCAGTGTATATATTAAAGGTTATGAAGTTAAAAAAATAGGAAACAGCCATGCTCATAGTCATCTCTAATTAAAAACTTAACTGTTTAGTTACTAGATTAATCTGCTGCTATAGAAATACCATAAATCATCATTTTAAGTTTGTGTAAGAAAATAATGATATAAATACTCAATTATCTGTATTATTTCTCTTAAGCACTTTGTCATTATTAAATTTTAAATGTTCAGTAATTGTTATAGCTTTCTTTTTTTATTGTAGTATACATAATGCTTTAAGCTTGTGGGAAGTGAATTCATTATTAATTTAAAAAATGTATACCTCTTATTCTTGAAAAGATTTTTTTTTTTTTTTTTGTTCACTAAACTGGATTTCTGTTCCAGAGGTATATACTTATACTTATATATATACTTTCACATCGTAATGCAAGCTGATAAATTTTTACCTGTTTTTATTTCCTCCACTTATTATTATTTCCTCCATTTCACTTATTTCACACTTATTTCCTCCATTTATTATTATTTTTAATGATAAATAGTAATAGTAAATTAATAAAAATTTACAGCTTACTGCCAAGCGTACTGCCGAGGTAATTGTTTGCAATAACTCATTGTTTGTCAACAAATTTTTACAAATGAGGTGTCCTTTTGTTCAAAATAAAATGATTAATAAATTCTATAATAAGTAAAACTTTGATCAAACAAATAATTACAAAGATATTGAAGAATAAAAAAACCAAGATTGATGCCATTTTGGCATTTTTGAAGGTGACTTCAAAATTTTTTATTTTGTAGAATAAGGCACTAGTCATAGATTTGCCAAATTTAATTAAAGTACGTTTACCCGTTCCTGAAAAATAATCTTTTTGTTGAAAATCACAAAATGGCGTCCAGAAGGAAAACAAAGTAAAATAGGTCTTAGGTCAATATAAATTTTTTTGATCATTTTACTGTCCTGAATCAGTTACTAAAGTTCAGCAAATACATCCCGAAACACCTCTGTGTGTCTATTGGTTGGGGTAAAAAATGCCTCCAAAGATAAAAATAGACCAAAAAATCAAAACAAATTGCCTTGGTTTCGTTGATGACTTCGCACTGCTAGCAAATGAAATCAACAAAGCTAAAACACAGATAATAGAACTTCAAAACATTGCAAATAAGATTGGCCTCAAAATATCAGTCGAAAAGACAGAAATTATGTTCTAAAAACCAACACAATTAAAAGAAGTAAACATAAATAGTAGTAAAGTCAGAATAGTAATCAAATTTAAATTCCGTGGAGAAATAATAACAAACAACCTCAATCCAAACAAAAACAAACAAACTAGTTAAAGCACAAAAATTAACCCAGTACACCTACAATAAAATATATATAAATCCATAAATGTAAAAATAAGACACTACAACACAGTTATAAAGCCGGAAACCACATATCCAGCAGAAATGCTCTTTCACCTGAACCAACAGTTAAAAACCAACAGACTCAGACAGTAAATTTGAAACTTGTGAACGGGAATATTGCATGAAATACCTGACCAGTCCTGGATTTGAATGCAGAACCTTCCACATGAAGGACAAAGACAATCCCATTCTATCACAGAGTAAAATAGAAATACCTTTTTAATTCTTATTTGGATATTAAATCTTTAACTTCAAGATCAGTTTTATGTATGAAGGTAGTAAAAAATTTCAGTGTTTTTATGTATTCCATAAATTCATTTTAATTCATTTACAAAGTTTTCTTTTGTGTGTGTGTGTGTGTGTGTGTGTGTGTGTGTGTGTGTGTGTGTGTGTGTGTGTGTGTGTGTAAATGCACACAAATAATATATATAGGCTTACCGCACGTCTGGAATTAGCCTGGACAGTCCTAGTTTTTTAGTGCTGTCCGGGGTTGCAAAAAGTCCAGGATTTGAGAATTTTATGACTGGCAAGGATTTTTTTAAATTTTAGATCTATATGTTGGACATTGCATTTTTAAACATTCTCTTATGGCCGTGCATCTCTCAGCCGACCTTGGAGCAAGGCTGACATCGATTTTGACAGAGTCATGGCTACCGGTCTCGTCACAAATGTTTACTTGGTTGTTTGAGATACAACAGGGGCAATGAGTTTATGTTGTTTTCATGTGTGAAGTAACTTGTCTACAAGTTTTTGATCATTTTATCTCATCGTTTAGCAATGGGCAAAAGAAAATGTGTGTTTAATGTTAACCCGCAACAGGAATACAAATTTTTTAAATTGTGTGATGGTAATAACTATGAACATATTTATTGCACACTATGTACTGAAGAATTTTCTGTTACGCATAAAGGAAAGGGTGATATTGAAGACCATGTGAAGACAGCTAAACATAGGTGTGCTATTAATGCTACTGCTTTAGCAAACATAAGAGATTTTTTTAAAGCCAAAGATGGAAATACAAAAACAGTGATCTGGAGTGTGCTGCTAAAGAAGCTACATTTTCATACCACATTGCTATAAACAAACCCAGTTTCAAAACATCAGACTGCACATCTAAACTGGTTAAAAAGTTATATGACCCAAAATTTTCATCTCCTAGAACCAAAACCGAGGCAATTATTGTTAATGTTATTTTGCCATTTATATTGATAATGTGTTGCGTTCTTTGGAAAACATTAATTATGTAACAGTAACGATGGGTAGCTCAAATAGAAGTGAAGTAAAACTTGTTCCGATTGTTGTAAGATATTTCAGTCCGGAGGAGGGAATTCAAGTTAAACTTTTAAATTTTGATGAATGTCAGGTGAAACTGCTCAAATTTTGACTCTGTTTCTTTTGTAGTGAGTGAAAAAATACAAACTTGAAGAAAAGATGGTTTGTTATACTACTGATAACACTAACAGTAATATTTGGTGCTTTAAAGAGAAAGGGAAATGAAAATGTGTTCAGAAAAGTTCAAAGTATTTAAATAGACCAGACCTATTTTAGGAATTTGTTGTTTAATCCACATTGTACATAATTCAGCACAAACAGCATGTGATTCTCTACCCCTGGACATAGAAGTTATTATAAAAATTCATAAATATTTTTACATATATACAGTAAAAGTAACAAAACTTAGTCACACAGTAGCGCAATGTTCCTTTGTTTGTTACCTGCTGTGGAAAGAATTCTTTCCATTTTTGATCATACTTCTTATCTTGTGACAAATGCCCAAAATTATTTGATTTTTTAAAATCTAGAAAGTGAACTGTTTTTGAAATTTTTATATGGTACTCAACAGTTATTTAATAATGTAGTTCTGAAATTGGAAGCTAATTCTATCACAGCAACAGAAGAATTTCAGACATATTCTGAATTAATTCGTCAACTTCAGGAAAGAAAAACCCACAAATTTATACCATCTTCTGCCAAAGAATTGCTATGCACTTTAAAATAAAATAATGATGTTCAGGAACAAAAATCCTTCTCAAGCGTAGACAATTTTTATAATTCTAGTATCCAATACATAGAGTTGTGGAGAATCAGTTTTGATAAAGTTAGTAAGTTTCAGTGGATAAATTTACAAACTGAAATTGTCTGGTCTGATTTAGAAGAGAGTGCACGTTGTAATGAAATTATAAAAGATTCTATAAATATTGATCTATTTAATGAACATTCATTGTTGAACCAGGTAATTCAAAACCAAAGGGTAGGTTTTGGTTCAAGTTCTGAAAAAGTACCAGATACTGTTGAAGAGAAGTGGAAACCAATTTTTAACGCGTTTCAAAAGACTGATATTTCATGTTGCAATATTTCTAAAATGGTTGATTTTGCAGTGTCTTTGCCTGGGATATCTGCTCCAGTTGAGAGAGTTTTTTCAGTTACAGGAAACATTTGGTCTGCAGAAAGGAGTAGACTTTCAGTATCTACTGTTAAACATCTGCTAAATGTTAAAATTCAGAACTTTCTTGTTGTGAATTTTATGATGTAATTAAAACAAACAAACCATTTCTGAAAAAATCATGTCTAGTGAAAAATACAACTGAATAAATAAAGTTTAATGTTTCAGTAAATTGTTAAAACTTTTAAGTAATTTTAAAAATATGTCTTGGGTTGGACCCAAAAAATATGGTAAGCCTAAATATATATATACAAGGTGCTACCCAAAAGTTCAGGGAATTTTACCATAAAAATAAAATAGCTTACCATAACTTATAATTTCCACTGTCTCCTTCAAAGTAATCCCCTTGGGCATTGATACAGTGATCCCAGCGATTTTCCCATGATTTCATGTATCCCTGGAAGTCTGCAGATGTAAGTGTTCAAAGCACGTTCTGTATTTCTTCCTAAATCTCCTGAATTGTGTTAAACGACGGCCTTTCAATTGAAATTTTATTTTCAGAAAGAGAAAAAAGTCGCACCGGGCAAGGTCAGGCGAATAGGGTGTGTGGGCAATCACTACTGTCTTTTTGGAAGCCAAGAAATTCTGAACGGCTAACAATGTGTGCGCAGGTGCATTGTCATGGTGCAGAACCCAGCTGTTGTTACCCCACAAATCTGAACATTTGCGCCTAATGCTTTCACGTAACCGCTTCAAAACTTCACAATAGAACATCCCATTGACAGTTTTACCAAGAGGAACAACTTCCTTATGGATAATGCCTTTGATGTCGAAAAAAACAATCATCATGGACTTCACGTTGCTGCGAACTTTGCGTGCTTTTTTTGGCCGCGGTGAACTTTGTGACTTTCACTGCAACAACTGCTGCTTAGTTTCAGGGACATACCCGTACACCCATGTCTCATCACCGGTTATGATGTTGGAGATGCAGTTAGGATCATCTCTTGCTGAATTTTTCAATTCACTACAGACAGCTACGCGATTTTGTTTCTGGTCGCTGTTCAACAGTCGTGGTACGAATTTTGCAGCAATGCGTCTCATGTTCAAATTGTCTGACAAGATGCGTTGCATGGACCCATATGATATTTGTATGATTGCACAAACATCATGGATTATTTGTCTACAATCTGCAACAATAGCCTCTCGCACTTTTGCAATGTTTTCCGGTGTTGCGCTTGTACATCAACGCGATGAACGCTGAACGTTCATCGTCATCGACTGTTGTTCGTCCATCTTTGAATCGTTTGTACCACAAAAAAGTTTTACTATTACTCATAGCATTGTCACCAAATGCTTCCACATGCATGTGATGGGTTTCTGCACCAGTTTTTTTTAAGCATGAAGCAAAATTTGATGCAGGTTGTTTGCTCTTTAAAATCTGCCATTTAGAACTTCGCCGAAGCAGTAAAACACAACGTTACACAACTGCACGAAAGTCAACAATGCTGCCTCTCACTATCACAGCTGTTAGAACACTGATTCACAAAGAGTACTGTTTGCCATATCTAGCGGCAGCAGGTTGTACCAACAATGGTTCGCATGCAAAATTCAAATTCCCCGAACTTTTGGGTAGCATCTCGTGTATATATGTACCTAGTACAGAATATTGATTACTGGTACAGAAATATACCTTGCAATTCAGAGGAATAATATAAATCTTAATATATATAGTATATAGATGAAAGTATCATATGAAATCTGCAAAGAGTTTCAGTTGGTAATATCTGTTCTCTTTGGATGTGGAAGCTTTTTGAGAAGAAAATTAATTTTACTGCTAAAATATATAATTACGGTAGTACAGTTAGGCTAATGAAAATTAGGGCTGCTGTGTATTTACAATTGATTGCTCAGTTCACCTATAACTTCAGTTTACAGTCACTGATGTGTTTTTTTTTTTAATTCCTCTTTCTCACTTGTTTATTAGAATGAAATACTGATTTCACAATAACAAAAGATGAATAAACAGTACTAGGATTATAATCTTTTTAGATAATAGTTTATTCAAGACTGTACTTATTCAGAGTCAGTCACATTAACTGAACCTCAATAATAAATCACAGTGGTAAAATTAAGTTTTGAAATTTAAAAAAATAATTAACCATGATTTTACTGTATCACAAAACATTTCTAGTAATAGTTAATCAGTGATAATACTTATCTAACTGGTGGGTTATAATGACAAGAATAATAGATTGTTTAATCTTTTTATATGTGAAGTTTATTAAAAAAAAAATAGATAAATAAATTTTACAAAAAAATTGTAAAATCCATTTTATATTAAAATTAAAGTCATTTAGATCCTAATTTAAAAAAAAAAAAATGCATAGCTAGATTGTGTTTAATATATTTGTGTAATATGATTACACATAATTAATTACATTTATTAATTTCTAGTCGCACACTTTATTCAGTTAGTTTATTATTTTAATAAACTGATTTTTATACATATATAAAAAATATATGTTATTTGTAGTGACAATTGCTGTACATTGTGAAGGGAAGTTACAGTATATAGAAATATAGTCAAAATGTTTTCATATGTTTTAAATGTATAGAGCTGTCTCATAACTGTGTCTAATGGATGTTATGATGGTTGTTTTGCCTCTTTTTTTTTAGTTTCTACTTTCTCTCTCTTTTCTATTTTATCTACTTCTTTGCATGCGTATGTCTGTGTATTTTATTTATTGTGTTTACACGTGGGTCAAGAGATTGCTCTTTCTTTTTAACTGCCTCCTGTTTCTCTCCCCTCCTCTTCCGTATTAAGTTGGCTACATGCCCTTAACATAAATAGCTAAACATACACCCACAATATACAGTCTGTAGGCTAGACTGGTCTGTCCTACCTGATTTTTGTATTATTTTATAAATTTGATTTTTTTTTTTTAAATGTTTATTACTGTAATTAATTTAAGGCAATTAACTATTTATAATTTTAAAGTTCATCCATTTAATTTTCATTATTACAGTAGGACTTATATTGTATTCCTTTCAACAAAAGGTTCATTACATAAAAAAAAAAAAAAATGGATCCTTCAAGTGCTTCAGATGACCCACAAACAGCTGATAATGCCCTTTTTCCATTGATGTCATAGTACATTAATTTTCCGTGGAAATATGTATAATATTGAGTTTAACCCCTCCCTCAAAAAGAAACATTTTTAAGTATGATTATCTCACACATTGATAATTTTTTGAATTAAGTTTTGATAAAAATGTTGTACTATTTGCTGCATTTTTAAATGTAGTTATTATTTTCTCTAAAACAATGCATACACAGTGTTTGTTCATCAGCAAACTTTGATGTTTATGCTACTAAAAAAAAAATCCAAATACCATTCGTACAGCTGGGGACAGTTTATTTGTACTTAAATGGTAACTAGATTATTTTGAGTTTATAAGAAATATTTCATTATATATATATATATATATATATATATATATATATATATAGTCTTTTCAGACAGTATTGGAAGATTAGTTGTACTGGAATGCTGATGGGATATTAAAGTACCAAAAATTGGGAATTTTTACCAGTTACTACATCCACATTCTAATATAAGATTAAGTCTTGAGTGATTACAGGAGAGAAGAAACTGGAATTCAGAGGACTGAGTTGAAGTTTTTAGAAGCATGCTAACAAAGACAAGAAGAGATTCAATAAAAAATTCTGCAATAAGAGAAAAACTTTTAATGTATGATCTGTTAATAAGGGAAGATACCCATCATTATAGGATGGAATTGAATTGGGCAGACTATGATATGGAACAGAGAGAATGCTCAAGTGAATGAGTTTTTAAAAAAAAATGTTAATCTAAGTATAATTGTTAGAAGATCTAGATGACAACCGTCAGTCATTAAATTGTAAAAGTAAGACCTGAAAAAGAAAACAGATGGAGAAAGATTTTAAGAAGGAACGGAGTTAAGCATACATCTATAATCCACAGCCTAACATAATAATAATTGGATAAAAGGAAAGAAGGGTAATGATGAAAATAATGTTTTGGTCTATGAAAAAGAGGCTTATTAATTGATTTTGATGACCACTTTTTAATGAATTACTAACTCTCTTAAAAGATCTACCCACCAGTTTATATAGAATTCTTTAAAAAGATATTCTTTTACAAAGCAATGTTGCTATGTTGATGAAATATAAAGAATACAACTAAAAAAGATTGAAATTTTATGCAACATCTAAATAAAATTAAAAATATGTACTAAAATAATTTTATAAATATCTTGCAGATTATTATTCCATTTTGTACTAATCATTTATTATTTTCAAATATTTGCTTTACATTTATTTTATTTTATATATTAGTACGACTAAGCAATTCTCCTTTTTTATTATAATTTTATTTATTTTGATCAAAGTTTTTCCAGATTGTCAGGAAAATTCTGAGGCAGTTTGTTTTTTATCTGTGAATAGCACACCAAGTTGCATAATTAATTTAATATAATGTGTTGATGTATTTATTTATCAAATCTACCAAGGATTGATGTTTATTTTCCATCCTCACAGGAAATTAATCCAATCTAATATTACATTAGTTGGCTCATCTGATTAAAGTTTTAAGTGCTGAAATTAGATGACACAAGCTAAACTCTAAATTATTATGTGTTAAGTACCATACTTCTTATAAGATATTATTAGGCTATGTAAATAACTGAATCTAAAATTTGATCACATGATTTTTCTATGTGATTTTACTGGTTCTGTATCTGAGTTTAATCTATATTTTCATAGCAGTATCATCAGCAGTCAAAGTGACTGATATGTGAATACTTTTTATTTTAAATCATTCTCTTGAAATTGAAAATCGGTAACAATGAGTTGATCAAAAGAAAATATATTTGGATCCAAGCATCTAATATTTTATTTTACATTAACAAACTGAAAGGAGAATTTAATAATAAAACATGTAAATAGACAATTCATAATTTTTCTCACACCTTTTTATATCTTTAAAAACATGGAAGTAGGAAAAAGTATAATAATTATTTTTGAAAAAGAGAATTATACATTGCTTAACAAAAAAGTGTAACTGAGTATTTATTTTTGGATTCATCATTAAAAAAGTGAACAAAACTGTTCTATGAAAAAATGGTAATTTCTCCTTCATTATCCTTCTGTAATAAATTTTCAGCTACATTTTATTCCACCAAAAACATTTCTAAACTGAAATACTTAAACATTTAGTTATTAATAATAATATTAAATTTATTAATAAATATAATTAATAGTTCTTAATAAATAATGAAATAAATTTAGCAACAACAATATCACAATTGTATTGTTTACTGAATAAACAGTTTCAGTTTCAGTTGCTCTACTGAATACAATATTTATTTATTATCTATTTGCTCTATTGAGTAATCAGTTATTTGTATTCTATTAAGTTTTTTTTCATTTTCATTGTTACAATTTGTAAATTTATCTCTTTGTTCAAAATCTATTATTAGTAACATTGTTTTGAGGTCAGTTTTTCTTTTGTAAAAATGGAAATTTATTCTTTCCTTGACATCTCATATGAACTGGGAGACTGCAATCAAGCTGAAGCATGCCATGTGTATGCAGATCATTTTCTTAATCACTATTCAGTGAAATACTTTTTGTAATTCTGAATATAACGTTATGAGAAACCAGATTTCTTTTCTCATAGAGCCCAAGATCAAGGAAGACTGCAAGTCAAAAATGCTGGGTTGGAAAAACAGATATTGGAACTTATTGGAGAAAATCCAGAAGACAGTAGGAGAAGGGTTGCATTATGTGAACAAGTTGATCGTATGACTGGAGAATTCTGTGTAACCAACAACTGTGTCCATATTATGACAAAGAGTGATTGATGAAAATTATCAATATTCTACAATAATATGGCTGTTTGTTTGTCGAACAGTTTAAAAAATTAGGTGTCATTTTGTTCCATTAAAAGTTTTATAAATTACCTCATAAGCATTTTATGAGGTAATTTTTTTAAAACTTATAACTAATCTTCAATTTCCTACTGTAGTAGTATTCACTGATGAAGTTGGATTTAACCAAATTGAAATCTCAATCTTCACAATAACAATCATGGGCACATGATAATCCTCATGTATCACGCAATCAAGGTTTTACCAATAAATTCAATAAACTTTGGTACTTGTCATTGGCAGTTCACTGATTGGTCCATTCCATACCAGCATGTTTGAATGATTATAATGACATTTTTTAGGAAACTTTTGCATCATTTGGATGAAGTTCCTCTGTTAACTAAGAATAACATGATGAGGTTCATGGACAATGATTTTCCATCACGCTTCAGTACTTTGACAATTACTTCCCTTAAAAGTAGATTGATTGTGCAGGATCGATAACTTGACCCACAAGATCACCTGATTTAAACCCAGTAGATTTATACTTTTGTGAAATCCTAAAAAGTATGGTTTACAGTACACCTATGCTTAGTGTTGAAGGTATTCAGCAGAAGAGGGTTTTCGCTGGTTAAAACATTGTATTGTCACCATTGGAGCGCAGTTTGAATGTCTGTCTAAGAAAATATAACTTAAGTCTGTTATACAGTTATTTATGTTCAGATTCTAATCAGATTTTAAGACACCTGTTGCTTATTTATTTTTGCATAAAATTTATTAAATCCCATTCTTTTTACTTCCTTGTATGAAGTAAAGGAAGTATTGTGATTGCGAAAAATTTCAGTTTCCAGATTTCAACAAAAATATCCATTTTGACCATCCCTGAATCCATTTTGACTAGTTTTGGCGTGATGTATGTATGTACATATCTCGCATAACTCAAAAACTATTAGCTGTAGGATGTTGAAATTTTGGATTTAGGACTGTTGTAACATCTAATTGTACACCTCCCTTTTGATTGCAATCGACTGAACAAAAAGTGTCCAAAAAAGCCCATAATCCAAAAAAATTAGGATTTTGGATTTTTTCTTAACTGAAGTTATAAGCCCTCATTGAGAGCTTTTTAACAATATACCATAAGTTATACTTATTTTCATTGGTTCCAGAGTTTTAGCCAAATAAATTTTTTTATTTAGATCTTAGGAGAAGGCACATCAGTTCAAATGGACTTCATCTCCTTTTTTTTTAATTTAAATATATTGGTTTATTAATAATTAATTAACCTCACATTGTAAAAAAAAAATTACAAATATAGTTCAATAATTACAATAAAAAAAAAGTATGAAAAATATCAGAAGTTATTAATGAAATAAAATTTTATATACTTTTAATTTAAAAAAAAATGTATATATGTAATTTAATCGGCTTACAAGGAAGTTACGTGGTGGCCACATCAGATTTTTTCTTATATTGTATCATGTAAAAACACACATTTACTTAAAAGAAAATTGTGTTGTGATTATTATAATTATCGTAAGAGTTATATTTTTTATCCAATTTTTATTGAAAATTATGGTTTTATATAGGAAACTAGAACATCTAAAAATATTTCTTTTTTTAATTCACACGTAAGCACCTATGCACCTTGTGCATGGGAATATGAAGTGGAATTTTTTTTCATACAAAAAATACCTTGTCTTGATAAAATTCAGCCTGCAACTTTGTGGATTAAAGACACACTTCTAAATTCACACTCTTCTCATTATCACTCTTCTATGGTGGTTGGGGTTAACTGTTATTTGAGAAGCTTTTTGTAGTGAACCTGTTTTAACTAAAAAATCATATTATTTTATATCAAAAGTGTTCTTATAACAATACAGTTATTAAAAATTGTTTTTTCTTATGAAAAAGATTATTTTTCTTTTTCAACATTTTGTGAGAGAGTATGAGTGCATGTGTGCACATACATGGATACCCATGTGTGTTACTTTTGTTATGCTAGTATTCATGTTTATAGAAGGGTGGACGTAACAGAAAGAGAAAGAAAGTTTTGATTGTATTAATAGTGTAGTATAGTTTTGCTACAGTTTATACACCTCAGTATATAACTGTCCTCTGGATTAGTTACATATCCCTTTAGCCCAGCCCAGTGATAAAGTTACTCTTCCCCTTTTCCTGCCATTTTGTTTCTGTTATTTTCTTCATAATAGCTATATTTTTTTAACAAGCGTTTTATAATTTATTCAGATGAAAGGATAGTTTGATCTAAATAAAATTAAAAAGTTTTCAAAATGGAAATTAATTATTACCACCAGTGTTATTTAAAATGTCTAATTTTCCTATTTGTTTTATGTCAAATAAAATTTTGTTAAAACTTCAAAAAACTGTAAGTAATTAAATCCTGTATTTTAATTATATAGACTAGTTATTTATTTTTTGGTTTAGAAATTATATTTTATATATAGTTCAGTTATATATTACTATCCATCCCACTGTAAATAAAATGTAATTTAGTGTTTCTTCAATAGGTAATGTCATAGTTTTATTTTTATAATCACCAAACCCCAGTGGCTACATAAATAATTTTAATTACTCTTATAAATTCAAAATAATCTTTAATTTTGTATACCCAGTTGGTATGTTGGGTTATTTCGAAAATTTATCTCGTGCTTTTACATCATTACTATATGAAATCTTAACTGATAAGTACTAAAATAATTCAATAAATTTTTTTTCACCATAATTTACTACAGTTATTATTTGAATTTAATAAGGAAAAATGTATTTGCGTTAGTAATTAATATAAATCATTCTTATTATTAAATAAATAAATGTTTTATTTAGATTAATATAAATTAATAAAATTAGAAAAGAGATTATTTATTATTCTAAACAAGGATAAAGAAAATGCATAATTTTTTTATTAATATTTTAAAATTTATCAACAGAATAGATTTTTTGGTTTTATAAAAAGTCTTTTATTTATAGTGGCAATTGGAACTCAATGATGAATGTAAAATAAGTCAGAAGAATAACTTAAATGTAATCCTAAACCAGTAACCTTCCAACTAAAATTGTTTGATTTGTTACAGTAAAACAAAATCATACAGTTTGATCATCCCATGAAAATTGATTTTCTTACAAGATATTTTAAGACATGGGAAAAATTTATAAAATTGATACTGGTGTAGTATAAATAATCATAGTATTATGCTCATAATTTATAGTATTATTTCAAATTAGGTTAGTACATTAAATTCACTGAATAGTTTTATTTTCATTCCCATGAAAATGACCTAAAGCTGATTAATTTAAAGTAGTACTTCCAAAATGTTGATACGCAAAAACAACGATAAGATTAGCACAGTTATAAATTTTTTTTTAGGGTATAAATATATATGATTATTACAGAATGCAAAAATGAAAATTATATATGGTGTGGTGTTTATTTACTTAGATTATTCGAATGTATTGTATTATATTATGTTTTTGTGACTGATAATTTTGTAATGATTAAAAAATTTGGTTCATTTTAACAGGATTGTGATGCATGAAACTTTAAATATTGTATTATGTCTTATTCTTAGTGTAAGTGATGCTGTTTTTAATGGATTCGCCGTAAAACATTGTTTCTTATCCTGGGGTCACAATGATATGAAAGGGGGTTGTGAAATTAGCCTCCAACTTTTCATATAAACAGTAATGAAACGATGGAAAAAATCATTTATTATAACTTCCATGTATAAGTATACATGTAAGGAAAATAGATTAATGAGATGGTTGCATTTGTTTTTCATTTAAAAGTTTCTCCATAAGTGGATCTATGTTAGAACTGCACAAAAGCAAATTGATTTCAAATGATAAAAGATGATCCTTATATTTAGTTTTTAGCATAACCATAGATGAAAAATCCTTTTTACAGAGGTAAGATGTGGCAAAAGGGATTTTCAATGCTTCTTTGATTAAATTCTCATATTCACTTCAATGAACAACCCAAAACGTATTTAAATTTTCAGATGTGAATTGTAGTTGTCACGTTTTATAGGCAGATATTTTGATGAGCTGGTTGTGAATCTAACTGATAACTTAGCAGCTACAACAATGTTTTCACTTAATGAATTCAGTACCCATCTCTTCAAGAAATCACTTTTATCCGGGAAATACTCTGCCAACTGAATTTTTAGCTCATGCAAATGCATCTTCATGTTATCCAAACTGTGGTGAATAATGTCTTCTTTATCTAAATTTTTCTCAGTATAATCAGAAGTGAATGGAAACATATCAAAATTTTTGCTTTGAAGGCGAATAATCCAGATATCAAGCTTCTTAATGAAAGTATGAACTTTGTCATTAATAAAATGTTTTATCACGTTCTTGAAAATTCACATTCAAGTTGTTCAAACATGAAAATATATCAGCTATAAGTAAGCCGACAGTAACATATACTCATTATTTTGTAAAAAAAATTGAAAATGACTTTGTTTATCCTGGAAAATTGTTATTAATTTATCTTGCAATTCCAATAATGGAGTTAACATTTTCTTCCACAATAACTATAGACTTCTGTATGGAAAAGAAGAGAGTTTTTCTATTCACCCATTTCATCGCATAGTTTAGCAAACAGCCTATTCTGTAATGGTCAACTTTTAATAAAATTAACCATTTTTACAGCTTTACAAAGAATTTATTTGAAATTTTCAGGCATATATTTTGTGATAAAAGCATGTCTGTGAAAGAAGCGTGCATCCATTCCACCCTTGGTGTTACACGATCTTTTAATTTTTTCAGAAATCTTCTGTTCTTTCCTGTTATCTGCACAATCACTACATACTGCAATACATTTTGTTCAATCTATTTTGTAGATTTTAATAGCTTCATAAAAAACATCAAAAATTATTGTCCTGTTGCATGGCCAGGTATTGATTTGCAAAAGAATATATTTTCTTTGATTGATCTGTCCCTATCACAATCATATCTCACAAAATATAAGAACTGAACTCGTAGGGGAAGACACCCACTATGTGACATTGGTAGTCACCTCCTCCATACCTAGCCCTTTTGGGCTCTACCAAAGATCATCTTCAAAACCTTTGGCCTTGTTCTTGCCTCAGTTAGGATGCCACTGATGCGAATACCACATGTGACAATCCCAGTGGTGTACTACTATCCCAAAAGAAAAAAAAAATCACACTAGTCTCAAACAAGACTGAGTAAACAAAATATGAAAAGAACTGAAATCCACTACCTACCCGAAGGCAAAAGAGTGAGTTCACCACTCAGTTACAACAAAAAAAACCAACTGTAAAACCTTAAAACTTACCAATTACAAAACAAACAAAAGAAGAATGTGGGAAGGCCCAGGTGGCACCCTAAATGCCCTCAGGAATCCATTCTTTTGACAAATAGTGTATAAAATTCTCAACTATTGTCCATTTGGCCTGGTTTCACCAGTTGACGCAGAGATCCAGCGCCGACCCGGTAATGTCAAGCCGACAGATAGTCTCCGTACATATCAACTCATACTTTGAACAGACATGCAGAACATGATGTATATCGTCCAATTGTCTGCATTGCGGATACATTCCTGAGTTCACCAGGCCAAACCTCTGCAGCCTGTCCTGGAAAGCGCCATGCCCAGAAAGATATTGTGTCACGTACTTATTCAGGTGTTCCCAAGAGGCACCCTGTAAACTAACAATATCAGGAAACAGACCATGCGTATAATGCTCACCCTCTGCCCCATCCCATCTGGCCTGTCACAAAGCATTACCATGTTGTTCAATTTCCCGAACTTTGTCAGAAGTTAACTCACCTAACTTCTTGGCGACTTAATGCTGTTACCGCTCTGACGCAATCAAGTCTATCGGTTTCACGCCCGCAATCACCAAGATCGCCTCCCGTGAAATCATACAGTAGCCACCCACTACCATTAAAAGTATAAGGTGTTGAGCCGTCAACAGTATCTCCTGATAGCTTTTAATATTTAGCCTATCTGCCCAAACAGGCGCTGCATATAGCATAACTGCCTTGCAGACTCCCTTATACAGGATACTCATAGTCTTAAAATTAAGATCCCAATCAGGATTGACCACCTGTCAAATACCAAAGAAGGCACTACAGGCCTTCTTCACAACGTAGTGAAGGTGCTGTTTGAATTGCATTTTCTCATCAAGAAACAGCTCGAGGTATTTTTGAGCCTGAACTTATTTTATGTGCTGGCCTGCCATCAAAACACGAACTGCTGCCTCACTGCCAAACGGTCTTTGAAGAGCATCATAGTGGTCTTCTTCGGGCTGAAAGTCGTCTTATGTTGATGACTTCACAGCTCAAGTATCCTGCAAGCCTGAGTGACTTGGAACTCAACCTCCCTCCGTGAGCATCCTTCGACCAGCAGGAGCCCATCATCAGCATAAGCCACAATGGACACCGGCTTGGCAACCTCAGCCGCAGAAGTGTTTGCCACATCTGTTGATTCATCAAATTGAATATTAAAAAATTTACTTGTTGATTTATCTGAATGGAAACACTGACAGCCATGTCATTGATTCACCTTGATAATGTGTTGTTAAAAAGCAGAATTTTTTTTCTATTTTTTTTTGCTTCTTCCATGCCTGTTAATAAAACAATGGCCATATCAATTGTAGCAGGTAATATGAGGTTTTCTGCAAATGTATGGGGTTTGAACAGCTTAACTACTATTATTGCTACGAGATAAGATGCTTCAGTATGTTTTGATTTACAAATAGAAGCTTGTTGATTTCTCAAAGTATGTAATTCTTTTTCAAAAAATCTCAAGGGTTTGTTTCTATGATCTGGATGTTTAGTTTCCAAGTGTTGAATTAATTTGTATGGCTTCATGCTATCATCAGAAAGGACTTGGAAATTAACAATGCACTATGGCTTTTCATCCAGTGTGGTAAAACCATTTAAATAACTGTTATTGTAAAATCTTGTCTTTTTACCAATCAATTCACTGGATATAGATGGCTGACTTTGTTTTTTCACATTTTGCATAAGAATCTAATCTATTCTAAAAAAAAAAACAGTTACCTTGTTTGATCGCATATTAAAAAACCAAAACCTTAATAATTATTATTATTTTCAATGAAACTACAGTTTTAAAAACTTAAATAAAGGCACCAAACGCACACTTCAGATTCAAAGCTAAACTGATGTTCTGCAAACCTTTACGTTTCTTTTATATTGCTAAGAATATGATGTTCAAATGTATCATAGGCATGTTCAAACATGATGCTCTCACAGTAAATAATATGCAAGCAGACTAAATTACAGGAGCTTTTACACAAGTTGGAACCTGTAAATTGCTCATCTTTGTACATTTCATACACATGCATATTCATTCCCATCGCTATCAACATGGCTAAATAGTTTTAACTAGGTTTTATTTGGTTGGGGTTGGGAGTTTGCAAAATATTCATTATATATATATATTTTTTACTTTTTAGGGATCATGGATCTAAAAAGGTTGAGGAATCACCTTGCCTTTTATATATATATATATATATATATATATATATATATATATATATATATATATATAATATTATTATATATTATTAGATTAAGATAACATGAAATTAGAATAGTTTAATTTAAAATAAAAGTCTGTTAATATCATTTTAAAATGTAAAAATCTTAACTGTGTTATAATTTTAATTATATGATGCAATGAAAATATGGTTCTTTTTTTAAATTTCTTTTTGAATGTGTTTTTGCTTTGAATCTTTGTTAAGTTCAAAGAATGATTGTTTTCTGTCACTCAAAAATATAAATTTTGTGATAAATATTCTGCCAAATCCTGATTGTCTAAAGGCAAACAAAAACAAGGAAAACATTTTTTTTGTAGAGATTTTGTTTTTTGGGTATTTGTATTGAAACTTATAAAAAACTAACATTACATAAGTGGTAGACTTAGTAATGTATTTGATCATTGATGTGTTTGTTGAGTAAGTTGTATGTGTTTTTATAATTTCAAAACATTTATTCTTTTGAAATAAAAACTTTTTCCGTGTGTTGAGTTCATGATGTCTGCACAATTTACATTTCATGAGCTCTGTGCATTTGAACTATTCTAGATTTGATAAAAATTGTGTACTAAACTAATAAGCACAACATAATCCTCAGTTATATTATTTAACCACAAAAATTAGGTAAATTTATAAAATAGAAACAAAACTATGTTATACCAGTATGTTTGTAGACAAAAGATAGTTGCACAGAATTCATTGTGTTTTCATTAAAATAAATAAATAAGCCTTTTATTTGGTATTAGTGTTAAATTTTTATTGTAGATATATATAAGTGAACAAAATTTCACAAACTTGAATGTACATCAAGAAATATATTAATAATAACACTTGACCTACCTATTAAATTATTTCTTCATTTAACTGTCATTTGTTTAACATTCACATTTGAAATCAGGGCCATTACTATGCATAGGCCTCTCCTCCAATATTCCATGCTTCTCTGTCTAATGCCAACCTATACTTTCAGCCTCCTTCAGATCATCTTTCCATCATTTTTTCTGTCTACTTCTTTTCTTTTCCCATAGAAAGGTTTCCAAAATTTAACTTGTTTTTTCCACCTAATATCTTCCAACCTTGCCAGGTGGCCAGCACATTTCCACTTCAATTTCTTTATAATTTTTATCACACCTGCTACTCCACTGTGTTTTCTTATCTTTTCAATTTAATCCATGAAATATTCAAGAATTAAGTCTACCACTTATGTAATGTTAGTTTTTTTATAAGTTTCAATACAAATACCCAAAAAACAAAATCTCTACAAAAAAAATGTTTTCCTTGTTTTTGTTTGGCTTTAGACAATCAGGATTTGGCAGAATATTTATCACAAAATTTATATTTTTGAATGACAGAAAACAATCATTCTTTGAACTTAACAAAGATTCAAAGCAAAAACACATTCAAAAAGAAATTTAAAAAAAGAACCGTATTTTCATTGCATCATATAATTAAAATTATAACACAGTTAAGATTTTTACATTTTAAAATGATATTAACAGACTTTTATTTTAAATTAAACTATTCTAATTTCATGTTATCTTAATCTAATAATATATAATAATATTATATCTTAATGAGATTTAAAAATCTAATGAGATTTTTAAATCTCATTAAAGTTCTTATTTCTAACATCAAATATATAAATTCCATGTGTAATACAGTAATGAGCATGGGAAAAATGTTTTAACTCCAAAGTATGGGATAATTGAGTAATTTTCCTAACTGCAAATAATTTGGAGCTCATTTTATTTAATATCACTTTGGTATGATTATGTGAAATTAAATTACAGTCAGTTACTAAATTAAGAATTGTTCTTTTTCAATTTCTACTTTGTCATTTATGATGTTAGGTTTTACATTTATCTTATTTTGCCTTGATTAAATTTATGTTGTTTTTAAATTTTAAATTAAAATATGTTCTTCAAAAAATTGTTGTATAGCTGCTATGATCACAGACAAACCCTCTACTTCTTTAGGAGTAACTTATTATTAAATATCTTCTTAGAAATAGTAATTATTAAACTATTGCTATAATACAACTAGATAAAATAATCATTTAACATATTAAATTGTTGATAATTTTATTCAGTTCTTCATTGAAGAATTGTTAAATAACAAAGGTGTTGAAATGCACTAATAGAATCATTATGCATTCAGCGTTGAGTTTTTTCTTTAAATTGCATTAAAAAATTACTATAATCAAAGAAAATATTTATCAGCAGTGTTTAATTACTGTAATTTTGTAATACTTGTATTTTCATTTCTTCCTAAATGAAAATACAAAGTGTAAAAAAAATTGTTTTCACAATCTCCTATTTAAAAAAAAAAAAAACAGAAGTTGATAATTATAAAAAGAATACTATGTTTAGTTCATTAAATAGCCAAAGTGCTGAAAAAATATAAATATTTCCAGATAATTGCTTCTTTTAAGTAGTTATATAAATAATTACAAATCCAGAAAATGATGGAGTTTTAAATAATTGTCTTGGATTTTCTTGTGAATTATCTTTCTATTGACCATAGTTTCTATGGATAAGTTTAAGTAATCTGTATAAAAAAAGTTCCTCTTTTTAACAGACTCATATCTCTCTCTCTTTCTCTGTGTGTGTGTATTTTTTCCTTTACTCCATTTTGTTCAAAATTTTTATATCTGCAGTTATATAAAATTTCACAACACATTTCAAATAATTTGTAAGTAGACATTTTTTTATATTCTTTTAATCGGTTTCACTTTATAAAAGTGTTTCATTCTTTAATAAATGTTTTTCTTAAGATCGTTCTGTAATTTTATCATTTCAGGTGGATGTGAAAAGCATCTGGTTGGACGAAGATATGGGATTGGGACGCACCTGTAAGGAGGCAGAGGAACTACGATTACAACAACTTCAAATTGAACAAGAGGTAAGTTAATATACAGTTTTATTAATGCCATTAAGAATGTATAATTTTGTTAAGTGATCTAGAATAAACAATTAGAAAAACTTCCTAGTTATGACTGACCACAGTCATAATTTTATTCAAAGAAATGACTATACTGATAAAATTAAGTTTTGTTTTACAATGTATTTTTTATTTTTTAGTCTGTTGATTACAAGATTTATAACATTGATCTCAGTCTTATTAGATTATTTCCTACAGCAGTATTTCCTAACATAATCCAAATACAAGTATTGTCTTCAGCAAGAGAATAGGAAGATTTTGATAATGGTTTGTCAACTGTTAACATCAAACAACTGCTAAAATAAATTAAAAAAGTGTATATGTAAAAATTTGAGGGTCTTTGAAGGCAGTTAATTACAATATTATTGAGAGTGCTTCTAATACAATTAAGGCTACTTTGATTACGATAAATAATAAATTAGATAAAATTTGTACTTATGAATCCTCATTAAATGACATGAGGTTTTTGATTGCAATTCTAAAATGAAGTTTCTATTTAGTTGAGTTAAGTAAACAGATAATAATCCTAAACTCTTATAAATAAAAAAAATTTATTTATCCACAGGTATTGATTAAAATTGTTAACTATAAAATTTATGAATGTACTTAATATTTATCTATTTTATAACTTCTGTCGTTTGTTTCTGATTTGGTATATTTGATTCAGTAATTAACATATTAATATTTTTTAAATTTTTGTCTTTTTTTTACTTATTGCAGATTCAACAGCTGGAGCGGGCTAGTGCTGGTCAGATTGGGTATGATGAACACATTCCATCATATTATTACGTTCGTGAAATACCGAACAAACCACCACCACCATACACACCTCCTGGTCAGGCTTGCATCCCAACTAATCACCAAGATATTTTAGCAATAGTATATACAACTACAGACTATCTTTACTCAGCACATTCCCAAGGTAATGACCTCTCAAAATTGCAGCCACCTAACAAACTTCTGGCACTTGATGATTCTCCAAGAAGTATTTATAAAAGATTTTTGTTTGATTTAACCCGCCAGTTAATTTTAGAAGCTATTGATTCTGGCCAAGATGAAAATCTTTTACCGTGGGAAAAAACTGAATATAAAAGAAAGTGCTGGATTCCGCAAAAAACAGGTGAAATAATAAAACATATTGTAACCGACAGAGTAAAGGTTTTGTTTGGATTTGAGACTAGAAGTGTTAAAGAAAATTTGATTATTAGGTGGTCAAGGAAAAAAAGAGATAAAGTGGATGAATTGTTGGTCAGGGAATCCCAAGAAGAAGAACAGGAGTGGACTGATTTTTCACTGGATGAAAATGCCATTAAAAATAAAATTTCATTATCGATACTAGATTCTCTTCTTTTGGAAACGGGAACTGTCTTACAAGCTGCATTTCACAATAAAATGAATAGAATAAGAAGCTGCCTTCTTGATACATGATTTTATTTTACTATTTTTTTTTTTTTTTTTTTTTTTTTTTTCTTTTCTTTAATTGCTTTAAAAGGGAAAATATTCTGAACTAAGTATTAATTTTTTTTATATATTTTACTTTTTTTAGATTTTTATACTAGTCGTTTTTATATATACATGATCTGGTTTCCATTGTCTAAAACATAACAAATTAAATTAAGATTCATAAACTACTCCTGACTTGTACTATGAGTATATTTCAGTTAATTCTTGAGCTGATAACTAAAATGACATCAGCTGTTAGTTCTAAATGTATTGTGGTAACTTACAGTTGTTTTTAGAATGTTTTCCTCATGTTAAAACTTATTTTTATATTACTTTATTCAAAGATGTAAAAACATCTGTGCAATTTTATACAACATATTCCATACTTTACCATGCATTACATTTATAATTTATTAATTATTGTACTATTAGTACAATAGTTTTAATGTTATTTTCAGAATACTCATGTTCTAAAATATTTTTTGAAGAGAATAATGGATGTTTAATTTTCATTAAACACCAAAGACTTGTTCAAAACTGGTCTACAAGCAAGTCTTTGGTGTTAACAGTCTATTTCAAAAGAAACAGGAGGTCATAGTTAAAATATATATATATATATATATTTGAAATCTTTATACTCTGGAAAAGAATTTAATAAATATTATGTAGAAAGTAAATATTTTACTCTGTTCAGGCAACTATCACTGTAATAAAATGATTATCTATTATTATGGGTTATTAGTTTTTGCCTATTTCACTTCAATGAAGCAGTGTTTTTCTTAAATATAATACTTTACCTTAAAATTATCATACAGCATTTTTAACATTTATTTAGATTATATTGTGGAGACTTACGAATAAAAAATATGAATTGACAGTTTTAATTTTTAGTAACATATTTATAGACACCAGCTAGATTATAAAGCTAACATGGTTCAAGAGGACATGCAGTGTCAAAGAAACTGCTTTTATCAATTTATGTTATACATATGATATTTTATTTGTAATTAATAATATATTTATTTATTAGCTGTTCAGTTAATGTTTACAAGTGTTAGCTATAGAAAATAGTTGTTGAAAATATGATTACACTATAATTGTTAATGAAGATGAAATTAGATTTTAATATACAGTTAGCAGTTTGTTTTAAAATAGTTTTATATATACAGTAGAATGTTGACAATTCAAAATAAATAAAATGCTCTTCACTTCAACTTAAGCACTATAACTTGAATAATTTATAAATAAAAAAATAGTTTAGAAATATTGTTCATTAGTTATTGAAAATATTTTTTAAATGTTAAAAACTCTAATTTTAAATAGTCAATTGGAATTATCTTTTTGGACTTGGAAGGTCAGTTATATAGTAATTGCTATTTTTTTGCTGTCATTTTTTAATAACAATTCCTGCTGTAAAACTTTACCATTTATGTAAAATAATTGCTTCAGCACAATTAAGCTGACTGTTTTCACCACCATCAAAATCACTCTCATTAAATCATTGAAAGCTGAGAACCTCACTGCATCAGTATAATTTTATAACCATTTTTTACTTTTGAATTTTCCATATTACAGTCACCAAACCTGGTAATTGAATGAAATAGATTAATCAGTTCATTTATAATTTGAATCTCATCACCTTCATTTTATATGTGATTATTTGTTTGTTTTTTCTCCATGAAGGTCGCCATTTTACTGTGCACTTTATAAATTAATTAAACAAGTCTTGAATTGTTAAAGCACAATCTTAAGTTTACTTTCTTCATACTGAAAGTTTGTTTACTTTTTAAAACCAAAGGATTTCTTAAAATTTTATCAAAGTATATTAATGTTAGTAGCATAGTGTTTTGTTTAAATATTAGAAAAAATATTTGTAAGAGCTAATATAGGGCATGTTATATGCTTCTTATTTTATTTTGATTTGAAATACTGATGAAAATTTGCAATTTTTCTAACCTTATATTTTGATATTTATAGGTGTGTTATGAATCTATTAGAATAATTAAGTTTATATATCTAAATGTACAGAAATAAAATACAAATATTTTTTTATAAAATGCTTTACAGGCTATGTTCTAATGGGGAAAAGTAAATAATTTTTAAAACATCCTTGAACATGAGATAATTTTGATTAATTTCCATAGACATTTATCAAAATTTTACATGTAGTTCAGTGTAGTGTTAGTAGGATTTCTTTTATATACTTTTTCAGTGTTTAGTTTTGTAGTCGCCATAAAAGAAAAAGTTTATCTTTGAGCAATTATATTATTCAACCCATTTGATGGAAAAAATTGAATTATACTAAAACATCTCATTTTTGCTTTATTCTTGATATTTTAATTTATTAGAAGAAAATCTCTCAGAGATGGCAAATTGCACATAAAAAGACATAAGTGTTATGTAGTTCTTACGTTTCATTATTGTTTTTCATTTATTCTCATGGTAGTGCAATTTACCATCCCATAATTTTGTTACTTTATTGTTTTTAGTGGATTTTTACTACTGTCACTCTTTCTACACCCAGTCACCACTTTAAATTAAAATGAATATCCTCTAACTTTAAATTTCTGGTGTGCATAGCACATTATTTTCATACCACTTGTACACCTAGAATGACCATTGAGTTTCTTTCATGTTGGATTGCATATCAAAATTTTGTGCCTTATTTCATTCACTATTTAAATTGATGTCCAAACCAAACTAAATAACTGTTGTTGCAGCATTGTATCTACTATTTCTGCACCTGTTTCCATGCCTAAGATATCACACATTATTCTGAATGCAGTCCAGTTTGATCCTTTTTAAGCTTCTCCATAAAATATTCATTTCTTTAGTAAGCACCTCGATTTATTCATCCTTTGCCATCTTTAGAAACATACAGCACCTCTTCTTTATCTCCTTTGTGATTTTCCTATCTGACTGAATACTATCCAGAAACTTAATGAACCTAACCAGGTTAGGGATGTGCAGTGCAGGCCTGCATGCTCACATAAAATTTGTTTCTTGATAAACTACCCAGTAACTTTGTTAACAGATAATATAAAAAATCAGTGTACAAAAGTATTGCAGAATAGAATTTTATCTATCTTTTAAGTATTTTGCTGACTAATATGGTCTTATGTGGTGACGATTTAAAAAAAAAAAATCTTTTGGATTTTTTTGTACTTATCACTTATCAATATATTTTGTACTATCACGCATGTTAACAACATTTATTGCAGTTAAAGAAAAAATAATTTTTGTTAAACTGCTGATATCAGCTTTTTGTTACAGCAGAACATAGTTGTATCACATTGTTCCATAGTAAAGCAGCTATTCATACAAGTATAATAATGCCTGCATGTAGTCTGGTTTATATAAAATGATTATACCCTTTCCTAACTTTCTTTTTAACGTACTCTTTCTAACAATCCTTTTTTCTTGCAGATTGTTAGTAAAAGTTATTTACATATAATAGCACTATTAAGCCACATAATTTAACATGAAAAAACTTTATCTGTAGCAAAATTTAAAATAGCAATATTGTTTTTTTAGATGACCATTATTTATTATTTGTAATATATTTAGAAACTTTTCATAAATTTTCAAAATGTACTGATGATTTATGGTAAAACATTGTTTTTAAATATGCCTCAACACCAAATTTCTTATATAATCTATTAATAAATGTACCTCTACAAATTGTGGTACATGTTATGCATACAAGGTATGATTGGAAAGTTTTAAGACTGAGCTTGTAATTTCAAAATGGCACTTAGAAGCTGTTATGGTGGATCTCCTTCAATGTAGTCTCCTTCTGACTAAACACACCGACTCTTAACGGTGTTTCCACTTTAGGAAGCATTCCTGAAAATCTTCTTTGTTAAGGGTGTTAAGAACCCTCTCCCTCTGTATTTGCCTGGATGTCTTCAGTTGAATCAAATTGATTCCCTTCCAGTAAAAATGTCAATTTAGGAAATAAGTTGAACTTGACAGGGCTAAATCAGGTGAATAGGGGGATTGCAGAAGCATAGGAATTTGGAATTTGGCTGAGAAAATTATACAGTTGAGGATGTAGAATAAGAGCCAGTGCTTTTTCATAGTGGAGGACCCAGTTCTTGTTTCCCAGAGTGCAGGCCTTTTGTTTTGCAAACACCTGAAGTACACTTTTATAGTATTCCTGGTTGACTGTCTGTTCCCGTAGAGTCAAATTTGTGATGTAGAATCAAGGAAACCCACCAACATTTTCACGCTTTTTTCAATTTTGGCGAACTTGGACCCTTCCACTGCGATGATTGTACCTTTGTTTGTGGGTAATACCCATAAAGTTGGGTAATAATTCATGGCCTTACTTAAAAAATCTGGGTCAGTTTCAGCCCAATTAATCAGTTCATGAGTCACTTAAAGTCACTGTTGTAGCTGCTGATCTGACAACAATTTAGGAATGAATTTCACAGACACAATGCATGCTCAGATTTTCAGTTAAAATTGACTGAACCATGTAGAAACTTAAATTCAGTTAATCAGCCATCTCCTTAATTGTAAGACTATGGTCAGAGAACCCACTAAATCGCAAACTTTCATAATGTTTTCACTGGTTTTTGAAGTGGAAAGCTGGTTAGATCAGAAGTCATCTTTGACTGATTTGCAGCCATCTTTGAATTTGTTGAACCGTTAAAAACATTTGATCAACTTGGACAAACCGATATTTAATCCGAGAAGCTATTTTTAAGAGAGTTCATAAGTCTCCGAAGCTGATTTTCAGTTTCCAAACAAAATGTAACATAAACTCATTCCATTTTATCATCCATTTTGCAAAATCAATAATCCACTGAGAACCAAAAACATGTTTTCTCTCACCAGGGTGGCACTTTCTACTGAATAAAGATATGGTGACCTATTTGAGCAGTGGTGGCACCTGTCTTAAAACCTTGTAATTGCCTTATTCATAAAAAGAAGTAAGCCTAAAATCTAAAAAAAAAAAACAGAAAAGAATAAGGTTACATTTGGTATAAAACTTAATTTTTTCCATCTAGTTGCTTCAAAACAACTAGATGGGGTTGTTGTTTTATCTTTTTGAAGATTGTTCTTCAAAAACAAGCTTTTTTATTTTGCAACAGATCACAATAATGATGCACATTATAATATACAACCTTATAAGGTTGTAACAGCTTGAGAAATTTGCCTCTGTGTATGTTTATTTAACAGTTAATATGTATAAAAAAGAGGTAATGTAAATAAAAATATTGTGAAGCATTTTTTCAGCCCAATATTAATATGAAAATCTGCTAAAGATTCAAAGCTGATTGATTCACTGTAGCTGATAACTGATTGTCTTAACTCTATAATAGTTTAAGACTGTAGAAATACATTCCTTGATTATTAAATTCATCTGTGCTGTTAAGAGTTGTAACTATAAAACTACAAGTTAACTGTCATTAAAAATGTCTAGATATATTTAAATATAAATGTAGATTTTTTAACCATAATGATCATATTTTGTTTTAAAACATTTTTATTTTGCTAACATGTATACAAAATTTGGAAAAAATAATTCTTCATATAAATAGTTTATTTCTATTATTTATTGATTTAGTTTTATTTTAATGCTTATAGTCAGTAAGAATTTTTAAGATAAGTTTTTCCATAAATTATGTATTTGAAAAGTAGAGGACTATCAGACAATATATATATTTATTTTTCTTCTTAATTAAGAAATTTTGTTTTTTTACTGTTGTCTTATATAAAGCTATTGTTTTATTACAAGCTTAGTAAATTTATGTTTATATTATGTGGTGTAGACAATAATATAAAATACAACAGTTTGCTCTTGAAGTTGATATGAATTTCATATAATTTTTACGGGTATAATAAAATAAGTAATGTATGCAAGTGGTTGTATGTATGTACAGTATGTATGAGTATTAAAAAAAATTATTTATGAAACTTAAGAAAGATAAAAATAATTTGTAATAAATCAATTAAAATGTAATTTCTTAAACATTTAAAAAGATGTAAATTTTTTAGAAAAAAATAATTGACCACAATATGTACTAATTATCTTTTATCATGTGTAAAATAGTAATAGATAAGTTGTGAAACCAAAACCTACAAAAAAATTTTACCTGAGTTGTTAATAATAGTAGTTTCCAATGTTTTTCCTGTTAACTAGATTTTAATTTTGCAGCCAGTGGCTTTAGTTTAACAGAAATATATATTTTACTGAGAGCAAACATGTTTTAAAATTTCAGTCATATGCCAATAAGTATTTCAATCAAAACATCCATAGCTGCTAACACTAATTACTATCAAAACACTGTGTTTATTTTACTCTTAATTTCTGAATAAATTCAGGTTTTATTAAAAATAGTTTATATAAAAGTAATAATAAAAAGCTTATTTTTAAGTTTGCTTTCTATTTTGAACTGTTGCTAAGAACAGATTATTGATGCAAATTGAACAAATTATTAAAACTAATAACATGTTGTTAATAATTTGTAATTTTGTGTACAAATAGAACTATTGTAATTTTATTCAGTGAAAAATCAAAATAAAAGTATTTTATTTTTTAATTTTCTATTGCATTTTAGTTAAATTAGAAGAAATTCAGATGGTCAGGAACCTTTTTGTTGCGTGTAGTAGTGTGAATTAATTAAGTGTATCATTTCTCCTGTTGCATATCAATTTTAATATCTGCATGTCCCAATTTAAATACATAATACTCAAAAGATTATTAAATAGATTATAAAATTAGTTTAATATCTCACAGTGTTTATATAAGTTATTTTTTTATTATAATTATTACTAAAAAAATATTTTATACACAAAATCAGCCTATTTTTATATACTGTAATGTTTATGTGAATTCACAATTTTTTCATTACTTAAGTGAAAAAAAAATTGTTAATATTATGTAATGTCTTTATTGTTTGCATATTAATAATGCATAGTATTATTATTATTTTTATTGTTTTTTATCCAAAGTTTTAATGCAAGCAAAAATAAAATAAACTTATGATGTAAATTTTTCTTGTAAATAAAATTTAAATTAGCTTATTTTTTATGTTGTCATTTATTCAGGATTGCAGCAATATGTTCCACCAGACTATTTCATTTCAGGCTGAGTTTTTATTTACATCAGAGGGAGGAAAACTCTACCAGCCACTTTCCGCCCTGCTGGGCTCTCACAAACTAAAACCCCTTCCCCTTGGCAACACTTGAAGACTGGACCGCCAAGAATAATACAGTCTCCGGTGGGACTTGCATGATCAACCACTTGAAGGTGACAGCAGAACAGTGAAGACCTACAGGAATCAACGGAGAAACACTCATCTGCCACCGAATGCGGATGAAATGCACCCAACCCCATTGAACTGCTGAATTTTTTACACCATACACGTACACTACACAACAACACCTTACACTGTTTTTACTTACACATACACTCAATGGTTTTGCTGCACCTTTGAAAATGCCCAAGGTGGGAACTGTCATGCCAATGGGTGGATGGGTCTATGTAGTGAGTCGAATGATATGAGGACATCGACCCAGTTGTATCTTTGTATGCATGGGCTCTGCAGAATAATTTCACTAACGTCCATCTAGAGACGGATGTTAATGAAATTGTCGATGAGCTTTGTCCCCAAGTGTTAAGAGAGATGGTGAAGAGAATTATATATCGTAAGATAGGGATGGAAGAACCTACTCCTCCTCTATTTTAATGTTAACCTTTCCTCCATATCTATGATTTACAAAAAAAAAAAAAAAAATATCAAAAAATAATATTTTTATATATATCAAAATATACAAAAAATAAATCATATATGAAAATACATTCATCCCCAATCCACTGATGCATTGGATCAGTGTCAAATGTATGGCCACACTACAGCTTTTTTCTCAAACACTGCAATATGTGCTAGATGCACAAAGAAACTGAGCGCCACGAGGAAGAAAAATTGTGGGGATCACATTCAGCTCACTCAGTGAATGTTTTAGTTATGTTTAAATGAAGTATCTGAGTAGAAATAATGACAAATAAAGAATTTTTTTTTAAAATAATTTTTTTTCTGACAAGGACCACATTTTTTAATTCTTTTCTCCACAAAAAGCATATCAGATAAGAAGTTTGTAGAGTAATGACTGTATCTCCATCATGAAGAAAGGAAAATTTGAATTCAAAATATACATTTAAAATAATAAAATGTTGATTTATTTTAAAAAAATTATACATCACAAATTTTATTTTTATACTACAAATACAAACAACCTGTTCATTTATCTTAAATACTCACCGCAACAACAATACAAGTACTGACGTTGTGGTTACAACTGCTGATAAACAAACTTTTGGGTTGGAGGCTTTCAGGGATACCAATAAAACGCCTAGAAATTTCCCTAAAATCTTCCTATTAATTATTGAAACCGCACCATTCTTTTATGATAACTCTGTATAATTATTAAAAACAATGGTTATATAGACTAATCTTACTACTTAGATATTTTTAAACATCGAGCGTTCCACATAAAGCCCCAAAGGAATATATTTATGATATAATTACTAATAAACATAATTTATAGAAAGCAGGAATAAATGGTTTAATGGTTAGAAACACTACCAGTGTTGGATTATTGGATCCAAAATGCAACCTAATAAGTAAGGTCCAGCCTTGCTTTTTAACATTAGATATTTTTTTAAACGTCTTGCGTTACCCTGATAATGTAACACTTTGATTTTTACTCATATCCCCACGTGTTCAGATTTTTTAATTTTACGCACTGTAGGCGGGGCTCCCCTTTGTAAACATAAGATCAATCCTAGGGCTGATAATGAAGAGTTTTGAAGTTTTAAAACCCACACGTAGTTGCTCTTGAATCTCATTCAAAACACTTTGCTACTTCGCCAATGCCTCATTTCTGTATTTTTCGATATGCAAAATGCTTATTATACAGCTTGGAGGAGAGGAATCCTAAATAAGACTGCATAAATTGGGTTTACAGGGAGTTCCTCAGTAATCGGCTCTTTTGAGTAGGAACGACGTATCCGTAAATTTTATCCTAGAAAACGGAATACCACCGGGAGTATCGTAAGTGTTTGCCGCAGCCATAATACTGTAACATACTATAACAAACAAAATAGAAGGTAACACGTTTAAAAGAGAGTTCTATCTAATACTCATTGGAGTGCTGATCATGTTGCGCTTCTACCGAGCTCTAATCAGTTTCCGCTTAGACTATGGATGCGTGGCTTATTCGTCGGCATAGGCTATAAAGATGCTCGATGCAGTCCATCATTCATTTATCCGTTTCGCTCAAGCTCATGCGGATCCTCCAATCAGCATGTTAATCGATTTGAGGAACGGCTAAGATATACTGCTCCGCTGGCCATCAGAGCTCATCCTCGACTTTTCTTATCTCTAAATATAAAATTACCTCCTGTTACTTATTATCCCCTTGGCAGCCTTCCCTTGTGAGTTATTGCTTTAGTCTCAGTCAACATGAAAAAGCGTGAATATTGAATGCTATAGTTTATACAGACTGCTCTAGACACAATAATTTTGTTTGTTTTGCTTTGTGGTTGCCTTCCCAGCATCGCCAGACTTTTCGTCGCGGAGCTGTATATGATTAACAAGGCCTTAAATATTCTTAGCCCAGCATTTCAACACGTACTTATCTGTTCAGATTACATGAGTGCCTTGCAGGCGATTAATGACATGTACTCCAGACACCCTTTTGTCTGTGATATACAGTTTGTGGATGAGATTGTGAAATGCTTTGTAACAATGAGGTTCCTGTTCTATGTATTTATAACGAGTCTAGGACCAGCTGAGCCACAACAATCTGTGATCAACAACAACAAGAAATAAATTAATTACACAGTTCATTGCAAAAAACATGTCACTTCAGTTAACATCATCCAAGTTTGGTCCAACCGACCGGATAGTCGTGTATCATTAACCAACTGTCATTATTAATCAGTGTTAAAAATTTTAATGCAAGTGTAACTTTTCGTGTTTGTATTAACTTGACTACTAGTTACTTGCAGCCATGCAACACTTCTCTCATCACCGGTGACGTCGTCTACTTCGTACAGCCTACGCTGATATCATCATCCAGTAATCTTTGAGGCAACGCCCTGTGAATAGAATAATCCGGATGAGTCATAGTCTAGTTATTATTAATTTATGCAAACAATCCTTTCAAAATATTATTTCATCTTAAAACAATAACCTACTTTATTTATTTATATTTCCATGTGCATGCTTCTACTCAATCATTAAACTTATGCCGTTTAAACATTGTTATTACTCCTGTCGTATAATATGATTATTGTGAACAATCATACCTTTATTATTATTAATTAAAAAATGAAGGATTCAAACCAGTTAAAGCTTTTAATTTAAAAACGTGGTGTAGTTAAGGGACAAATGACGAGATTCAATAGTTGCTTAGATAAATCAAATGACGTTATTCAGCTTAAAATTAGGTTAGTTAAATTTCAAGAACTGTTATCAGATTTCGAAAAAATTCAAACCGAAATCGACATTTTAGACGATTCTGAAAGCCATGAGGATGATTGGGCTCAATTTGAGGATACATTCCATCTATTAACTACGCAAGCCCAAACTACAATTAGCTAACACTATCGGTGTAAAACATGAAACAACCGACGAAAATGAGTGAAGTTGGGCTCATCCCCGCTTTTCGTTACCAGCTATGAAGCTGCCTACATTTTCGAGACAATATGACGAATGGTCATAATTCCAAGACAGTTTTAAATCATTAATTCATGACAATCCAAATCTATCTAATTGTCAGAAATTTTACTATCTCAAATTGTCTTTTAAGGACAGTGCTGCCAGTGTTTTACAATCTCTAAAAGGGTCATCCGAAAATTATAAAATTGCTTGGGACCTCTTAGTCGAGAGGTTTCAAAACAAAAGGTATTTTAATCAACAAACATTTGTCTCAGCCATTTTCTATATAAATAAATTAGACAGAATGTAGTTCTAATTTGTGAAAATTAATTGATGATCTATAAAAACATGTGCATGCCATTCATACATTAAGTCAATCTACTGAATACTGGGACACTTTAATAATTTACTTGATTATCAGCAAGTTGGATAAAACAACTCACCGTCAGTGGGAATCAGAGATAGAATCGAACAATGTGCCTGTTTCATCTGATTTAATAAAATTTCCACAAAAAAGATGTCGAATCATAGAAGCTGTTGAATATAAACCAGCACCCTTATTAAAACAATCTCAAACCGGAAATTTCCAAACAAAATTCATAAAATAATATATCCACGTCTAAATACTTATCTTCTATAAAGAAATGTTCATTATGTGACAATTACCACCGATTGTGTTTTGTGTGATAAGTTCAAATCATTATCCATTAATGATAGAGAAAGGGAAGTGCGGAATTTAGGACTGTACTTAACTGTCTTTCTTCTGGTGATCATAAAATAAAAAAAAATATGGTGCATGCTCATTCAAACTTTGTGATAAACGTTTGTGGTACGTTATTGCATTATTCAGAAAAGATAAATAAATCTTGGCATCCTGAATCAAATGCATCAATTTCCAAGGTTGAATCCAGTAGTCAAAATTATTCAAATGTGTCCACACCACGTATACCGTACCAAGGTGTTCCTTTTTCACTGTTGTTGTCTACTGCCCTTGTGTCTGTTGTCGATCATTGTGGGGCTCCTCATCTTTGTCGTGCACTATTAGATTCAGGGTCACAGTCGAATTTTGTGACTGAGAAGGTTTTCTGACTTGTGTCAGAAAACTAGACTTGCCATTTGCAAATGTGTCTGTAGAAGTGAATGGAATTGGAACATGCACTACTAAAACTTCTAAAGTTGTTCAATGTGTCATTAACTCAAGATTTAATACATTCTCCTTCGCTATTGATTGTGTAGTTCTAACATCTATTACCAAACATTTACCCACTGTGCCAATTGAGAAATCAGACATGAAAATTCCACCTAATGTTCAGTTAGCAGATCGTCATTTCAGTCTACCGAGTAGCATTGACCTAGTAGAGTTATTTTTCAACTTGCTACGTGAGAGAAGACTAAAACTTAATGATTCATCTCCAACCCTCCAAAATATAGTGCTTGGTTGGATCACTTTCGGCAAGGTAACGACCAATACTATCTCGCATAACTACAGTTTGCCATCAACCTACGCTGGACGACATCAATAAAACCATACAGAAGTTTTGAGACATAGAAGACGGTTGCTCTGAAATGCAGTACACTGGAAACAATAAACTGTGCGAAAACTTATATATGAATACAACCATCAGGGATGATCTTGGAAGGTACTGTGTGCAAATCCCCTTGAAAGGTGATATTTGTGAGCTCGGTGAATCAAAGGATTCTGCATTCAGAAGATTTTTGTTCATTAGAGAGGCGTTTAACCGTTAAGCCAGAGATGTGTTCACAATACATCCAATTCATGAAAGAATATGAAGGGTTAGGATATATGAAGGAAATTACAACGACTGAAGTTAATTTATCGAAGACTTATTACATTCCGCATCACGCAGTGTTAAGGGAAGATTCCACAACCACCAAATTACGGGTAGTTTTCGATACATCCTCAAAAACAAGCTCAAAAACAAGATGACATCTCAATCGTTGGTTCAACAGTACAATCAAATCTCGTCAGTATTGTACCAAAATTTAGAACACATCTATATGTTGTAACAGTAAATATTGAAAAAATGTATCGTTAGATTAACGTCCAATCGGCCCAGCAAAATTTACAACTAATCTTTTGGAGAGACCAGCCATAAGATCCTGTTAAAACATTTAAATTGCTGACAATCACCAACGACGATGTTATGACTAGAGTCAAGACTATAAAAGAAGCAAAACAACTACGACGTGATTTAAATGATCTGCTTCATCTTAGAAAGTGGAGCGCTAGAATCCAGACATTCTATCTGATGCTCCATTAGAAGATGTAGCTAAGGGTTGCGTTGAGATTGATCAAGACACTGTGATTAAGACACTGGGTCTTACGTAGAATCTAAGACAAGATGTATTCCAATTTTCTTTTCGCGAAGAAAACACAGTTGTAAAAATAACTAAACGCACTATTTTGTCGGCAATCAGAAGGATTTTCGATCCCCTTGGAATCATAAGTACAGTAATCTTAATCGCGAAATTAATCATGCAAAAATTGTGGTCCCATCGACGAAAGAGCTTCTTTCGTCGAGGAAAGGAAAGTTTGTAAGCTGGATACCATCAAATCCAAAAGGGATTGTTGGAGACAGCTGTGCGAAGATATCCACGGTGTCGCCTGAAGCCGGGGATACCAGATCGTGGTATTTGCCCAGGGTGCTTATGTAGTCCAGGTTGAGTTAGTGAGATTGTAGAGAGACTGAGCTTCGACGTTGTCCTTCTGCAGCACCCATATGTAATTAGGGGTGATCTGCCAGGCTTTCACAGCTGGAAAATGTTTTGTGTAGAGCTTACCTGTATATCTGATATTCTATGCAGGAAGTCGCTTGATAGTGTCTTTACACGGCAGGTTTCTGACGCGCATCATGTTGTGGTTAGACTTGCCATTCGCGGATTGAACCTTACAGTTGTTAGTTCAAATTTCCAACACAGGGATCCCACTGAGGAACACCTAGCGAGATCGGATAGGATCATTTGTATTGTGGGTAATGGTTTAATCCTTATTGGTGCCGATATTAATGCGAAGTCGCTTTTCTGGCACATTGGGATCACTGATCATGGCGGTGGCCTAATTGACAGTTTCATCGCGCAGCACAATTTTGAGGTCTTTAATGCTGCAAACCAGTTGGCCACTTATGACGGTACTGTTAACGGACGTAGAGTCTTTTCAGGTATAAATATTTGACATCACCATTGGTCGGGAGATCCCTGGCAGGGTCCTTGACTGGTCTGTGGTCGATGATTGTTCTAGCGAGCATCGATTGATAGTGTTTGAAACAGCGGATGAGCTGCACGATGGCCATGAGGGACACTTTCCTGTTTACCGGAGGGCGGACTGGCAGAAATAATTCTCCTCTTTGTTGGAGTCCAGACTGGAGATTTTTTCTCGAGACCTTTACGGCCTGCAATTAGATGTACAGGCAGAAAATTTCACTTCTGCAGTGGTGGCGGCGGCTGAAGACGCCATTCCTAGAGACACTGGCTGGGAATGTATATCTGGTTGGTGGTCTCGGAATCTGACAGCATTGAAGCAGTCTGTGAACCGACTCAGAAGGGCTGCGCAATGAGAGGGTGATCAAGATCGGCGTGCGGCCCTAACTGCAAATTACCGCAGAGCAAGGGCTAGGTACTTTTATAGCATTAAGCCACCAAGCGTAATTCCTGGAGCTCCTTCATTCAGGATCAAGGGACTAGAGACCCCTGGGGCATTGTGTATAGAGCCCTTGGACATAAGCACAGGAAAGATGTCCTCTTGTTAGCCTTGTCAACTCGCGATGGTGTGGTAATTAATAAGGACCGTGTCCTTAACGATTTTCTGAATGATTTGCTCCCGGATGACACTATAGTGGGTGAGGTTTCACACCACCGACGTGTCAGGGGGAAAGCCTCGATTTTCGAGACTACTTACAATCTTCTGAGATCACTGAGGCGGAAGTGTGCCAGGTGATCTGTAGTAAGGTACGGCACAAAGTCGTACCATACAGTGGAGCTCCTCCAGTAGTCCTAGGTCCTCTAACTAGAATATATAATAGGTTGCTCTTCGCTGGCCACTTTCCATCGTGGAGACTTGATATTGTTGTTCAAAGGTTGCGACAAAGATCCTACTGCTAGTTCTTCTTACCATCCACTAACGTTCTTGCCCGTGATTTTCAAGGTTTTTGAGAAGGTCCTATATTTACGAATTAATGTTAGATTGACTACTGATCATTTGCTAATGGACAACCATTATGGTTAGTGACCGGACAAAAGCAATGAGAATGCCATACTAAAGGTGGTGGATATAGCTTTCTTTAGTCCATTTAAATATGTATTAGGGATCTTTCTGGACATATACCGAGCATTTAACAACTTATGGTGGCCCTCTGCCCTGTTTCACATGCAGAAGCGTAAGTATAACGAAATGAACTAGAAGTGCTCTCAAGTTATTTCAGCCATCAGACCGTTTTCCTGCGTGACGGCGGCTCGGAGGTTCGTAAGATTAAAGGATGCCCTCACGGCAGCGTTCTTTGGATCATAGAATTCGATTCGATGTTGTGTTTAAGGTTGCCATGTGGTTGTCGTATCTTCGCGCTGCTACTGATTGAATTGGATTCGCGTAACGAAGTAGAGTTCCGAGCTGCTCATGCTTGTGAGACACTCCGACTGTGGAGTTTCCAACATAAGATGATTTTCAGCCCAGAGAAAACCACAATGATGTTGCTTAAGGGCCGATTGGATGCTTCCCGACGAATCCGGGATCGGATGGCTCGTCTCTACATTCTGTACGTTACGATTCAAAAATACCTAGGTGTTATCCTTGATGAGAATTTTCGGTTCAAGTAACATCTACAGTATGTAGCAAAAAAGGTCGCTGATGCTTTTTATAGAGATTCATTCAGAGTCATTCATCCCGACTGGGGGTTGAATTACCGTACCATGCGTATCCTTTACAAAGGTGTCCGCGATGCTATCATGCTACATCTGTCTGGGCCCACCGCATGGCGTTTAGGTACTGCGCGGACATTTTTCTGCGGGCCCAGCGACTCCTTTTGCTGGCTGTTATAGAACACTCTCGCGAGAGGCATTCTGTGTTATAGCCATTGTCAAACCAATAGATATCTTGGCTATTGAGCGTAAGGAACGCTACATTTCCAAGATAAATAACCTGTTGACGTCAGAACGAAAGCAGGAGATTGAAGACCTGAGCCTTGCATCTTGGCAGGTCAAATGGAATGAATTCCCCACAGGTCGCTACACATATGGTATATTTCCTATAGTGTCTGATTTAGGTGCGATTGGATGGGTCTCCCCCCAATCGGTATATCACAGTTTCTCTCCGGGCATGTTTGGTGGATTCGAGTCAATTCCCGGATTGCGGGACTGATGATACAGTGGACCTCGTCCTCTACGTCTGTCCCTGATACGAGGCCGAACGTTCACAAGCTGTTAGGGAACTTGAGAGAATACATTCCTTCCTGGATTTTCGTATTAACAGAAGAATGATTCGCGAGGAGTGGTCTATAGCGGCTGGTTTTCTTCGCGCCCTTGCGGTGTGTAGGTCTGCGGAGGTAGTTTAATCGAGGTACTCAGTCGTGGTAGGATCCCAGGTGGCTAGGGTTCCGGCTTAAGCATTGGATTGGTTGGAAGTAGGAGCATTATCATCGTGCCACGGTTATATTGGTGTTGTTTGTGATTCGCATTGAGGCTTCTGCTGGTGGGAGTGGCTGCACCACTGGGGTGTGTTAGCCCATGCGAGCGTGGACGTGGCTTCCCTCCGCCGGGGGCGGTCGTTATCGTGACTTAGTAATGCCACGCGAGACACCATGATTGAACCGGGTGTGGGTGCGAGCTTCTGCGCATACCGGAATGAGGTTGCATTTCCCTTGTTAGATAACCTAAATTGGTAGAAAGAAATTGGATGTAGGTCTGAATTTCTATGTTGCATAAGACATAATTTTGATTGGTACGAGTGTAACACTGATTTAACAACAAAACTACACAAAAAACCAATTAAAACAAGCAATAAAGTCAAAGCACACCACAGGCATGTCTGACTTCACCAATGTCTCCTAACCTCCTCTTCAGGTTAAGCTTCCAAGTCTGTATTATGCATATGACAAATAATGATATTCAGGGTTTACATCTGAAAAATACCTAGGCAATAAATATTCTTTTATTAAAAATGTAAATTGCATTTCTAAAAATCTAGGTAGGTTACCTTTTTAAATGGATATTTTAGAACTCATAGAACTAATGCAAGTCCCACTTCAGTTAAGGAAAGATAGGTTAAATTAATAAAAGTGGTTGGTAACATTACCTAAAAGAAATGATAGAAATTTATTACGATTTCATATAATTACATTTTATTTAAAATTCATTAGTTTACATTAAGAAATTAACAAATATGTTTCATTACAAAGAATTTACTACATTATTTCTATTAATTATTATTAACAGTTTTACACAACTAAAGCTTGTATTACAGTGATTAAAATGTAAATAATTAGTTTAAAATATAAAAAATTAAGAAAATAATAAGTAGATAAAAGTTAGTAAGTAATGACTAGACATACATCACAAGAATCTTAAAAATTACTGTGCTTGTGTAATACTGACAGTTTACAAAGTATTGTTATTTAACTCTTTGAGTATAAAGTATTTACAAAGTACTGAAATCTTGAAAATGAATTTTTTCACCCATAGATCTACACAAGTAAACAAAAATCCTAACTAATAAATGTTCAACCAATGGTTGAATTAAATCAAAATCAAATTTAAGTAAATATAAACAATTCATGACAAATATCAAAATAAAATACCATTTTATAGCAGCTCTCTTTAAATTATAATTTTTTTTTTTGTAGTGTGTATATATTTTTGTCTAAACTTATGAAATTTTTCAATTCTAGCGCTGTAATTCAAGACTTGTTTTAAATGTGGTGATTTTATATATAAAACAATAGTGAGATATGTTGACATTTTTTATTGTTTCCCACTATTAAAGTTAGCTTCGTACATAATTCTTTAAGAACAATTACTTGCAATAATTTTCATAACAGTAATTTTTCAATGGATTAAATTTTAACATGTTTTTTTAATAAAAAAAAAAATGCAATTCTAGGGAAAAGTGTGTAATAAACCAACCAACATTAAACGCATGAGTATCGGGAGATATTTATCTCCTACTAAACACCCAACCTGGACATCAGTCCCTTGCTGCTGGGTCTTTCTTATTCGGCAGATGTTTATTTATTTAATGGCAGTTGAATATTGCCATTATACAAATAAAAGCTAAAAATGAATGCGATCTGTTTTGATTTTAAGTATCATACATAATTTTTTTGACTCAGAAATAATTTAAGCTATTTTGGAAATATTAAATAAAGTTTTATTAGAATTGACCAGTAATAAAAATGAATAATAATTACATAAAAAAATATAAACACGTTAAAGAAAGATTTTAAATAATCGATACTTTTTTTAAATGAATTTACTGTTTGGTTTTGATAATTAATTATACCTACAATTTACAATTAAAAAAAAAATCATAAAAATCTAAACTAATAAAATTAGAAGAAATGGCAATATAACCAAAATTGCAATATGGTCAGGCCAATAACTGAATAAATGGGGAAAAAGTTCACTGATCACCAACAAGCAGAAGTCAAATCAAATGTGTTAAAATATTTTTATTTGTTTAATTCAAAGCCAAATATATAAAATATATATTAAAATTTATGGTGATCTAAGTACAGAATGTGCTCAAAGCTTCAAGTAGTTAAAAAAATATTTCATTAAAAAATTTGGAAAACATAATAGATATAAAAATATAATAAATAGACGGTAAGGTAATGCCATCTATTTAATTACACCACTAATCCAATACTCAAAGGGTTAATTATAAATACATGATGTATGATAATCTAAAAATATAATTACATTTTTTGTATAGTAATACAATATGAAATTAGTATTTATTTAACACATTCATTCCCATAATTCTTATGTAAATTTGGATCCTTGAGGATAAAATGTTTTTCTCCTTATTAACATCTTACAATAAATTTTTAAAATAACAAATGATAACCTAATTTTTTACTTTTCAATTGAGTTAAATGGAATAGCATTTATGTCAAATAGCATCACCATGTTCATTATTTTTTTTCTTTAAGGCAAGTTATATTGTACTTTAAACTTACCTAAAAATAGCTATATATAAAGCTATATTAGTATATTTAATTTTCAAGAAACAGTGATAATATAATAATTGCTAACTAATGTGTCATGTAATTCACATAAAATTTGAGTCAAGGAAATGTTTATTAGCATATACTACTATTTTTCTTTTTATTTAAATATTCTAATAATTATTAAATCAAAAAGAGTATAAATTAACTATAAATTACAAAAACTGGTAAAAATTAAATTATGGATGATTTTACAACATTCAGATTGGCACCATATTGAAATCAATCTGATATAAAACTTAAATGAAAAAAAAAAAAATTAGAAAAGTACTGATGACAATCCAATGAACATATGTTGTACTGAATGACACATGATGAATGTGTTAATATTTTAATCTTAGCTACAGAATTAAAAAAAAACAAACAGCATAACTATAAATCATACTCATTGGTAATTAATATGGCTAATAAAATAATTCAGGAACTTTGATTATGCTCAAAACTTATGTAATATACTACCCAATTTCAAAAATACTGTAACTGAAGTAAGTTAAGAAATTCCAGTCATCCGGGAATTCTACACAAAGTGAATAAAATATTACTGTTAAAAAAAATGAATACATTGTTAAACTAATCATACCTAACTCTCAGCATATTGTTTAGTCATAAAAATATTATTTATATGATTAAAAACATATATTAGAGGAGACAATGGTGAAAACTCAGCTGCTTGAACATTAAACATCAAATAAAGGAAATTTATTCACAAAATGTAAAGATTATAATTTACAAAAAATTTAATTTTTATACAATTAGAGAAAGTATTTGAGTCCAAAATGTTAAATATTTTCAAATACTGAAATAAAAGAAAAAACGGGGAAACATTGTAAATCAATGAAACTGAAACATGTATGTTAAGGACATACAGAAAGAATGGAAGACAAAAGATAACCAAAATGGATATTGTATTGAATCCCAGTAGTAAGAAACATGGATGCCAGGAACTTATAGAATAAGAGGCAGAATGATGGTTTGTGAGATAGATAACAAGAACTATTGAAAAACTGAAAATTTTAAATAGGTTTTGCATTCTGAAATTTTGACATTATTAAGGAGGGATAACTTTGTTTAAGTTAAGTTTCATAAAATCTTGGAATATAGATGGAAAAAATGTGATTAGCTGAGATAGTTTGACTTACTTTATATTTTTAAAAATTAACTAAGAATAATGAGACTAATTTTCTGATAAAAATGGGTTCTAAGACACCATTTATTAAGACTGACACCCAATAGCAACGAAAATAACTGCAATAAAACACTTTATTTCTGGGAAACACATGAAATTACTGTGAAACCAGCATAAATTTCACAGATTTACAATGAAGAATCACTTCTTAGTCTACATATGCAAAGCTTAGGAAGTTTTCTAATTGAGTATAGAGCATTATAGAACCATTTAAAGACTGATTATGCAAATTGTGCCAATAGTCTTATTAGCACATAATTCTGGATTATAAGGTCGCCAAAACTAAAAGATTATAATCTCTGAGATATCTTTTCTAGGTCTGGGTTCTGTCTTGGTAGTGCAAGTTCAGGCAGTGGCGGCTCGTGTATAGGCACTGTGGAGCTGCAGCACCTATTTCCACTTGATATTATTGATAACATTTAATATAATGAGTTCTTTTTTCTTTAATTCTTTCTTTATACTGGTACAATATATAGTTTATGAAAAAGATACAAAAATCTTTGTAAGGAACTGTGCGCTTCACAATTCCAGCGGCATGGTGTTTGCTGTTGTGTGCATGCACACATAAGAAGCAACCCGCAAGGGAGAGAGAGCACTGTTGCTCCTGCAGTGCCGACCTGGCGTGCTGGTGAAAGTTAGTCTTATTTTTTACTCCGTGTGTATATGGAACGTTTGTTGTTCATTCCTTTTTCTAGTTTAGTTGGTGAAAGGAATATGAAAGTGATTTGTTTTTATGAGTAGTGATCAGAAGATGGCGGAAAGCAAGGAATTTTTGATTGCCAAATTTGTCCAAAAAGATGCTGGAAGGGTGAAAGAAGAGGTAATTAGTAAAAACTAATGATGTATTTGTTTCTGTGCACATAGAAATTTAAATTAAGCAATACTGGACTACAGTGGTTTTAAGCGAAGATTTTATTAAGTTATTATCCAATAATACTAAAAAATACTATCTGTATTGACATTTTATTATTTATTTGGTTAAACCAAATACAATTGTTAAGCACAATATGCTTAAAAACAGTGTACCATATTCTTGAATGTGATAAAGTGTAGAACTAGATTATTATCCTGCTTCCAGCTATTCTACTTGATTCATTTTTTTTGTTTCTTTTATTTTACAGAAAACTTTAACCATGGCCTTAAAAAGGCCCAGAAAAAATCTTCTGGAGCAGGACTCCACTAAATTTAGTTAAGAGCCGCCACTGAGTTCAGGTATGTTAGTAAGAAACCAAAACTGGGTTAAACAATATAAAGTCAGGTTAATAGGAATAAAAGGCGAAAGATTTATGTGGAATGAATAAGGGCCTGGTATCAACAAGATCAGTAAGGACCAACTATGGCGGGGGAGGAGGGGGCTGACCTGCTAGTAAGAGTTAAAGGACACTCCCTTGGGCTGAGCTTTACTTAGCTTTGTATGTCCGGCCCAGGAGAGTATGGGGAGAAAAAATAATGGTTAATGAGTAGACTAGTCAGCAGAGTCAAAGTCTTTTGGGCTGAGATTTGTAGTGACTTTTTAAATAATCTAATACTATCTACCAAACCAATTTTTGTACAACTAATTTTGTGTTTGTTACTCTGAATCTTTTATAATTTGACAGAAAAAACAAGTTATTAGATTACTTGCATGAAGTAGTTTTTATAATCGCACATCAGTTTATATTTTAAAACTGAATATTATGATAATCCATGTATTTTTATTACTTTGTTACTGACAAATTGATAAATACAATTTACAAACATTCACAACCAACAATCTTTATAGGAATAGGAGTTACATTGTTAAAATAAGTTTAAAACAAATTGCTAATTTTTATCAATATATCTTTTTTATCGTATAAAAATAATGCATCTTATATTTATAAGTAAACCAAAATCTTACCAGCAACCGTTTTGTTAACAAAAAGTGGTGCCTTTATGGTAAACCTTTAAATAACTCGCATTTATACACAAGTAATTTAAATTGTAAAATTACATATCACTTTTGCAGTATCACATATCATTTTACGTTCTATAACACCAGTGGTACACAAATTTCCTATTTCATACAGCTTCACAATCAAAACAAATTTATATACAGTCTACTTGTGAATTTTGATTAAGTCACATACAGTTTATATTAACTAATTTTATTCTAAAGTAAGTTTTTTCTAAATCATGAAAAATGCATTAACTTTCTATGCAATTCTTTTATTATCAACAAATACTGTTCAAAATATGCTTTCAAGTAATACTGAACTCAATAACAAATAAAAATTGGACTAAAAAGGTAATTAAACAATATAAAGTCAGATTAATAGGAATAAAAGGCAAAAGATTTATGTGGAATGAATTTGGAAACAAATTATCATAAAGGGAATTTATGATAATTTATAAATAATGCACAAGTAAAGATCTATTAATTATTTACTTATTCTTTAAATAACAACTAATACTCAATTAACCAAGTTTAATCCCAATTTCAAGCTTACATGAAGTAATTCACGATATACAAATAGCAATATAAATATGAACAACGACTGAAAAAAATATATCTAAATACAATTATCTGGTAGATAAATATGCATGAGAATTCAGTTTATTCATAATTTACAAAATTAATAAAAAAAAATAAGACTGGTACCCTGATAATGGATAAATACATTTAATTAGACAGGTCAATCAAATGTTAAAGCTCGCCAATCATTCATGTAATGAAGGATGTTAAAAATCATAATACTAGTGAAACTTAAAAATAATTATCCATCTAAAACTGTTTGCCAACTGGCAATGATCCAGTAAATTACAGCTCGCACTGTTAAATATACATTTTTAATAACGGACAGCTGCTGTGAACTTGTAGTAATTAAATTTAACTATTTAATAACAGAAAATTGCATACTGTAAAACTATCATGAAATAAAATATTCTATATAGTATTATACAATGTTTTATAATATAATGAATGTTACCTGAGGGTTAGTGATTTTCATGAGCTGTGATAAAAACAGGAAAAAATGAATTAGTAGGAAATTCTATGTACCCTTTGTAAAAAGAATGTTATCATCTAATGATAACATTACCTTCAAAACACAATATATCTTAAAAATCTAGTAACAATATTTACAATACTATGATCAAGCAATAGTAAAATATTATTAGAATAAAAACGTGAACAAAAATAACCTGTATTAACCAACTGAGCAAAATAAAGATCTATATTTATTAACAGTTAATGATAATCATTCATAGCCTATACAAATTCTATAAATTATTTGTCTTTTTACGCTATTCTTGAATTTTCTGATTAGTACTGTATTTAAGATCTATTTCGTTTTTTTTCTGTTAAGTATAACAGTAGATAATGCAATTAAAGTACTGAGTGCCGTAGACAAGATGAAATTTGTTAAAAGAATTGCATCAGCTGAATCCACATAAATAGTAAACACTCTGGCTGTAAAAAAAACAAATAAATAAAAATAATAAACTTTACAAAACAATAAATTCTTAAACAATATCCATAAATTAAGAAAAATATAATTATTTTGCATACTAAGATGAAAACAAGAAAAACTAGAAATCTTAATGAAAAAATTATCACATCCAAAATACTGTGGTCATGATCATCCAGAAAATAAACAAAATATGACTGTAATAAATTTAAAAGTAAAATTAAAAACTATTTATTCAGTATTATAACAAAATTAGTTAAATTTTCTTTATAGGTAACATTTAGATTTAAACACTTATCATGATATGACAATGTTTTCCTTACTCATTGAAAACTAGTCAATTGCTAGTTTTGTTAGCCAATCATGGTCTGTCTGATCATATCATTCCAGATTACTGCTATCTAAAAATTCACAGTTAAGGAAATAAATAATTCTAACAGAACAAGGATTTCTGTTATATTTTATTATTAGTATTGCATTTGATAAAGTAGTGGTTAACCATGTATTTATAATAATAAATTTTAGTAACAATATTAGGAAGTTTTTTTGCCTAGCATCTCTAAAGTTCCTATTACTTGCTTTGAAAAAAAAAAACACTAACGATCAAACTTTAACATTGATAAATGAAAATGAAAAATAAAATTTGCAAAAAAATGTTTTACCTACAGTATGAGGGCTGTTCAAGAAATACGTAGACTGTTTCAATTGCTCTGGTCCAGTTGGTTCCAGTCAAATCCGCTTGGCGTCGCCATGTTCATACAAATCACCTGATTACAACGCAGTTTTCTGATTGCAAATATCATTATTGGTTGCTTAGCTATGTGGTTGTTTGTGAAGTGTGTTTTTTTCGTTTGGTGGATTTTTGAATGAGTGACTTGAACGAGCAAAGAGTTGCTGTGAAATTTTGTGTTAAACTCGGAAAATCTGCAAGTGAAATTTTTTATATGCTCAAGACAGCTTACGGCAACGTTGCTATGAAGCGTGCAACATGATTTAAGTCGCATGGATGTTTTAAAGATGGTAATCAGTCGATTGAAGACAATGAGCATCCTGGACGTCCTTCCACATCAACTGAAGACTCACACGTAGACAAAATCAACACCCTAGTTCAGGCAAATCAATGTCTGACCATCAGAGAGCTTGCTGAAGAGTGTGGGATGTCAGTTGGATCATATTACGAGATTTTTACCGAAAAATGCCGCATTGCTACGAAATTTGTTTCACACCTGATGATGGGCGACTAAAAAGCCCATCGCGTCCAGGCTTGTCAAGAATTGATTGAATGTTCAGAAGAAGATGAAAAGTTCTTGACGAGGATCATAACAGGTGATGAATCTTGGGTGTACGGTTATGACATTCAAAGGTTCAATTATCCCAGTGAGCGGGTGAAACATCTCCCAGACCAAACAAAGCTTGCCAAGTTCGTTCCAATGTGAAGGTGATGTTGACAGTTTTTTTTGATGCTCAGGGTGTAGTCCACCACAAGTACCTCCTCCAAGGCTCCAAAGTGAACCAGACTTACTACATTGTAGTTCTCAAACGTCTGTGGGACACTATTCGGCAGAAAAGGCCAGAAATGTAAAAAAGTGGTGACTGGTTTTTTCATCACAACAATGCTCCAGCCCATTCAGGCCTCAGAACTCACGAGTTTTTGGCCAAACACTCGATTACTATTCTTCCCCACCCACCCTACTCACCTGACCTCGCTCCTTGTGACGACTTCTTGTTCCCCAAACTCAAAAGACCTTTGAAAGTAAGAAGGTTTGAGACGATTCCTAAGATTGAGGCAAATGCGATGAAGGAACTGCAGAACATCACAAAAGGAGTGTTTCCTAAAGTGGAAACACCATTGGGATAACTATGTGCATCAGGGAGGAGAGAATTTTGAAGGGGACCCAGACAAATAACTTCTAAATAAAGTACATTTTGTTTTATGACATTAGTCTACATATTTTTTGAACAGACCTCATACAGTGAAAGTAAACTTTATATTATTGTAAAATAAATGTTACTGAATAACTGAGCAATAAGTTAACTTATTAGGAGGACAAAATTTTACTAAAAAAGAATAACAAGTAAATGGATATCAACTTCAAAGGTCTTCCAGAGAAAGAGTGTGGTCAGCTATCATCACTCAATAAAGCCAATACAGAACTATCATTGTCTGTGCTTTTGAATGTGTAATTGAAATCCATATAAATATATGACACCTTAACCATGTAAGTGATTTGATATGAATCACAAGTACTCCAGAAATGAAATAGTTATATTTCAAGAACAACAAATATTCCCTGCCAAGCTTATAAGAGAAAATGAAGAGAGCTTTCATCACTTCAGTACACTGCAGTATAGTATTATTAAAATAGTACAATATAAATATAAGTACAATATCATTTAAAAAATAGTATCATTACTATTTTCTTCTTTTTTCAGTATAAATTAAAATTAAAAATGTAAACAGAAGATGATTTATGAGGCAAAAGACATCTCTTGATTGATGAATTCTGTTGTGCACTCAGCATTATTAACCTTGGTGATTTATATGAACAGCTCATTAAATATGGCTTTGATAGTTGGCATTATAACTTCCCTTAGATTCTTTAATTTCCAACATTTATGCAATCTTAAATTTTTTAATTTCATGCTACTCCTTGAAACATTCCAAGTGTGATAGAACCATCAGATTGTGAAAGATGGAATTTATTACCTTATCCAAAACCAACAAAATTTTATTACTGAACCACTTATAAACAAATAAGTGATTCACTTCACTTTTTGTATTTGACCAGGATTGAGTACAAATTTCAGAAACATTTTTACTGATTTTATGTTTTTTTTTATAACTTTTTCATACTACGCTTTTACAAAAGTTCATCAACAGACAACATTGATATTTGCAATATCAGCAAGCTTATGTACCTTTAGGCGGTAATAATTTCATTCAGCATTGTGGATTTTTGTGACAGTTTTGTCAGTTGTAGCAGTTTTTTAGTGTCTCAAGTGATGATCATCTTGAATCAATATACAAGCATGTTTAAAAACAGCAACCCATTTTTTTTACCATAAAAAACAAAGGAGAAGAGTCCTTTAAAGTGGATGCCAACTCTTTTTGTATTTCCACTTGTTTTAAAGTACTTTTAAAACAAAGTAGTTTCTGAATGACCCGACTGACTATAAAAGAATTGCAAATCAATGATTTCTTTTAGCTAAGTACTTCAGTAGCCTATCGTATGATACTATTTTTTAAATGGTATTATACATATATTAAAAGTTAAAAGTATAGACATAACTCTGGGTTTTTTTTGCTGTAATATGAATTTTTCACAATATTTAATATATCATTAGCAAAAGCAATTCATTTAAAGCCATTACAGGCAATGTAGCACAAGATAGTGCACACATTTTTCAGATCATGCAAATGTGACAACTGTATTCCACTGGCACTGTTTGAAAACGAGTATACATGATTGTAAACTATAGTAACATTACAAAAGCCTAATGTATATATGACACCTATTCTGATAGGGTTGAAACTGATGATGTTTTTGTAAACAGAAACATTTGCTATTATCAGATGGTTGCCACCATGTTACATACTGTATAGATAGAGAATATATATTATTTATATAAAAATAATATAGTGGACTCAACAATATGTTTAATGTAAATTTATATTTTGGAACCACTATGCATTTGAATTTAATGATTGATAGACATTAACCGATTAATTATATTTATTACACAATTGAAATTAACAGAACTTGTAAAAAACAATGAGAGTATATCTTCTTGTACAGTCCTGGACACATTTCAAGTTATTACACACTTAAATTAATATAATCAGTTGTTAAAGCCTACTTGGTTAGTTGCAATACCTTTGATTTGCTTGCTGTCCCCACAGAAAATAATGTAATAAACTCAAATTTTATGATCAAAGGAGCTAAATGAGATGATCCGGTCTTTAAATAATACATAAGAATGACTCTGACCTATCAGTTACAACAGTATTACACAATTTTGTTATAACTTTCACAAAAATGTGACATCAAAGATGCCTTCAAAATTTTATACGCACAAAACTGTACAACAAAATCAGTTTTGTGCTGAATGAAAACTGTGAAATGTTATTTGTAGGTACTTAAACACAATGCACAGTAACTTTCTGAACACAGTATATATACAAAGAAAAGATAGCCTACATTTTGTCAGCAATGTCATATATTGCATACAAATATAAATCTTAAAAACAATAAAAATATGTTCTGAAGATGGCAGGGAAAACTAGAATAAATTCCACAGTTATATTAACTAGAATATTAAGATATACTGGAAGAAAAATATACTTACTGAAATTAGTAAAAGCCGATATTAACCATGATGTTACACTAACACTTTCTGCTTTTCTAGTCCATAAGATTTCCCAGAGTTGAAGAGCTTTACTTGATAAGGAAACTGGTGTACATAATGGCTGAAAAAATCAAAGGCAAAAAAATGATCTAATCTGCTGGACAGACACCAAATTGCATCATTAAGAAAGACTATCAGTACACTATGTAACATGAAGGTAATATTACATTATAATGTTTGTAAATACAATCATCTCAATAAAGGCCAATACTGAATCTCACAGCTGTTTTCATTGTAATAAATAAATAAATATGTAATAAACTTACACACCATTTAAAAATTTAAAAAAAAATTTAGATTATTTACATATGTTTCAAAATCTAAAATATTAATAATATAATACTGATAAGAATGAAATTCTACTTAACAAATATCTCCTAGAATTGTTCACATGAAAAAAACAATAATTCAAAGCAAAATATCAAAAACTCATGTTAATGGAAATACTGCAAGTTAATTTTAAAATCAATTCTTTCATCTCATCTGCTTTTAATTATACGAGGTGCGACAATAAAGTAATGAGACTGATGTGAAAAAAATGTTGCTTACTATTTTAGTCATGTTTAGTGTTGTCGCCTTCAAAGTAGTTCTCCTCTGATTGCACACACTTATTCCAGCGCTTCTGCCATTGATGGTAACATTTCTGGAACTCATCTTCTGTAATATCCTCCAAGACCCTCGTCACAGCTTTTTGGACATCTTGTGTTTGAAAATGGTGTCCCTTGACTGCCATTTTGACTCTTGGAAATAGAAAAAAGTCGCACAGAACGATATCTGGTGAATAAGGTGGCTGTGGTACTACTGAAATTTGTTTTGAGGTTAAAAATTGCTGTACTGACAGAGCAGTATGGGATGGCGCATTATCGTGATGCAGAATCCAATTATCAGCAATGTTGGCACGGACACGAAGAACTCGTTTACGAAGTCTTTCTAAAATTTCTTTGTAGAAATATTGGTTATATGTTTGTCCAGGAGGCACCCACTCTTTATGAACAATTCCCTTGGAATCGAAGAAGCACACAAGCATGCATTTCACTTTTGACTTTGACATGCAAGCTTTTTTTGGTCTGGGTGATCCCTTTGAGCACCATTCCGAACTTTGGCGTTTTGTCTCTGGATCGTATTGAAAAAACCAATCTTCATCACCAGTGATAACACGGTTCAACAAATGTGGATTGATTTCTGTTTGCTCTAACAGATCGGCTGCCACATTTCTCCGTGTTTCTCGCTATTGTGTGAGATTTTTGGGGACCATTTTTGCACAAATCTTTCTCATACCAAGATTTTCAGTTAATATTAGACGAACCGTTTCTCGATTGATGTTGAGTTCTTCTGCAATCATTTTCACGGATAATCTTCGATCAGATCGTACGATTTCACGCACTTTGGTCAAGTTGACATCTGTCTGTGAGGTTGATGGTCGTCCACTGCGGTCTTCATCTTCAACATTCGTTCTGCCTTCACTAAAAATTTTATCCCACCAAAAACCTTGAGCTTTTGACATAACCTCCTCTCCAAAGCTTACCATAAGTTGTTGTCGCCTTTTCACCCAATTTAACGCAAAAAGAAATGCCACACTGTTGCGTAATATTTTGCGGTATCATTTCTGTGATGCGAGACACAAACACGTGTTCACTTATTACAGCACAACTTACGACTGAGCAGTTGCATCAATATGCCGCTTGGACTAGAAGTAGCTTATAGACCAAGGTCAAAGATGGTGTGCCTACGCAAGCTACAGGGTTGCCACATCTTGCAAAGAAAAATCAGTCTCATTACTTTATTGTCGCACCTCGTATTATGTAAAAAAAAAGAATTATCTGGTGCTAACATTTTAATTGTGAAAATTTGATTAAACTAACTTCATTGTGCAAGTTTCATTAAACCAGGCTTTGATGTTCACACATAATCCTCTGTTGTACAAATATACTATTGAAGTTTTTTAACTACTTCAAGATATGCATATTAAAAAAAGAAAAAATACACAAGTCACAAGCCACAAATTAAAAATAAAACACTATTTAGAAATTTACATTTAACTTTAATTATATATAAATTTTTATTTTTGTTTTACTGTGCTATAATTATAAACAGTCTGATGAAGTGATGAACACCAAAAAAGAGCTGAATAAGTGACAAAATAATTAAGCAGCAAACAGTGATTATTATAACTTGTACTTTAATTAAATCCACATCAATGCCTACAGTGAAAAATTACACCACTGAAGATTGTGAAAAAACACTCTCCCTTAATTGGTGGTACCTTGAGAATAATTTATCTGATTTTTGAAAATAAAATACAAAAATAATTGTTTTTTAAATTTAATCTTAAAAACCAGCTGTAATCTTTTGATAAGCTATTTTTGACAGATTGTGATAAACCAGCAAATATACAAAAAATGATGCTGTAAATATGGTACACTCTCTGTTTATGCCTTATAGCTAATCTATCTAGTAATGAAGTTATCTGGAAAAATATACACCTAAAACCATCCTCAAAGTTCATTAACAACAACTATTGATTAATTTGCATCAGCAGCTTCCAAAGAAGCTTGTGTAAGGAATGTGAAAATGGAAATTTGTAGTGTATGAAAAATTCTACGTCTGACATGAGTTTCAAACCCGGGACCTCCAGAAACTTTGGTAAAAGAATAATTTAGATCTGTTTAGTGTCCCTTTGTTATAAGCAAACAATTACACATACACACAAGCAAATACATTCTGAATTATATTAACCATCTTTATTTTAATATACTAAATTAATACGAGGGTTATTTTTTTTCAAGGTCCGATCGGTCACCAAATTAAAACCAGAGTGAAAATAAAAAAAATTTTATTTGTAAAAAGTACTTACATAGTTACACTATTTCTCTACATAGTCGCCACTCCGATTTAGACATTTGTCCTATCATGGTACCAAATTTCCAATACCCTCGTCATAGAACGGAGCCGCCTGTGTTTTCAGCCATGTTTCTACGCTGGTCTGCAGCTCGATGTCTGTGACAAAATGTTGTCCTCTTAGCCAGTGTTTCATGCGAGCAAAGAGGTGAAAATCGGATGGAGCCAAGTCTGGGCTGTATGGTGGGTGATCAAACACTTCCCAACGAAAACGCTGCAGGAGCTTCTTTAGTACAGCTGCAGTGTGCGGCCGAGCATTGTCATGAAGAAAGACAATGCCTATGACAACATTCCTCTCCGCTTATTCTGAATTGTCCTTTGTAGATGTTGACGAGTCATGCAGCATGAGGCTGCAGTGATGGTCATGCCATGTTCCATGAATTCCCCCAAGAGAATTCCATTCCAGTCCCAGAACACAGTAGCCATACACTTTCTGTTGGAGAAGGTTTGCTTGAACTTCTTTGGTTTACTGAGAGAATAAGAATACATCCACTGTTTGGATTGTTGTTTTGTTTCTTCAGTTTTGAAATGGACCCATGTCTTGTCCCCTGGGACAATTTTGTTCAAAAAATCTTCTCCATCATTGTGGTAGCGCTGGAGAAATGTTAGGGAGGCGTCCATTCTCATTGTTTTGTGATGGTCGGACAGCATCTAGGGAACTCATCTCACACACAGTTTGTGGTACTGAAGTCTCACTCAAAATGGTGTAGAGAGCTGACCTTGAAATTTCAGGAAACGAATCACTCAATACAGAAATTGTAACCGACCAATTTCTCGAATTGCCTCATCCATCGGTTGACTCGCTTCCTTCCCTGACCGCATGCATCATGAACATCTGTACGACCTGCTTTAAAGTTCCTGCACCATTGTCACAGTCTGCTGTCACTCATTGAAGTTTCACCATACACATAACTTATTCATCTATGAATTTAAGCTGCATTACACCCCTCAGCCTGAAGAAATCGAATTACCACATGCACTTCACACTTGCGGGAGATGCTATTGTTGTAGACATATTTACGTGCTAGCTGCGTGTTCAGAACTAAACGAAGTGATGCGGCGTGATTGAAGGCCATATGAGAGACACAGCGCAACACATGTGTGCAAACGTTCATTCGATTTTTGCGCGGGTTTTTATTTCGCGACTGATTGGAACTTGAAAAAAAAATAACCCTCGTAAATTAATATCATCCCAAGATACATACCAAGTAGGGTCTCACCAATAATGTATAAGAAAGTCTTTTCTTATTATTCAAATTCACATATACATACATGTTTTCAATTACAAATGTATGAATTTGACCATGTGAAATTTTGGGGGTTTCATTAACTATAATAACAATAGTACATCATTTTATAATTTTAATTTATTTATTAATGTGTTCAAACTTAATTTGTATATACTATAATATGAATTATATCAAAATAGTACTTAGTACTGGTTATTTAAAGTGTACCAAATTGAAAATTGAATATTAAAAATTGAATATTGAATACTGAATATTGAAAATTGAATACTGAATATTTAAAGTTGAAAATTGAATATTAAATATTGATTATTGAATACTGAATATTGAAAACTGAATATTGTATATTGAAAACTGAAAATTGAATATTGAAAACTGAAAACTGAATATTGCAAATTGAATATTGAAAACTGAATATTGAATATTTTTTGAATAAAAATAACATTACATTTAATGCATGAACACCTAAGAGGGTAAGTAAATTATTATCCACAATTTAGTTATATTTTTGTTTAAATTGGTAGTACTGTCGTGTTGCGTAGATGACGCATGCGTGGTTTAATTGTTGTTATGTCTGTGCAGGTTTGATGCTGTTAGATTAGTTCCATTCTGTCGTACACTTCAATCAGAAATGGCTTGCGCAGCAGCATGTCTTGCTGCTGAGCGTCGTGGAGACAGTGTAACAGTTGACCTTACAGCGTTAATGTTTTCAGGCGTTCTCACCGTCCGTTTTCATCCTGTTAGTTTCATTTTTAAAGCAGACGATGTGTTCCTAAAATTCTTCACCCACAAAAACATTGTATTCCTACTAGGAGCAGATGCGTGTCGATTTAAATTGAAATGTCTGTGAAATAAACGCTGTGTTACAATAACAGAGTCATTAATTTTAAAATAGGCTTCAATGACAAACACTTGTTGTTCACCCAACCACGACATACTGGCTACTGAAATAGCACGAATACACCTGTCGATGTACAACACTCCCACCTTCTCATTGACAGTGGTGCCAACATAAAAATTACTACAAAATCATCATATTTATATGCCAGACCCTGTACAATAGTTTTTATGTATAGGAATAAAAACCAAGAATGCATTATACTTAATATGAGATTTACAAAACTAAACTTGGTCAAAACAACAATGTCACAGATCAAAACATTATTTGACCATATTCTACTTCTTTCTTATACTTCTACTTGTAGGGTTTTTAACTACTTCAAGATATGCACATTAATAATAAATTAAGGAGAAGCAAAGAAGATTAAAAAAGTTCTTCTGGAAGCACATTTCCACATATTTAGGAAGTCAGCTATTATTTAAAGGATTTAACTTTATTTTGTAAGGCTCATCAATGAATTCATCTTTATCCTACCCAGAATACCATAAAAAAAATATAAAAATCTAAATAACAGTATGCATGATGATACTATTTTTTCTAAAAAGAAAAGATTAAATATTCAGTACATTATTATAAATATTTAGTAATTCATATGGCATACTTGTACTGTACAATATGCCATTTTAACCAGCCATTTTAATTGTTTACATAAAGAAAATTGTTTAACTGTTGCTGTAAAGAAAATTTAAAGGATTAAATATCTAAAGATTCCAGATTTAAAGGGGTATATAGGTTTGAAACGGAACAGTTATTCAACATTTTGGAACATAAATGCAACAAGACATATTCCCAACCCTCGCATGCCTGTCACAGATGTTGCTCGTTACATTTTTCATTTCTTTTGATAATCAATATTTTTTATATTCTACATAAAATATAAAAATATAATGTAAATTAATTATACATACAATCATATAAGTTAGTAAAGATGATGGAATTATGTTAAAAATAAATCCACAAGTGATGGCTGAATAAGCTGCAAATATTCCAATCGATTTTGAATTAAGAAGATCCATATATTTCAGAACTAAATAAATTAGTATAAACTCTTGAGCAATAATTATTGGATACTCCATATATGATAATAATGCATACTGATTTACATAATTATAACATGCTGTTGTTGTATAGCTGAAAACAAAACAATCACTTTATTAAAATAAATAGCCTAAAAAAGTCATATATGACTAAATTTTTAACAAATGAATAATGATTTTGGCAGAATTTATTTGGGTTTAATTTTTCCCTTCTTCAATTGTATTATTTTTCTTTCTATAATGTGCCTAAGTCTTAAATATACCTCTCACAACCTACAGCTTCAATTATCTGTTTCTCTATTATATTCTTTGATTTTCTTTACATCTACAATTCCTTTTAGAATTAAATTCATTAAAACTAAATATCTTAATACAAGGCATACCACCCTTGTCCTTCTTTTTACGAGATTATGTCACTAACTTCTCTTCTCAAATCATGTTAAAACTACTTTCTTCAGTGTTCTTTCATCTAATTTTCAATATTTACTTGTATCATCACATCTCAAAAATTCTCTATTACTTCTTACTAACTCCCTCTCCTACAAGGGAATGACCTTTTCACTGTTATGAAGTCTATATATAATAATTCCAAAATCTATAATTGACATCAACATTTTTTTTCTGCATCCTCACTTATGTCAGCCTCTCCTTTTTTATTCTATCACCCTTAAAAATGTTAATATGTAAATTAAAAAATTACGTTAATGTCTACTTTTAGTACTCCTACCTTAATACTTAACTCCTCATTGTTCTCTTTTTTGATATATTTTATTACCAAAGTTATTCACAGTCAACTGGCAATAACATGCGATTAGAAGCATTTGATTGCCCCAACACTACACATGAGAAAAAGAAAAATACAAAATCAAACCGAAGATAATCACCTACATTTCCATACACAGTGAAACTCACTCAAGTACAATGATAAACTAAAAATAATAATTGGCCTAATGGACAAACACAAAATTTTCATCATGGGTCTGCAGGAAATAAGAAATACCAACACCATGGAATCTCAAGGATATAGGTTCTACAAAGGTATACCTGGGAAGAGAGTGATGAAAAATGTCCCACGGTTGTGAACAGGCTTTTTAGTCAGCCTCATATTAATTAAACTCTGTACAAGAATTCAAGTCACAATCTCCAACATTCAGCAGCCTAAAAGCATTTAATAAAATCTATACTATAATAAATACCCATGCACCCACTAATAATAACAATGACTCTCCAAAAGACTGTAAAGAAACAGAAAAGATCCAGGATCTACTCGACCTGACTCCTGACTATAAATAACATCCCCAAAAACCATGTTAAATAATTAATCAAAGACTTCAATGCTCAATTAGGCAGAGAAAGACGTTACCGCAACATCAAAAGAAAATAGCCTGCTCAAAAGAAAACAAACAAAAACGGAGACTCGTCACTCTCTGCAGAAACCACAACCTAATCTTGAAATCTACATATTTCAAGAGAAAACCTCAAAACCTGGAAACTCCCTAACTATACTAAAGAAGAATGACAAATAAATCATGTCTTCATGGACAAACACCAACACAAGGAGATCTAAAATATAAAAGTCCTTCGAAGTAGACACAGGCTCACACCAATATGTAAGCAAGATTAAAATTAAATTTACTTCCCAAAGAAAGCAACAAAACCAAACTCCTAAAACTAAAATAAAAATGGATCCTACCCAACTAATCAATAATGAAAATTACCAAAAAAACAACTGAAAAAATAACAATCATGGATAAACTCGATGATCTAGTCAACTTTAAACAAATCATAGAATTAGCCCGAATAAGATCCCATAAAAAACATCAATGATGGAACAGCGAATGTGACAAAACAGTGGGTGCAGAAAATACATCAAGCATGAATATTTCACCAATCCCAAAAATCAAACTTCCTTCCAAAATCAAGTAAAAGAAAGAAAAGAAACCACCTGAACCCTAAGAAGAATAAAAAGACAACACCATAAAAACACAATATAGTCAATTGAAGAATTCAATAAAATACAGTCTACTACAAAACCTTCAAAAATTAGCTCTAAAAACATGAACCCCAAATCCTACTAATAAAGAATGAAAATGTAAATTGGCCCATAACAATAAAAACGACACAGAAATCCTAGGTAAATATTTTAACAAATTCCTGAATTGCGAAGAACTGACAGAACTCTTATACTTCAACACCAATACCCCAATATTAACACTAAAAAAAAAAAATCAATCCTCCCACAATAAAAGAAGTCTACCAAGAACTGAGCGAGATGAAGGATTATAAAGCAGTGGTAGAAGATCACTTTTGTAGAGATCTGGAAAATGCAGGAAGATCAGAAAAAACTGCCCTTTATTAACATCTGGATCAAGGAAGAACTACCAGAACACTGGAAGACAGCCCTCATCTATCCACAAAAAAGGGGCCAAAGCAGACCCTAACACTTACAGGGGAATCTCACTTCTAGACACAATATACAAACTTTTTTCAAAAATCATCCTCTACAGGATTGGTTCACAACTCAAGAAAGAACCAGGAGAATACCAAGGAAGTTTCAGATCCTGGAGGAGCTGTCCAGACCAGATCATGAGTCTCAAGCTAATAATCGGTTATAACAGGAAAAGAAATAAAGACATGGTGATAACAATTGTATATTTCAAGAAAGCTAATGACTGCATCCACAAAGAATCAATCCCTACTAAAAACTCCACGACATCTCGGTCTACATACCAAATTAATAAACGTGATAAAACTGACCCTCACAAACACTTAAGTCAAAGGTAAAATTCAGAGGCGAGCTCTTGGAACCATTGAGATCAAAACAGGACTACGCCAAAGCAATAGGCTTTCACTGCTATTATTCAACTGCACTCAATTAGTGGTAGTGGGGGAATGGCTCAAAAAAATTGAAACTTACTCACTTGTTTCCTACATGTTTCAGGGCCTTAAAAATATTTTATTTTTAATTTTCTATTTATGCAGTTTCCCTGTGGCGGTCATTTTTTTTACAGTGCACACACCCATTTTTGTGATTGTAAGGGTTTATGGAAAAAATCATAACTAAAAAACTATTGGTCCTAGAAGGATGAAACAAAAAACAATTTATTCATATTTTCTCAATGTAAAAAATTTGTCCATGGTTTATTTATCTATCTCTCTTCTTTCTATGAGAGAATTACCAATAACGTTGAACATGAAAAACTGTGAAATTTCACTTTGAAACACATAGTAAACACAAAGCTTATTCCTGCAAGACCTTTTTCAGATGCAGGGAAAGTCAATAACATGCTATAAGCCTACACATCACACAATTCTCTATCTCTCTCTATATTATATAAATATTTTCTTCCTTCAATAGATTAAATTTTAATCTAAGCAGTTAATCACACAGAAAAATTTTACTAGAATGAATACTATGTAAAATAATATTAATTTTGTTTAAATATACGAAAATCCTACAACATAAATGTAATAAACATTACACTAACCTTGAAAGTTCTAAAAGTAAACCGTAAATATTTATACCACTAGCTGATTTCAATCTATAAATATTAATTATTTGGGGGAACTTTAATATAAAACATAGCGTAATAGTAATTACGCTTAGTATATCAGATATAACATTTAATACTTCCGCCATTTAGATGACTGACCACAGTTTACAATATCCAACACCTCACTCAACGTCTCATCTGTACACTACAGATGCCCTTGAAATTTTTGCTCACCAGAACGCGTAACAAGTAGGTGTGTGCTATTTACGATACAAAAATATAATAAAAGGAAATAGAAATTCACTATTTCAAACGCACGTCATTATGTAATTGAACATAACTTCCTAATAAAAGAATTTTACTTATAAGTAACATTTTTGTTGATTTACAAGAATAAAATTGAAAGGAAGGATGATATTACTCTACTTATGTACATCAAATTAGTTTCAGTTAACGCAAAAATAAAGTAATTTCTTACTTTCAGATAAAAATACAAGTGTCGATTTTTAAACAATAATAGAAAATATTTATCGTTAGGTTACCACCCGGTTATCATATATAAGACGTCATATCTAAGCTAGGACGTTGAAGTAGTTTCAATTTGGAATGTAATATTACTGAGCCAGATAAGTATGATCAACAAAGGATCGAATATAAATTAATGCTTTTAATCTCAATTCCCTGGTTGACATTGATATAACACGTATTCCTTTTTCTTCAATAAAATCTCGGAGATACTCGCAATATATAAGAATAGTTCACTTGACTTTACAGTGAATCATTCACTAGATACCTCTCTGGTATTTTTGTTCCGTATTTTACCAGAAGAAAATTTATGTTGCTAAAGAAGCTTAAAAGAGATAAAATATATTTATTTTATTTCAAATTGTTTACATCTGTCCATTACAAATTTTGCCCACGGAAGCCATTCCATTTGTAACCAAAATTTCTGATTAAAGTAAAAAGAAAGAGGGTACCATCAAGTGAGAAAGACCCTAAGTTTACAAAACAAGAATTGCCGTGTACGGGTTGTTTACGCTTTATTTAATTTTGCCAGTAGTTCTTTTTTTTTTAAATTCGAATATTGAAGCCCTTTCATATGAAAATACGGAAATTAAAAATGTAACTCACTCAAACATAATTTTAAACACATGACGTTTAAAATTGTATTTTTAAAGACTAAAAAAGCTACTAATTATACCATAAAATATAATCTGCAAGTGGATCTAGCTGATTGGTTTAGTTATCCAATTAAACAATTCAAGCATACTTGTATGCGACACAATTCTGAGAATTATGCCATCTTTAGGAACCTGAGGTTGTATCTTTAGAAACTCTGTATCCGTTACCGTGGTATCTTTTTGTCCAGGAGGAAAAGAATTCTTTTGTAGCATATAACTAAGTTGGTCAACTCAAAGTCATTAACAACATGCTGTTCCCATTTTTGGTAAAGCTACTCAATTTGTTCAGGGACCCTCACTTGGAGTTAATGAGGCGGGACTTCATACTGTAGTTCGTCAGAGGGTAGAGTGTCTTTTTCAATCATCCAGCATTACTGTGAGTGCGAATCTGGTAGATAAAATATATGGAGTCAGGGCATTCGAGTTGTTTTTTGAGCGTTGCACCGACTTAGGAGGAACTCCTTTTCTTTCGGTTGCTATTGTCATGCTGTGTGCTAATTTACAACTTTCATGAATAAAAGGCGAAACTTATAACAAACTCAGATCCCTGATCTTTTCATTTTTGTAAAAATTGCAAAAAGGAAGGCCAGAAAGTCCTCAAAACTGAACTTATGGATATTTTTTAAATAACACACTATTTTACATACTGTAAAGGTAGAAAGGTACATGGTTTTTAGTTCGTCAAAAAATTCTTAACAACGACAGTAATATACTAAGGATGAAGACTGGAGTGTAAAAATATTTTTATTTTATAAAAAAAAAATGTGCAACTTTCATTAAGTTAATCTTCGGGCAAATTTAGTAGTTGGTGGTTAAAAGCTGTCAGCATCAATTACTCAACATTGAAAAGAGGGATTCAAATGGCCAGGTCAAGATTATAACAGAAGTATCGGCTACTTCATTATTACTATCGAATGGTCTCTAATCGATTATATGTCCAAATCTCTTGTCTGTAAAAATAGTTGTGTTATTTTCTCGAAGATTGAAGGTGAGTATTTAGTTCATAATTCTATGTTAGCTGTTCTTGGTATTGATATTAAATTAGTTTTAAAATATATAGTTACACTTTTATGTGATATGTTAATGTAACTTACATAAATAGTTTCCTTTTTTTTTAAACAATTGGAAGGTTTACTAGTATTACAGGTGTTCTTTTAAAGTTCAAAGTAAATTTAATTTTACTGTTTTTAGGTTGATCCTTGCATAAGTTATTTTCAGGAATATGCAAAAGTTTTAACAGAGTTGTTTGTTACTGGCCTCAAAAAATAATTCTAGATTTTGTTCATAGTTGTCGGCAATAAAATTACTGAACTTATCCATCGAATATTTAGCAATTTACCCTTGCCTAACTGAAAACACCGTCTGACGGTATTACAAAAGTTTTTACTGATAAATTCGTGATTTGTTCGTCATGTAATTATCAAGTACTATTAATGAAGTTTAAATTATTTATTTTTGTAATCCAGCTTAAGGTTATATCGACCTATAAAAAAAAATTAATTATTGTTGAAAGTTAACATTTTGTTACTGACGTACCAGTAAAGTTAAACCTTATTCGCTAAAAGTATTAGAAATGATGTAAATCTTAATATTCATATTTGAAATACTGAATTTCAGTTTAGTTCTCATTCGTTATAACTATGTGTGAAATTTTTTTTAATGTAATTCTAATTACAGCATTGGCTGGAAAAATCATCTTGTAAAAGTGAATAATTATCAGTGACATTCTATTTCCCAATATTATTGTAATATATTCCCAGCTCACGTAAATATTTTTGAAAGTTTTTTTTTGCAGTTTAATGGGTGTATCTGACGTATTGAGTACATTGTGGAAATATAGTGCCTGCATTACATTTCCAACACTCAGTTTTGCTGCAATATTTGCTGATTGGAATCATACTAGAAAGTGGAAAGCATCTCAGAAAGTGGAAAGCATCTCAGAAATTAAGGAATCAGAGAATTAATCTTTTAGTAAAGTAAGCAATTAATATGTTCATTTTCTATGCATATAAAAATATTAAGAAGGAATATAAAAATATTACTCTGTTACTTCCATTTTTGTGGGATTTCAAGCCATGTTTATAAATAAAAAAATATTGATGATTAGCTGAAGCAAATAGGTAATGCAGTCATCCAAAAATTTCTATAATTTCTCAAGTAATTCACTGCAGAATATGAACATAAAAGTTGATATAATTTCCTTGATTTCATACATTAAATGCACAAAAACATATTTTAAAAATATATAGAAATCCTACCGTTGTTGACAAATGTAACTACATCTAACCTGTTCTTACAGCATAAATGTGTGCAACATTCATTCACAGATTAATCCATAATTATCTACAAATTTAAGACATACACAGGAGGATTAACTTTTCCAAACTACATTGAATAGGACTCGTGCAATAAATATTAACCATAATATGCAAGTTTTATATTCTGCATGTAAAATTCAATTCTAGATGTAGTTTAATGTGAAATTTATTAACATTAAATTTCACATAAACAATATATTAAATGAATAAGCACAAAAATAGATTGAACATATTATTTGACTACATACTAAATTGGTTTCCTAAAGTTTTAAGTCGAACAGTTATAGTACTGTCAGGAATTCCACTGAAGCAGCTCCTAGTAATTTGTAAATTATTACAATTTGTGACAGAAATCTTAAAGTCATTAAAGACTGTCACAATTCATCAAACTGTTATGTTTTATTCCTGGAAGCTAACGTTTGCATCATTTAATCTGAACTGCATTGTTCTGAAATGGGGATTTATACCAATACACAGCATATTACACGTTTCTTTCTGGACATGGTAATTTTTTGAGATAGGTTGGTCAGATTAATTCAGGCCTATGTCCAGAGTGTAGAGCCTTTGATGATGTGCACCATGTCTTATATATCTGTCCCAGGTATGAAGCTGATTATACAAAAGTAGTTGGAGAGCTCATGAGGATCATTTCTGGTTTAAAACTGAAAGGGAATGGAACATAGTTATTGGCTTCCTGAGATTCTTAGCCCTGTGGAAAATGACTGAGGGGTCTGATGCTGTTATGGATGTATAATTGTTGCGATCATCACTTGCTTTGTTGTATGACAGTAGTATTTTTTGTGTTTATAGACTCAACTAAGTTATCATAATCTAATTAATCTAGTGCATAGTCTAAGTTAGATTTGGGAAGAGTTTTTGTGTGAAACCTTTAATATTGCAGGAAGGCTCAGGGGTTGCGTTTCAGTTAATTTGATAATGAGGGGTTGTAAGTTACGGTAGGTGGTCGTGGTTGGAAGAAGCTATACAAAAGCAGTAGTAAGTTGTGTAGATACACTGATGGAAATGTCTGAGGCATTTGCATCCTGACAGAGTCTAAAAGATGACCTCCAGTAAAGTCCATCTATAATGATGGCTTTACCATCATTATATGAGTAGTGTGGCAACTGGGATCACCACAAGGCGGCAGTGTCTTCCCCTATGGAGTCAGTATGCTCAGGAATAAATAACATCATTCTTTAAAGAAAAAAGTCCAGCTGATAACCTTTATTGTGCTATATTTCTCATGTTATTATTTTAGTTTAGACGTAAAACTAGAAATGATATCTTATACATGGCAGAATTTTGTACTTCCCAGAATGTGTTAATCATTAACAACAAACTCTCCTGTTCATATTTCAGTTTTTTAAAGTTAAGCAAATGATAGTTATACTAAGCTGATACTTGTGTTACTATACTGTTAAAATTTCTTTACTTATTTTTAATATAGATCATAAAATTTGTATTATAAGCAACAATTGCTTGTTTCAGAATGCCTCCTCCACTGCTTACTAAAAAGAACGTAGGAAAACAATTGTCACTTCTTATTTTCCCATTTGCAGCATTTTTTGTTGGCAAATATTTGGATGATTTAGAAACTGAAAGAATGATTCGATTTCGGGATAGAAGTGCATTGTTTGGAAGAACCTTAGCTCCTGGAGAGAAACCTTCCTGGCCATGAATTAGTTGACTTAGTATTGTAAAAAAGTGTTTATTAGATTTTATTTATTACTTTGTTCTAATTTCTGTGAATAAATTTGTTTAAAAATTTAATAAGAAATTAATATTATTTAAAATTTCCACTGTTTATTTTTACATTGGTAGTGTTGTGAGAATGCTCATGAGAATAGAGAAGTGGTAGCAGGCCTAATGTCCTGCTTTTAATATTGTTGAATGTGTAAATGCAAAAGTGAGAGAAAAACCATTGCTTTACGATTAGTAATTTTTCTCTAGAATTTCCCGATGTTTGAAAGACATTTAACTGACACTCTGGGCTAAAGTAAACTGTATGCACAATGGGTGCTAAAAATGATGTTTTTTCACAAAAATCACAGAATGACATATGCACATTCTTTGCTTGACCATTTTAACCATAATTGAGACAGTTTTTTTCCCATATCGTCACTGGTGATGAAACTGGATTCTGTACATCAGTGCTGAGATGAAACAATAATAAATGCATTGATGTCATTCTGTTTCACCTAAATCGAAAAATTCAGACAGTTTTGAAGGAAAATCATGGTAACTGTACCAAAGGGGTACGTTTGATTTCATGAAACCTGGATCATACATCACATTACAAGTCAGTTGTAAAACACTTTCTAAACTGCATCATGCCATTCAAAACCTAATTTGCTGAGATTAGAAATTGCTCTTCATGATAACATATGACTGCATATACAACAGAAAATTCAAAAATTTAGATGGAAGATTGTAGATCATCTACCTTAAAGTCTTCTCGCATGCATGACAACCACCTCTTCCTACACCTTGAAAATTGGCTTGCTCTCGATGGTTTGAGTAAAGTGAAAAATCTTTGTGTAAAAGTGGCTACAATCCCAGATGACTGAATTTTATGCAGTGGGTTTGAAGAAGGTTGTTTCAAGATATCAAAAACTGGATTTTGGGGTTTGCCGCCTGTAGGCTTGAGTCAATTTTCCACCCCCCCCTGACTGTATATTTACATTGGTTTTATAATTTATTTGCAACATAGTAACTTTAGTTGCTATTTAGTTACATTGTTACTAAAGTTCTTTTATTAAAAATAGATCCAGTAATGAAACAGTTCTCACTTCCTTGTATTGATATTCTAGTATTAAGAATATTAGACTTATTACTAAGAGTATTTTTTATTATATTTTTGCAATTTATACAGATACTTGTTAATAATTATGTTTTGCATAAATAAATTACTTTGCACTGGTTGTTGAAATTACAACATATAATTCAATATTGGTTTATTGCAGATAATATTAAAAAGGAAAAACATAACAGACTCAGTACATTTTCTTATTTATGAGGTGTTCAATTAATTACAATGTACAATAGACTTATGCCAAAACTAAAATTACAGTTTAAATTTTTACTAATGTTGAAATAACTTTCTTGAGACCTTTTTTTTTTTAGGGCGTACTTACTTCTATACCTTCATTCAAAAGTTTTTGTGTTAACATTTGACTCAATACATAATATAGCATAGAGTTCAACTTTTTCTTAGATAGTTTTTAACTCATATGAGGCAAGAAAAACTGCAGTTTCCGACATAAGTTAGTGACAAATGCACAGACTTATACTTAATGCAATGTCCAAATTTAGTTAAAGATCTTGTAAGGAATTAAATCTTGGAAATTCTTGCAACGATTTCTCTGATGGTTGTTTATTCCTGCTACACAATGCTTTTGAAAATAAACACTCTTCAATGAAATCAGAATCCATTTCTTTTGTGTAGAAGTGTTGTTCAATATTAGCTGCCTTTTGTCCTCCCTGTTTGTTTTGTTTCCAATACAATAGTAACTATATTTATGTATGTGTTTCGCTAAGAAGGGATCAAACTCAGCTATCAACTCTTAACGCCATCATAAAATTTCCATTACTAACTGAACTAAAAATTTTGCTCTTACCTCTTGATAAGGCTAAATAGCCACTTCAACTGTAGTCAAAACATTTTTCCAGTTGTGGGTTTCTTTGTCTAATTGTAGTGTAAGCTACAACATGGTTGAGAGCAATTCCTCTCACTTTTAAAGTAATTATGTATAGGCAAATTTTCATGATGCACGACTTTCTGTATTTTTCCAGTTGAAACATTCTTGTTGCCAAATTGTGATCTTTGATGTTAAATGCCAGACACGGTCTACAAAAAACTCGTCTCTTACTTTCAGAGAAAATTTTTAATTTCTTTTGATGGATATCTCCATTCTTTAATTTTCATTCATTGAGGTTTTGATCTTGTACTTTTAGTAAAATCTAGTGGTATAATTTGGTCTAAGCCATATTTTGCTATTAAATCTCTAGTAGCATCATCTAGAACCATAAAGTTGGTTCCTTATTTAAAGATTTTACTTGGCTCTTTAAATACTTCTAAACTTTAATATTATCATACTTAACAGTTTGCTCACATCTGTCAAACGTACTTCTACATCACTATTAGTAGAGTCATATAAAAAGGTAGCTCTTTTAGTACAACTAGGCAGGCCTAGTGATAACAGTTAAATCGTAAATATCAGGATTTACACTGTCCATCTGTCCTTTTTATCAAAAAGACCATGTTTATTGTTTATTCTGATCTGCACTCCAATTAGGGTCTACAACATATTCATACACACGGCCAGTACTATAAGATTGAATCAAACTTATTGTAAAGCAACATATATAACACAATTACAATATTTCAAATTCATAATCCTTTTTACAGGCTGTAGGAAGGCTATCTATATGCTATATGAATGCAAGGTAAAAATTTGAATATTTTCTGTAAGTATTAAAAATCACAAAGATGTACTTTTTTTTTAATTTGCTGCCTTTTGAAAATTTATAAATTGCTGCCTTTCAAAATTTACTGCACTATGTTGCAACCTACTCAGTCCTGGCACTGAGAATCATTTGTGGTACTTGCGTATTAACGCCACCACAGCTGTTTAGGTTATGTTGACTTCATGTACTGACAAATCGTACGTATATCAAAATAACCTAACTAAATATAACCTACGCTCGCTAACCTCTTATAATTAATGGTACTTACGTATTAACGCCACCGCAGCTACAGCTTTATTTAAAAACAAAGTAGTCATTCAGATTTCAGTGGATTAACATTAATTGGATTTCGGTACTATTACATTAAGGTTATATTATTAATAAGTTGTATATATTATGCATATTTAATGTTTTATAAGAGGTTAGCGAGCATAGGTTATTTTGATATACGTACGATTTGTCAGTACACGAAGTCAACATAACCTAAACAGCAGCTGTAGCTGCGGTGGCGTTAATATGTTGTTTGTTCTTTGTTAACTGTTGTAAGCAGTTTATGAATATACCTGTGACAACACTTCTTTATGAATAAAATTTATAGAAAGTCTCTGTCCAGAAGAAAAATGCATAAAGAATATTACTCTATAAAATAATTCCTCAAGTATGTTTTGTGTGCTTGCTATATAGCAATTATAAAGCTTGATTTGTTAAACCTGATGACACTTTTAAGCAAACTACTTTCTATTATATAAACTATGCATATCATCTTTTAACCTGTCTATTTATTTTCCTGTAGTTTTTAGCTGGGTAATTCTATTTGTATATAATCTTGGTGATGAGTGAGAATTTACTTTATTAAAGCAATTTGTTAAAGTTGTGTAACTAGTCAGTTACACAAGTTAAATAATAAAATATAACTTATATACATATAAGTTATTTGTTATAACATACGCGAACGTAATTAATTTGTTATTAGGTAATATGATTTAATGTTTTGTTTTTCTGCTTGAAAAATTTGAGACCATGCACATCCACATAAAATTTAACTAGGTACAAGTAAGGTATAGACAAAAACTGGCAAAGACCATGGTGAATATTATTTTGGTTAAATAATTACCATTTACCTAAGTATACAAAACATGTGTAAGCACAACATATAGCAGAACAAACCTTTGAAATCAATTTCTTAGAAACAGGACATACATCAACCAAATGCAAATTTGTCACAGCTTTAAGCTCAATACAAAATTTACAAACATATTAAATTGGACTGAATAACATATTAAAAAAAAACTGTCATTGTTTTACTATATTATTCACTTGTTTGTTACTGCGCACTGTACTGAATTGTTACTGTACTAACCCTTGGCAGTATTTATAGCTCCGCACCAAGGACCTGACTTGCAGTACCAGTACCTTATCTACCCTTTTATTTGTTCAAGTTTTTCTTTCTAGAAAGGATTTTTTGTTTTTTCTTCTGGATTTTCTCTTTCTTCTTCTGGAAGCTTCTCTACCTGTTAAAAATATGTATCTCACCATGTGGTAAATGAGCAAGAATCCCACCAATAAGATTTCCATCTGGAAAACAAGAGTGATTGGAGGATTGACTCTTCTGAAAGTAATTTCCAGATATTTAGAAAGTGAGTAATCTTTATATTATTTATGGTTTACTTTTTCTTGAATTTCAATATGCGAACAACCAGGTAATAACCTTATTACCACCTGAAATACATGAAAAGTAGAAATAACACAAAACAGATTTTGCAAGTATGACGTACAGTAAATAAAAAGTATACTAAGGGTATAAAGGGAGGATGATTTCTTCTATTCTTCCAACACTTTCCTTTTACTATTCTATTTGAAGAATAGAAGAAATCAGTGTTGGTAGGGAAACTCCATTTTTCAGAAAAGAAAATTGTACAAAAATTAAAGAATAATATATAAATAAAAATAAATACATTTTAATTCAAAATTTATTTTTATTTCTTAATGTTCAATGTTCACAGAATTTTTGTATTATGCCAGTTTGGAGAATACTTTTAATACTTCTGTTATCAGTTTTCTAGTCTGTTCAGTAAAAAAGATAAAGGTACTAATGATTTTAACATATTTCTATATTTAACCAAATTATTTTTAATTACTTTTCTGTGAGAAATAATTCTATACTGATAAATGTTGGATTTTTTTACGCTTAATAAATTATCACTTAGAGGATAACATATGTTAGTACAAGGGCTTTCCAGAAAGTAACTTAAGTTTTAAAATTAAAAAAAAGAAATTTTATTATATACATTTGAAAGGGACAATCTTAATCTATTTTTCTACATAGTCGCCATTTAAATTGAGGCACTTATCATAATGATGCACAAGCTTTTCAATTCCTTCTCTATTGAAATCTGCCACCTTAGATTTTTGGCACCCATCTTGCACAATACTTGTGATAAATAAAGCTTCCCCGATATAATTTCAAGCAGTAAACCTTGTGATATTTGGGGAAAATGAAACAAGAGTTACACAATCGTAATGCAGCGGATTTTCATGAATTTTATCGTTGATTTTCATCAGTCACAAGGCTAGGCCAACCACTGTGGTCCTCATCATGAACACTGGTGTGGCCATTTTTAAACTGAATGCACCACTGCCTTACTCCACCCTTCACTCGTTATTCTATTTCTGTACACCTCATAATATTGTAGATGAATTTCAATTGGTTTGAGGTTTTTTGCCATAAAAACCTAATCTCTGAATGCACCTCACAACTTGCCGGATTTTCTATTGAAGTACACATTTTAATAATTCACATTGAACAAAGTAGAAAAATCACAATCCACACACTAAGATAGCTTGATACGTACTGAGTGTAGAAATGTTTTGACGCCAGGATGGTGGCTTTGTCCCCACCCATCTCCATGCTAAGCACAAGTGTAAGTTACTTTCTTTCTGGATCGCACTTGTATATTTCAGGAAATTAGGAAGTAATGGTAAAATAAAAATCATTTGAAATATAAAGAGAAAAGTGTAGAGAAAGCATACTAAAGGAAAAATACAAGCATATGAATGTAATTCAAAGTAAAACATACATATTCATGCCTCATATGCCTTAACAAGCATATCAATTAAATGGATTACAGAAGACTGTATTTGAAGGAAAAATATAATAAGGAGATAAATAAAATTGATGGAAAAAAGCAACAAATAACATTCACATAAATTATTCCTATTTTCGTGCTACAGAATTTTATATATAATAATTATCAATAAGATAATATAAGCAATATAAAACAAGATATATATATATATTTAAATAATGGTGTATAAAAGTAAACAAGGATTTTAAATAATAATTACATATATATTCAGTACAAAAATTTAATTTACTAATATATCTTTATTAATAAACATAGCAAAATATTAAAAATTATATACATTTTGAAAATATATTCTAACAGGTACATTATTTTTAAATGTTTAACATATTTTGAAAATTTAAATGATAATAATACTGTGTTAATTAAAGTAAATGTATATGTAGTGTGAATAACTAACAATTTTTTTACTTAAATACTTCTATATATATATATATACACACACACACACACACACACACGTTTTATTTTACTATAATTTAAAAACCTACTTCAAACGTTTAGTCGATTCATATATAATTATATTATAAGAAACTCCCAATCATTACTTTGACTATTTTGGATAGTGATAATGAATAATCACGTTAAAAAGTGAACTAATATTTTTACAAATATTTAAGATTTCTTTTAAATGCAATTATAAATTGAATTTATATGTTAAAATTAATTGTTTAGATTTCAAAACATATATATGTAAACTAAATTTAAAGCTATGGAAAACTAGAATAGTTTTTTAAAATATGTTTAATTGGTGGGTTTATAAAAGATATATTAAGATATTCATAATTTTAAAATAACTTTTTAGGCCTAAGAGGAAAACATTTTTTCTTTCATGGAATATACTCTGTTGCTTATAACTTCTACTTTGTTATATGCTTCATTATTGACAAAAGTTTCAAATAATATCACACTGTTAATTAGTTAATACATACTTATCTCTATCAAACTTGAGATGTTTCCCCTACCTAAAATCTTGCACTAACATTTATATCTAATTAGAGTTACAAAATTAAAAATGCAATCAACTATTTAGGAAGTTTAATTTTAGTTAAGAAAATTAGTACTGGGAATAAAATTAAATTACAAGTAACAGTGGATGTATTAAAATTTTGTTTTAGGAACTCGTGTATTTGTTTTTTGTGCCTGTTATCTAAGCTTTAGTTCCTGTAAATTATACAAAAGTTCCCTGAATGCAATATTTGGTTCAAATTTCTTGCCTAATTCAACTTCAAAGTTAACATGTTGAATACAAAACTTGTGTAATGGCATCAGAGAACTTCAAACTCAAGGAGATTCTATTATGTATTTGCACTGAGGCAGAAACATTCAGTCAAATTGAATGAATCTTTCAAATGTAAAGTTTACTGAAGAAATAATGTGTACAATGCTGATGAAACAGGTTTAATTGACCTCCTTACCCTGTAAACATCATACATTTCATGTTGAATGTGGTTAAGTAAGCAAAAGTAAATCACACCCAATGATTTGTTCCGATGCTAATGAATTTCATTTCTTGCCAATAATTGTAATCATAAATATAAACAAAAAAAATAAAAAACCCCACTGTTTCAAGAATGCTAAACTCTCTTGTCACCTACAAGTCATAAAAAACATATGGGATTGGTTTTCAAATGCTTTTGGACTGTAAGTGGTAGTGGAACACTGCCACCAGGAAACGTGCAGGAATACCAGCAAAAATTGCTCTTCAACAGCTTGCAACATCTGGATCAAAGAAGAACTACCAGAACATTGGACAACAGCAGAACTTTTTTCATTGTAAACTAAACTTTTTTCCATTATGTTATATTTTGTCACTTACATTGCTTATCATCTTGTTAGACAAAGTAATCAGATTCTACATGGTATAAGAAGAGTATCAGACATATATTTATAAAATAAATCCAAGAAATTATCCCACTTTCTCAGAATCAGCAATTTATAAAAAAAAAAAGAAAGAATTGATCTAGCACACCTCTGAATATTTTGTTTTGGTGGGGAATAAACAATAGGGTTATCATTGGACTGTAAATGTTTTAAGAATGAAATATCAAACAAACATGGTAAAATGTAACCCTGTTTTAAAAATTTAAAATCACAATAAAAGTTACTTTTAAAACAAAAATGATTCTCTATTGTTTCCTCTCTATTTATCTTTTTCCAATACACTATAGAATAGGATTTTGTTTGAAGAAAAAAGGAATTTGATTATAAAGATAAATAATAAAGTTTAAAATGTGATGTTTTTGAAAGAGGAATTGATAAGATTTTTTTTACATTATGAATCATATAATAAACCAAAATAAAAAATTTAAGAACACACCTTTAAAACCATAAACTAATGTATATTTCTATTAGAACTGATGATTTTAACTGAACTATTCCATTAATAATAATGTGGAAAAAATTATGAATTATTTTCAGTTTTCATTTAAATGAGAATTTTAAATTCAATAAATTTCAAGAAAAATGTTATCTCAAATAGTAAATTGATTTGTTACACTGAAAACACTTATTATGCAGATAAATGCAATTTGTGGGATGGGTTTAGGTGGTCCCCCTTCACACATGTAGTTCCATGAATGTCAAGCAGGAAGTATAACAAATTTGGTGAATGTACCTCTTAGCCTGTATTTACCTAATGCAGAATGCCTTAATTATATTTAATTAGTGTTAAAAAGAAAAATAATAGTTGTTGAAAATATAAAAAAATCATTGACTATAAATATGTAAGATTTATAGGTACTTTTTGGTCTCTTCAGCTTAATTAACAGTAATTACTAAAAAAAAATAAGCACAATACTCAAAGTTGTGTTTATTTTTTTGGCAAATTACTAAGATAAGTGATGTAAAAAGTCTGATTTTTATTAGTAGAGATTATTTCATCATCAGATACACTTAAAAGCTATGTTCAGTATTAAAAATGATCAAGTAGAATGATTAAAAGATGATATTTGTGTTGAAGATTAAAAAACAATCTGGAACAAGTTCAGCTATCACCCAGAAAAAGGTAATTAACTGTCATCTGCGATGAAACTTATATAAATCTTTTTTAAAAATCTTGGTCGAGTTCATTAACAGCCAAAATCGGACCATGGGGATGGAAATGGGGGGCTTTTTTGAAAAAACAAAACCACTATAACTTTCTGATTAAGTTAAATATGGAATTCGTTTAAAGTTCTTACTATTCTTTGGATAAGGGCCTAAAACTTAACTAAGTAAAGTTTTTTGATATCACCAACCACTGGCCCACGGGTGGATAAAAATGGGTTTTTAAGATAAAAAAAATCATACCTCCCTTAATAGGCAAAGTATCGAATCGGTTTACAGTGGTTCTTAGTCTTCTAAACATTACCTAAAACTTTTGTCTGAAACAATTTTTGATATGACCAACCCTTACGGCAAGGAATAACCAAATTGTTGCTGAAATTGTAAGATGGGACTTGTCATATGCTAAACATGTGAAACGTTTTATTTACATACAACCATTGTCGTATTGAGGAGATTTGAAGTTTTTCTTAATTTTAAGGTGGAAATATTTTTTATCCCCTAGTTAGCACTGGTGAATCTACCTCCACCTTCTGGCATGTTGAAAGGGATTTTTTTTTAAATATGGAAGGTGTGATCTTTCTTACTAACAAAGAAAATTCAGGAAGAATCTACAATCAAAGAGGTTCAAAGAAAATTTTACAGAAATGTTATTCATCCAAGGTTAATTCTCTATTGATTTGAAAGTATCAAGGAAAGCAGAATGAATGTATAATTTTGCTCAACAATATTTTTCACACCAACTGTAATAATAAACATGGATGAAAATAGGCTGAAAAGTCTTTACATAATTTATAGAGTATACACTTAACATGTAATTTTTATTTCTTTGGTTCGTTTAAAGAAGTTTTATGGAAGAAACTTTCTTAACTAATGAAAAAATGAAAATTCAGTAGCAGGATTGGCTTCAATGTGATCTAAGAATTCTTTGCTAATACATTAAGAGTAAAAAAATGAAACACTTAATTAACAGAAAATATAAATTTATAAAAAAAATATAATTAACTTAAATTTACATAGCTTAAGAAATAATATTATTACTATTATTAATAAGGGGTAATTACTGAAATACCCTCACATTCATAAAAAAAAAACGTGATAATTCAATATAGTGAATAAAGTACATAAAATAGTTATTAATATCATAACCGTAATAATGCTAACATTATATAAGAATAGTATTTGTTAAAATGTTTGGTACTTACGTATTAACGCCACCGCAGCTACAGCTTTATTTAAAAACAAAGTAGTCAGTCGGATTTTGGCGGAAAATGAACAGTCTCTTTATTAATTTTAATAAATGGTTATTTATATTTATGTATTTTATAAATATAATTTAACCAAACTTAACCTACGCTCGTTAATCTTGACTAATTAACACTGTAATTTTTTGAGTATTTATTTAATAAATTCAGTAATTATTGCAATTATTTATTATTTAAATAATCAAAACACTCCTGTTAATTAGTCAAGGTTAGCAAGCTTAGGTTAAGTTTGGTTAAATTATATTTATTAAAATTAATGAAGAGACTGTTTTGAATCTATGCTAAACTCTATATCGGCCCATTTTCCACCGAAATCAGATTGACTACTTTGTTTTTAAATAAAGCTGTAGCTGCAGTGGCGTTAATATGTAAGTACCAAATGTTTTTTATAACTGGCAAGAGATACTGACTGGTAACTTTTCTATTAAATGATATAACTTAAAACTAAGTTCAAAAATGTAAAACTAAATTACAATCACCTACATAATACAAACAAATAAAATAATATGCTTATAAAAATATATATTTCAAATAAGAAAGAAAAAAAATGAATTTTATAAAAACAATGTTTTTAATTAATTATGAGGAAAATATTGATTTTAAACCAAATTGGGTATTAGCTGGAACTTAAGTATGTTGTTCAATACTTAGGTAACATGAGAGATTACAGAGATTAAACCTGTACATTTCATCAGCAAACCATTTACAAAGAATTGCACACTCATAAGTATAAATTAATATTAAAATTAAACCACTTTCCTTGTAAGAATTCTTTTTTTTAAATTCCAGAAAAATGTTTCTTAAAACATAATTTTCATATATAAACATTGTAATCCTTTTCTTTAAATAATTCCAGAAACATGTTTTTAAAACATAATTTTCATATATAAACATTGTAATCATGTTACTCAAGTCTCTATTAATTTGCTTATGGTTTTAAAAATTAAGGTACAAAGTGAAAAAACAATTCATTTTATTATTTACATAAATAAAAGTTTTGCTAGTACTTAGTTTGTATATCTATCTACATTTTATACAATCAAGAAGGAAATTATTTGATTATCTTCCAGTGAAACCAATAAAAGAACAATTAAACCAACTTAAAGAAAAATGTTTAAAGGATTTATCTTAAGCCTAACTGAAATCTAGTATGTCTTAACTTAAAAATTTGATTTTTAGATAAGAGTTTTTTTTTAACATTTTATGACCAAGGACAAAACTGAAGGTCTACTATTTTCAACAACTTTATACTTAAAATTATGACTGCTCATGACAGACAGACAGACTGTAAATTACTTACATTTGAAAACACAAGGATGTGTTTTAACAAAAAAAAATTGATGGTTATAGAATTTTTGTTCCGAGGTAAGATAGTAAACTGCATCCCTTAAAAGTCTATATGGTTCTCATAGTTGAAGCCACATTTAATAAACAAGTTCCTGTATTACTTAAATTAAACAATGGATGTGGTTTCACTGAATGCTGTTTGAATTTATTTTTTGACAATGATCACAACGGTCAAACACTAGTAAAAGGGAATTTATCAAATTTTTTTAATAAATATAAAATAGATGACCACATTTTTCACTTTGTAAAGATCACTAACAGCAACAGAAGTATTCAATTCTGAATGTATGACAGTTTTGTAGTGTTGTCTTTATGTTGTAATGTAATGCTTTAGCAAAGTAATGATCATAATGCAAACTAAAGTAAAAGCAGTCATCATTTTATGACAAAAATAGCATTAAGATGTTAAAAAAAATAAACTTTTTATATAAATGTTGAACAAAATAGTGAATACAATACAATAAATGATTCCATTAAATGGATAAAAAATATACATCAGTTCACAGCTACAATAACATGGGGAAAAATTACCAGATAACAAGATGACTGGTTAAATAACTAAAATAAATCACAAAGATTTGTACTATGCTATCTTATCTTAAATTTATCACGCTCTTTTTTGAAAAGACACTTGACAAACTTTTATGTGATTTTTTCTTAATGGTGCCAGTAGCAACAGGATTTAATTGTAAACATTCATCATCTTCATCATTGTTTTCTTTTTCAGCTGTATTATATATTATACGTTTATTCTCTAACCAAACAGCTCTTTCTTCTGCAAAGGGTTCAATATTATTTAATTGTTTATTTTCTATTTTATTATGACAGTGAAGCACGTTATATTTAACCGTTTTATGCAACTTATCAGTATGATTAATATCAACAAGAGAAGGATTATAAAATATTTCATGGGTTTTATTGCTAGTTTGTTTAGATATATTAAAGTGAACATGTTTTGGTCTTCTTTCAGATGCTGATCTCATAAATGTATTTGGTTTAGTAATAGAACAAAAATCAATTTTGGTTGATGTCGGTATTATACTTGTATCACCTGGATCGGCACTTAATGATGTATCAATCTCTTCAATAGTTTGCATTACTTTACTATGTCGATTACTGGCTGAAGAACAAATTGATTTATTTTCTTTACATTGCCGAAGATATACTTCTGCTCTTAATACTTTTTCTTTAGCTAATCTTTCTAATAATAATAAATGTTTTTCTTTTTTAATAAGTGATCTTTCTTTATTTATTAAACATTCTTCTTTAGCACGTACATTAGCTTCTCTATGACGTAGTGTTTCTAATCGAGTTAACCATTTTTCTTTAAATGTTTTCTCACTAATTGATTCCGGCTCTTTATCATATAAAAATATTGACTTTACGTTGTTAGTTAGTTCATCATCAATAACTTCATTATTTAAACATATTTTATTCGGTACAAATTTTGATATGCATCTTTGTGAAACATGTAATATGACAGTAGGATGATGAAGTATCATTTCAATTGTAGGTCGAAATTCATGATCAAGGCTCAACATGAATTTGATCATTTTATGAAGATCATCTGAATAATGAGATGGAATTCTATTGAATCTGTAACAGTTTATATAACTGGATAAGTAAAAAACTATAATAATAACAATAAAACTAAACAAAATATATATTTCTAGTTTGATACATTCATAACTACATGTAAAATAAATAAATAAGTTAAGATTTGTTGATTCCATTCTTTTGGATGTAACTGTATGATTTATAAGAATTCAGTACAATAATCTGAAGGTTAAGTAAGCAATCAATGATAGCTTCATTACTATGAAAGGGAAACTAATTTTAAAAAAACAAAGGCAGCTAATTATACAAAATAAAAGATAATGAAATCAATATAAAGACAAGAGAGCAAGTATAGGGTGTATAAAGAATATTGGATTTTAAAGCTATTTTATTTTTCTTAACTTTGACTCACGGAAATGAATCACAAATAAAATAAAAAAAAACTCTTACAGTTTTTCCCTACAAGTGTTCAATATGAGCATCTTTCATCACATGACACATCCAACTGAGAAGAGAGTTCATTCCATACTTAACCAGTGTGACTGGAGTAATGGAAGCAACAGCTGCTTCAATCCTGTGTCTCGAATCGCATAGATTAGTAGGCAGCAGATGTACGTGCACAAAATCTTTTATGTAACCCCCAAAGAAAAAATCACATGTTGTCAGATTAGGTGACTTTGGAGGTCACCACACACAAGTTCTATCATCAGGTTCATGGCAACCACTCTAATGGTTGAGGAAAACACCATTCAACCAATTCCATAGAGTTATGTCAGTGAGAGGGCACACCATCCTGTTGCCAAGTAGAATCTTGTAGTTGAGTAAAGAGCCATATACTAGAGGAGTTGTTTATCCAAATAAGCAACTCCTGTAATGTTCGCTTTTGTGACAAAGAACGGCCTATAAACTCACCGTCTGGATATTATAAGGAAAATATTTGATTTTTATGAATCCTTTTCGTTTTGTAAGAGTTCATGGGGATTTTACAACTCCCAGATATGATCATTATTTATGTTAACTTTTCCACTAAGATAAAATATTGTATCATTACTAAACACGATACAATTGTCATCTTTGTGCAGCAACATTTTGATTGTGAAATTAGCACGCACAATGTAGTTGGTAGGTTTCAAAGCTGTAACAGCTGTACGCAGTAATGACAGAAATGTACAAGTTTCGTTAAAACATTCCACACTGTCATCACTGGCACTGCTTGTTCACAGCTGGCCTTCCTAACAAATTTTTTAGAACTATATAGGAAAGCCCTCCTTATACACATACATTCAACTTTTCTTTTGACACTTTTTGCCATCTCATACTCTTCCCTTTATATAGATATCCAATTAATTCAAATTGATTACACCATCAATAAATGTTGTCACTAGGAAAATCACGATTAAACTTTCTACAGAACGCATGTTGAGCTAACTGTAACTACAGATTCACATTTAACAAACAGCAAAACACATAAGTCTTTCTGTTCAGGAGTAGCCATGTTTGCTGTAGAGCTGTTAAACAGAAAAATTGGGAATCAATCTATGGCTGAACTAAAACTACCCTTTTAGCTCTTGATTCTAGCCTTATACAGTGTACACCTCACCATAAGATATAATGACAAACTGAAAAACTAATATTCTTTTTTGTACACCCAATATATTATAAGTTAAAATGATCCCATATTAATGCAAAAGATTTAATGATGATAGAAGAAATAAAATATTTACAGCAAATTAGCACAAGTAAGGACCAGTTTCCATTCAGGAATTTTATTTAAAAGAATATCAAACACACATTCAAATATTTGAAAGAATTTTAAAAATTACTTGTTTCAAGTACAGTTCTCTGAGCAGAGAAGTATACATAATTTTTTGACAAAATCTTCTTGACTAAGATTACAAATTTTCCTAACTACAGCATATAATCAATTTTAAGTTAAAAACTTTCCAAACGATTTTCTACAACCCAATGAAAAAAAAACCTGGCCACCCCACAGCTGGCTAATTTTCTTTATTCTCTTCTTAAATTTTTTTTATTTTTGGATGAGTGCAACACTGCTGGCATTGAATAACATGTTTTGGCATTTGAGAATACTAAAAAAATATTTTAAAGCTTTTATTAGATGTCTTTTAATTTTAAGAATGAACTTCGTCAATAGTTATGATAATACGTTTAACTCTTACATAGCCACAAAATGGATACAGGATTGTAACTAGCTGTTTTAAAACAACTTATAGTATGTTTGTTGAGGCTATTCATCACTCAGGTACATCCAGCTGTTTCAAGGCAATTGATAAATTTTCCTTAGGACATTGGCAGCTTTTCTCAATCTCTTCAGCATTCAATTAAGTACTTTTCAAAATTTAGTGTTGACATAGCAAAAAGGTCAACTATCAATGTAAAGGTAACTACATATTTTCAAAATGTTTCATAATGTATCTGTAAAAATAGTAAGTTAATAACAACAATATTTTCATTTCACAGAAAAATATCTTTTTGGTTTATTTCTGTTTTTATATAGTTCACTAAATACAAGTTACATTGTTGTCCCAGTATGTAATAGACGACCTCTTCTATGTTAAATTTGTCATAAAATCTTCACTTCATTAAATCAGATTGTGCTCTATTTACTTAAAACCTTTATTTCTGTTACTAGTAAGTATGACACATTTACATTTTAGAACTTAAAAAATCTATTGAAGATTTCAAATAGCGTAATAAGAATGCAATAAGACTATATGTCATATGACAGTCTTATTTATTTCTAGATAATTTAAAATGTACAGCTTACAATAATTTATACATTACAGGCTTATAAAAACTACTTATTTATTACAAAAATGTAACAGTCCACAGATTATGAAACATGTAGATTGATCTTATATTTATACTTTTTATCTCCTCTTTATCTGAAGAATGTTCTCTTTCTCTCATTTACATTTAATTTTTTCCTTTTCCTTTTAGGCCTCTTAAATCTTGAACAATTTTCTTTACTTTTTCCTTTGCTTCCTTCAGCAATCATTTCTCTTTTCATCTCTAAACAGGATTGATACTTTCTTCTTAAAGCTCTCAAAACTTCGGATATTTCTTATAGTATTATCCTTAATATATCATATAACAATTATAACAAACTTTCCACATACTTGTTTATAAAGAAGCTACTATCAACAGGAGTGTTGCCATAAGACAAGATAAGCACAACTTCATAATAAACCAAAAATTCATAGTTTTTTCAGTTCCAGTGAGTGTGGAAAACTCATCTAATCGAATAGTGTGTTTGGCTTCAGGGATAAGAAAATAATATTTAAGAATAAGTAAATTTCAGTCATAAATGACTTCTTTGACTCAGCGAGTTTAAAACCTAGTTTGTAAAATTTTCTGTCAGTTGTACAGTATAAATTCCCCAAGTTCTGAAAGTTTTTTACATTTTCCTCAACTACTTTCAATTTTCTTGTTTTTTCCAAAATGTGGACATCCTGTTTATGAGAGTTAAAAAAAAATCAGACAGCCAAAAACATTAGTACCACCCAAAACATCTATTAAAAGAAGTTACAGAGTAGGTTTACTTATAGTACAATTTAATTAGCTGTAAAAAAGTATATTGATTAATAAAAGCATAAAACAAAAATCCTTTGTTAACAAACACACAAAAGGAGGATTAAGAACTCAAACTATGGATACCAGTAAAATATTAAAAAACACCATTTTTAGTTTATAACGTATAAAAGTTATTAACTAATGCTGAAAAACTAAACAAAATATTGTTAAAAAGAATTTTAAACAGGAAAAGTAATGCTGTTTAATAACAAGAGAAATTTTTTAATAGTGAACAATGATAAATATAATTCTCAGGAGTTTTACAAAGATTTTTACCATTACAAAGATTCAATACCATCTCATAGATAAGTTTCAAAATTATGTAGAGAATTTATCATCTAAGAATAAAACCTAGAACAACTATATATAAATCTAAAAAACTACTCTATTTTTTAGTTAAAGAATAACACATGTACATGATAAGCCAGCGATGCAAGGACATTGGTAAAGTTGCCTAGATAATACATAAAAAAAGTATACATTAACATAACAACAAAGTAGGATGTGTCAGAGCAGTACATGTGTTAACAACTCAGAAAGGTTAAGAAGAAAATGTAAAATGGAGGAGAAGTAACATATCTAATGAAAATCAGATTAAGGATATGATAAAAAAAAAAATAGATTTAATTATTTTTTATTTTTATTTTAACATATTGCCCTATTTGCTAGTTATCTTAGAAACTATCTACATAAAAAATATATTTAAATTAAGTTCAATCTACCATTCAGTACATTTTTCTCTAAATTATAATTACTGAATCTTACATTCCAGGTAAACAAAAATTAACCTTAACTAGTTATCACCAGATTATCTATAAATACTATTTTTTCCTCTACTTTATTTCTTTTTCACATTCAGTACTTCTGGAGAAATCTTAATTTCATCAAAATTTTTTGTGAACATGAAATTAAAAACATGATTAAAATATTAAAAATATAGAGGTAAGATTACCAACTTAGTCACTGATATAAAATTAACTATTCTGTTGCTATTACAATCTGTTACTGGTACTATTATTTCCAGTTCCATAATTTAATACATACTTAAATGTAAGAATAATAATTAAAATGTATTGTTTCCCCAATTAATAGTAATGTTCAAATATTACTCGTTAATAATATTTCTGTTGCTGGTTTTTATAATGGGTATTTTTCTCTAGAGTAAGAAGTTTAAATCGGTTATTATTTATGTATAATATATGCATGTTTACTAAATCTGAATATTTATGTTTATCTCTAACATGAACATCATAATTAAATTTTTATGTTTGTAAATGCTCCGGAAATTTTTTTTAGAAATACAGAGCGAGCAACAAAACCGAACCCATAATGAAACTGCTACCCAACATTATTGGCTCCACAGGCCATTACCGATATCGAAAGGAGAATTACTGCCAGTCCAAAAAAATCACTACACATGTTATCCCAACAATCTGGTATATAATACATACGTAAAATTCTTCATGAATTAAAATTGAAACCATACCATGTTACAACTACGCAACAACTGACGGAAAAGACAAACCGAAATGACTTGGTTATTGCAGCTGGCTTCTCGAAAACATTGTTGGTGGACAGATAGACCCGATGTTGTATTTCATGTCAGACAAGGTGTGGTTTCATTTATCCGGCCATGTTAATTTGCAGAACACCTGGTACTGGATGGCGAGGAATCCTTATGAGATATTCGAGTGTTCACTTCACAATGAGAAAATTGGTGTTTGGTGTGTCGTTTCCAGTAATTGTATAATGGGACCAATACTTTTTGACCAGACTGTCAATACACAAGTTTACCTTACAATTTTCGAAGTATTCAATGTGCAATTAACTAATAATAAAAAAGAATACAGCTTCTTCTTCCAACAAGTTGGAGCAACATGTTACACATCAGACATTTTACTGAATCGCGTTCATGCAGCTTTCACAAATGAATGAGCTGTCAGCAGAGGACAGTGGACTCCGCATTCCCCAGAGTTGTCTACTTGTGATTTTTTCCTTTGGGGCTACTTAAAGGAGAGAGTTTATGCATCTAATCCCCACAATATTGATGAACTGAAAGTGTACATTCAATGAGAAATCAACCCAGTTGACAAGGTTTTTGCGTAAAGATGACTGTAAATATGATAAGTCGAGCACAAAAGTGCATCGATGCCCAGGATGGTCATTTTGAACATTAGGTAACCTTAAGGTAATAGATGCAATATTTAAATTATGTTTTATGTTTTTCTTATTTAATTTATCCATATCATTCCAATATAACCTACTGATTCTGCAGCGGTTACATTATGGGTTTGGTTTTATGTTGCTCACCCTGTAGATTCTCATACTTACCTTTTTCTACTTTCAGAACAACAAACAGTTAACAGAAAAAAATTAATACAATAAATTACCTTCCATTTTTAATGTTGAACGCCAGTTGTTTTATATTGGATGCAAGAAATGGAGGTGAAAGAGCACATAATTCATAAATAAGACAACCTAGAGCCCAAATATCAGACTTCCGATTATATTTTCCACCTTTGAGTACTTCCTGCAATTGAAGTAGTTTATAATAAAAAAAATAAAAATAAATAAACATAAAATTTTAGACTTACATGCAAGCATTATGTGAACTTTAAAAAGTGAAAATGGATATCCAATTACTTCAACATAACAAAAATTGATTAGTCATGTAAAAAGATAAGTTATTATTAATTAAATAATCAAAATATTTCAAATAAATAAAAAAAGAAATTATTCAGTTACTGTAGAGAAAACAGTCAGGATACAGTATCAAATTAAATACCTGTTTGGTATATCATATCTCCTTCAAAAACATATATACAAACAACATACACAAAGCAACAAAGAACAGCAACAAAATATATTAAAAATATATATACACACCGGTGTACATTATACAGAGTGATCATAAAGTTGCGCATCCCAAATTTTTCTGCTTTGTAGGAATGACAGTTAAATTTGTAAAAGATATTTTAATTAGGATAATTTTTTGTGTGACAGAATAGTGTATGGTAACATTGCTAGATCACGCCTTCGGGAAGCAGTGGGCGTGGCACCAAGCAGTTGGTTTAGCTGATTGGGCAATCTTACGGAAGTGATCATAAGGCTACTAAAGTTCTAAAATTACATCTGTATCGGATTAGTAAATCATTAGCTCCAAGAACCAGATAAGGAAAAACAAATGCAGTATTGTTGGTGGTTTAGAAATTTTATTTGAAATGACATTTCTATTCTAGATAAGGTTTTGTCCAGCGATGAAGCTTGGTTTCATCTTAGCGGATATATGTTAACAGTCAAAATTACAAAATAGTCTTCAGAGAACCAACATGTATTCCATGAACAGCCATTACATTTGTAAAATATTAGGGTGTTGTTTGGTGTACATAATATAACATGGACAAATTTTAAATATTGTCGGGTAGAAATTTTCATGATAATCTGATCAGCTTTAACAGGAATTATTGTTTAAATAGCCAGGTTTACAGTAGTTATTGACTGATTTTTGAGTCCACAAGAAGATATGTAATAAAATAAAAATAATAAATTAACTTGTATTTTATAAAAATATGCAAAAATACTTACAAAACATACCGTGTAATACAAGTTTGAATAACAATTATAACAACTTTAGCAATTGAACATTGCACAAATGCCAAATTTTGCCTTTTAATTAAAAAAATCACCGTCATAGACATTAATGCATATGAACAAGCATATGGGAAATTGGCAATGAAGAAAATAGTAGTTTACAAATGGCGTAAGCATTGTAATGGTTATTGTGTTATTGTTGAAGATTACTTTCATAGTGGACATCAGTCGACATCAACAAATGAAGAAAATATCAAATATGTTAAAAATATTGTTTGAAATGATAGAAGAAAAAATAGTCAAGGAAATAGTGTCAGTAGCCAGCTGTGCAACTTCTGACAACAGTCAGAAGTTGAACAGTACTTTTTTTAATGATCTGAACATGCATTGCATTTGATAACATGTTATTCTAAAAATTATAATAGGAGATAAGACAAAGCGTTTTTTGTATGATCTATAGACAAAACACCGGTCCTAAGAATGGAAATCGTAATCTCCATAGCCATAGAAATTTTGTTTAGATAGGAGTAAAGGAAAAGTCACATTTTCTTGATGGGTGGACAGTGAAGAAGAAAATTATGCTAATATCATTCAATGTTTATATAGGATGCAGTAAGAAGGAAGCATTCTGAAAAATGGGTATCAAAGAATTGGATTCATTTGCATGGCAGTATACTGACATATTGATCCATGTTTACCTGGTGTAATGCCACCTGGCATTACACAATTTAACAACTCTGGAGCATTCACCATACCCTCCTGACTTGGCACTAACTGATTTTTATTTATTTCCTTGCTTAAAAAATGCTATGAAAGGAAAAGGGTACAAGAACATTGATGACATGGAGGCCAATGCGACAAAGCATTGTATATATTATTGAGGATAATATATCAAAATTGGTTCCAACTTTATAGATGTTTATAACTTTATATATTTATAGATGTTGCCAAAAGTGTGTAGTTGTTGACGGAAACTATTCTGAAGGAAATGTATTCTAAAAATTTTTCATATAAGAACCTTTGGAAAATAAACAAATTCCAGAAACCTTTTTATCTTGTTAAAAAATATATGAATAATAAAATATTAAGGGGACAAAGTCTTATTATTATATATCTTATTATTATTGAAGGGAAAAATTTGGGAACTCCTTTTCAACACCAATCACAATAATCTCTTTCATGACATTACATAAGTCAATGGACCTCAATAACAATGTATCCTTCTGTAAAAAATGAATCTTGTTTGAGTAGTAATGACAAGTTCCATGTTTCACTGATTATTCCTTTACTAATACTTAACAAAATGGATGATGAATGGGTGAGTAAGATTATAGATTGCTGATGGCTACTATGAACACACCATTACTGTTATAGCACTTTACTGGTTATCTTAATGGACAGTGACAAGTCAATCTTTAAATAATTATTTTATAAAAATGAATAAAACTAAAAGTTATTCACAAGTAATAAAGTAGTGTGTTTTATTTTTTATTAGTAGGTGCACATTAAGAAACTGTATTTTAAAATTTTACCCAGTGAATTTTACCAAAATTAGAGAAGGAAATAAAATAGTGACATATAATTAAATATACAAAATAACTAAATTAATATTGTAAAATTATGATTCTATATTTTACAGATGTTTTAATTATAACTGTTTTATCCATAAGAATTTCCAGATGAAAATTTGAAAACTAATGAATGTTATCATTCTTTTTCTTTTTTGTTAATATCTCAATCACGTCCACGTCTTTATTTTACATATAGCCTTCAAGATTTTTACCACATTTCCTGAAATAATTTATAGTAGTCAGAAGAATTATCATCTTAACTGCTCTTTCACTTTTTTAAAACTATACCTAAATTTCATATTTTTTGGTTACATTTTAAAAATTATTATTAAATAAAAGTAAGATATGGAACAAAAACTATACGACAAAAAAGTCAGTCTACTAAATTGTAACAAAAAATTAAAGGACTAACATAAGTGTAGTTAACTTGGATGACTTCAAAAACATATATCATGTTAAATGTCTAGGTCTAACATAACCTTAATGATACTATTTATTTAAACAACAGTATTAAATACATTAACCATCTTGGCAATATTACTCTATACAATGTTTGTTTTCAGTGAAAGAAAAAAAAGCCATAAGAAATTATAAATAGGTAAACTGACATTAAATAAAATAAATTAAGCAGTACTGTCTTAGTTTTTATGAACGATATGGTTAAAAAATGACACATATATTCAAATTGGTGATGAATTAAGAGTAGTTCTCTTCTAAAATTTTAAAACAATGAGATTGCTTTATTCTGCAAGTCAACACAGTAGATTTTATCTTGTAAAGCAAGACTTTTTTTCCAAAAAATTAGAAATACTTTGAAATAATATTTAACAAATAAGTAGGCAAGCAAAACATATTTAAAAAAAAAATATTTATGGAAAGATAAATATATAAAATTATTAGAATGTAATCACCAAATTTTTATAACTTGGGATCTTATATTGTGTTTTCTTAGAACCTATAACCCAAACAAATCAAGCAAATTGTTATAAAAATTAAGAAAAAACTTACTGGGCTCATATAATAAGGAGTACCAACAACAGTTTCTGTAAAAACTTCGTCATTTTTAAGTATGCGAGCAAGTCCAAAATCACCTAATTTAACATTGCCTTCAGAATCCAGAAACACATTGGCCGGTTTAATATCTCTATGCAATACTGTTACATTACCAAGATGAGAATGGCAAGCTTGTAAAGCTCTACCAGTCTGATACAGAACTTGCCAAACAAAACTTTCTTCTACTGTTGTATGACTCCTGAAAAAAAGAAGAAAAAATCAGTATTATCTCTTAAGCTAATGATGATTCACTTTGTCACAAATTTGACTGATGCAGTTTTTTCCATTACTATTCTACAGTAAAAGAACCCTTTTAATTCCTAATATTACAATATTTAATTCAATTTAACATGTTTTTATTTGTAACATTTCATAACCATAACAGTTTTAGATGACCTGACATAAGGTGACAACAGCAGAGATGAAGAATAACTAACAACCATACTGAACTTATTAATGAAAGTGAAAAATAAAAAGATGTTCTGCTGTCTTCTGCAATGGAGGAATAAACTGTGGCATATCAGTGTTCAAAGCCTAACAAAATTCAGGTGATACAAGTGTTGCAGTCACTTTGCTCCCCAGAAGAATTGGCAGTATGAAACCATCATTATTCTCTGTGAAACTTTAGTGCTGCCTGAACCAATGTTCAGGCAGCACTAACTAGAAGTGATTTAACTAGAGGTACTTTAAAAGTATCACAACCAAAAGAAAGACTGGGGCAGGTAATGAATGTAAGGTGTCAAATTAATGTACCTCTTTCTGTTGTGAACTACTGTAATAAATTGTTACAACTGGTCAAAAACATGCTAAATAAAAAAATTGGAAGTTGAAATTACATCATTATAATATTTATTTTTATTAAAACAAGGTTGTGCAAGCTGATTTAAATTCTTTCAAGTAGTACAGATATTTATTTATTTATATAATGTATACAGAGGCTCACAGACAGAGCCTTATTGACACACAGTACAAATATAATTCAGTTAAAAAATAAAACAAAAATAAACAGCTACTAAATATAATTAACATCCAACTTAATGTTAAATTTAAATACATCAATTAATATTTTTATTTAAAAATGAAAGATGATTTTAGTAAGTAAACATACAATTCAAAATCTTTGTAAGTTGATACGAGTTGTAATTCAGATTTGGTGCAACAACACTTAAAATAATACTACAACCTCAATTATTTTTTGAGTATTTCTAGTGTATGATTAGAATTTTACTTGTTTTACTGAACTGATATTATTTGAATTTGAATTAATTAATTCTAAATTTAATATTTAAAGGGTTGCAAAGAAAAGCACAAACTGTTTATTAAAAAAATTTCAATGATTAAAATGTATATAGCTTTTTCAAAGAATGAACTGACAAAGGTGTTTTGTTAAGATTACATAGAAATTAAAATTTTACCAGAAAAAAGTTCTGGAGAATCATGAATTGATATTTGAATCAGCTGATACAGAATACTGTGATTTGCAATATTTTTCAGTACCTTTTCTTTTCTAAAAATAATAGGCAGCAGATTCCATCTTCTTAAAAGTGAAATTTTCAAACCTGAACATTCTAAAATTTCAATGATATACATGACTGAGTTTCAACATGTTTTAATGTTGTTTATATGAGCAAATGATATGAATTCAATCTGTTTAAACTTGTTCACTATTATAAAAAAAAATTAAATTTTATAACAAATGCATTCGATAATATCAAAAACATAAATTTTAACAAAATTCATGCAACTGAGCCATAATAAATGGGGAGATATAGTTGAAGCAAACATTTTCTCATGTTGTAGGTATTATAATAAAAGGATATAAAAAGAATGAGACAGGAACTGACTGAAGCACAGAAAGAAAGATGGTGGTCCCAATAGAAACTGATTGATAGTGGGCTAGTATTAATACTTAATCTAATAACATGCTTAAGCATGTTATTAGATAAAGTATGCTTAGAGACAGGAAGTATGCTAAAGAAGACAGAGAAGAGTAATGGAATAAACTAAACTGAGGAGGCACAAACAAACAGTGTGAAAACTAGTAATTGTAGCTACAAGAAAGTTACCGTTCATAAGGGGAATATTTCAACATATAACTATTAAAACCTTCTATAACCTTTAAATGTGTTAATACTTGACTTTTCTAGAAAGCACACCTTTATTTATTCACCTAATTAAATGTAGTAATTAATAAATTTATTTTGCTGCTTGTTTTATAAGATTTTTTACAAATTTTTTCCTGACCTTATAAAAATGTCAATAACATACGATTTTGAACAAGCAAACATAGTTTAAGTAACTTGACAATTACATCAATTTTGGATTTGTTGTTGTGAAAGTGTATTAGCCTAACAATATTTTTGAACAGGAAAAACAGTAATAACGGTGTACTATGAGTAAAATAATTTAATTGTACACGAGGAACAATACAGAATTGTAAATGAAATAGCTGAAACAAGTAATAAAAAAAAGAGAAACTATAAAAAATATAATGACACAACAAAATTAATAATTAATAAGGAAATTCTGCAGGTTAAAAAATGTAAAAACTTTAATATTGGAAAATACAGAAACCACAGAAAATTATTGAACAATGCGATCATATTATTCATGTAAAAAATTTAATATTATTAAAAAATATAAACTTACTTCTTACATGTAGCTATAACAGATGCTAAATCTCCACCTTCACAACATTCCATTATAATATACAATGTAGTTGTTTCCTTATGTAATATTCTATCATAGTAACGCACTATGTTTGGATGTCTCAATTCACTCAGCAAATTCACTTCAGATACTAACAGCTTAAAAAATAAAAATGTATAAATCAGTAATTTCTTTATAGAGTGAAAAAACAATTAATAAATCAAAAAGAAATTTATTTTCCTAAATAATAAAATGCAATTCTGCTTTTTACCTCACAGAACACAAGATGCATCAAGAAAAAATAATTGCACAGCTTTTCAATCGACTCTACATATATGTGTAGTATGTTATTTTTTCAAGATTATATATCACTGTATCAAATAATTACTAACAAATATTTAAATCCAACATATACAATTATAAATATAGTTCAATAAGAACTATATCAGATTCACCAGATTTAGTTCAATAAAAGGTAAGAACATTCACCTATTTGCCTGTAGCACTTTCAGAGCTTAACTCCATCATCAGCAGACCAATTTTTATAAAATACAATTATAAATAACTATGTATTTTTAACTATATATTTATATAATTAAAAATATAGTTATTAAAAAAAAAAAAAAAAAAAACCAAGTTAACATTTTAAAATCGTTATAATAGTATAATATATATATATATATATATATATATATATAAATAATCTTTATTATGGTAAGATAAAGAATAGTATTTATTGTATGTGAAGTGTTCAGTCATTATGTCAGTTCTACCAGTTGAAAGTTCTAAAATTCAAATCCTAGGCATTGATACTGGTATTCTTTGGTTGTTGGGTTTCAATTAACCACACATCTCAGGAATGATCGACCTGAGACTGTACAAGACTACAACACTTAATTTACATTCAAACATATAACATCCTCTGAAGTAATACCTTATGGAGGTTCCAGAGGCTAAACAGAAGAAAGAGAAATGTCTACCAGTTGTGCAATTATGCCGATTCTGGGACATTATTTTTTGACCCAGGCAAAAAATGCTGACGTCATCAAAAAAGATTAAAAAAGTTGCACGTGTTGGAAATATGCGCACTACACGTGCTTGCTGACATTGCATCCTGACCCCACAGAGGAAGACACCCTTCATGTAATGGTTTCGGTCACCACGCCACCCCCTCCGTACCTAGCCCTTATGGGCTTTACTGGAGGTAATCTTCAATACCTTGGTAACGACATCTTTCAGTCTAGCCTAAGCCATGCCACAAGCGACATTCCCATTGGTGTACTACTAACATAAACTTCAAACAAATCAACACACAAGACGTCTCAAACAAAACTGAATGACTTTCTAAGAACAAAGGAACTAAACTCTACCTACCCAAAAGATAAAAATGAGTTTGACACACAATGAATCATAAAACACAACAAAAAACAATAACAAAATATAACAATAAATAATGTAACATAAAACATAACTAACAAAAAACAAACAAATCTAGAAAAAAAATACTGCAACAGTTTAGCATATAAAACAAACTAACAATAAAATGTAACAAACACAAAAAAGGAAAGTCCAAGTGGAACATCACACCCCTTCAGCGATCCTTTCTTTCACCAAATATGTGATAATACTTTCTACGATTGTCCATTTGGCCCGGGTTTTCCAATTAACAAGAGATCAAGTGTCGACCCGATAATATCAAGCTGACAAATGGTCTCTGTGTGCATTAAGTCACACCTAGCACATCATATATCACGTAAGCATTGTTCAATAATTCGCATCATGGACACATACCAGAGTCTGCCAAATATCCTCAAAATCAAAAATGGTGATGCACTGATCATTTGTTGAATTAAAGTGATATTGGGGGATACTTGGTTGGGGGACCAAGTGTCCAAAAAAGACAAAGATCAAAAAAAAATTTGCTTTGGACTTTTTCTTAATTGCAGTAATACCTCGATTTGTACTCAAAAATTTTAGTATGGTTTAATTTCACAGTGGGGGAAGAAAGCAGGGCTAAATGTTTCACAAGCTGAAACAAGCTAATGAACAGTTTACCGACCTATGTTTATATGAACTTTTTTCTTATTTTTGGCTACAGAATTATCTCCAGAGAGATTGCCATGCAATTTGGAATCGTCATGTATATATATATTTTCTTTTTTAATGAAATTAGGTTTTTTTTTGAGCAATTGCTTTTAAGAGATAGCTCTGTGTATTATGTTAAAATAAATATTAATTTGATATTTTGGTGGGAGATTATAATATATTATAATGTTAGCAAGGGATTACTGTAAATATCAGTTCCAATATTATTATTATTTTTATACTTCTGTTGATCAAAAAGAGTAAATATTTTTATTTTTAAAACATAAACTTTTATTAGATGAGTAATTTATTTACTGCTATACGCTGTTTTTATATAAGAGTACCATCTATAAACAAACAGAGTAGTACTTTATATGTGTGTGTGTGTGTGTGTGTATATGTGTGTATATATATATACATATACAATCTCATTAACTAATATGAATTTGAATTTAATGACATCTCAACAGAGTCCCTCTAATGCACTACTGGTCAGAAACTTACATTCACAATTTTTAATAAATTTTTTTGGTTTACTATTTTTAATATTTAAGTCTAACCAACAAACATGACACAGCTACAGTTGGGGTTATTTGAGTAAATATTCAGATAAGAACTAGTCAAGAACAATGTTCTGAATTTTAAAAAAAACTTTGTTTATGAGGAAGTTAAATTTATTTCTTAGAAAGAATAAGAAAAAACATATTATATTAAGATATAAGAAGATAAATTATCTAACCTGTTTCTTGCTTTCATTCATTTTTCCATAATCAATTGCTTTCCAAACATAAATATTGTTATCCGACTTACAACGAACTCGATAACATGTACCAAATGATCCAGATCCAATAACATTCAACACTTCAAAATCATCTATTTTAGCTGTTGATGACATATTATCTAGTTTAGAAAGTCACATACCTATAAAATAATAAATCAAACATAATCAATAAAAGAAAATATAATTACATAATCTATACTACTGTATAAAGCAGTAAAAAGTTTGTTTGATTGAAAAGGATAATCTCAGAAAATAGTGAAACAATTTGAAGATTCCTTTACAGTTTAACACAGCGTTTACTTTATGATAAAAATCATTCTGTTTTAACTCATTTAAAAAAAAAAAAATATTGGTTTTGGGCTTCCTTGCCGTCACAGAAAACATATCTCCTGACTACCTCATTAATTGACAAAAAATAAATTACTTTTTTGTCCACAAAAGTTGATAGTGGAAACTATTTTGAATTATTCATTTTTGAAGCAAAAAATTTTATCCAAATTTAAAACATAAATTTTAACTTATCAAAATGCTTTCATTGCTCCTGGGAGCATCTTAGTGAATTAAAGCGTAAAAATATTGTAGCTAATATAATTGGTTTGGTCTGCTGTTTTCACAGTTTATGGTTTAAAATAGTAAGTAACCACTGATATCTAATTATTCTTATAGAAAATATATAATATTCTACTTCCAATGTGAAGTAAAAATTTCAATAGCGTAAAAGATTCAGGATGCTTGTCCCCTGGGATCTAATTCCCTATAAAAATTATATTTAAATACTGCAATATTCAAATCATGACAATACAAAAATTATTGCCTGTAGGCTAGTAAAGAACCTCAGCTAACAATGGAGATCTGAGCCTCCTTACCCATCTGGGTATCAAATCTGAATACTTTGATATTTTAATTTTTATTTTACAAATGTATTTGTCTTCAAGGGGATTAAAAAGTGATTCCCTGTCACCTCAATCCCATTACCTTCCTTTCAATTAAAAAAAAAAAATATAGTCCAATCATTATTTTTCTTAACTTCCCTCTCTCTTCAAAACAATTAAGAAACTAAAATGGTGGTATAGAAGTAATTTCATGTCTTACTGTGCATTTTTCTTGCTCACAGTGCAACAGAAGTCGAGCTGATTTTAATGAAATTCACAGTGTACATTCAATTTCTAAGAGAATATACACACATTCAAATTTTATCAGAATCATGGAATCTATCTTTGGAAATCGGTTTTGATATTTTTCAAAATAAAAGGGAAAAAGGTCTGCTTTGCTATTTCTCAACAAATTCTGCAAACTGCAACTCATAATATACATGAATACAAAATTAAAAATTTTCCAAACATTTAAAAAAAAATTTTTTTCCATAAATTTAAGCCTCAAAGGAGAAATACCAAGTGGTAACAGTGAGACATCCATTCTTCCAGAAGCCTCTAGCATTTTACATAACTAGATTTTGATTCTAGTTGATCTTCCTTTGGCTGAATCTCACTTAGAGCCAATTCCTGCCTACATTATTGGCATAACCTTTGACCTGGCTTGAAGTCATAATTTGTTAAAGCTTTTAATTGATCAGCAGAATCAATATCAAAAGGCCACAATCCTTTTCTGGCTTTGTGCGACCTTTTTCAAATAGATTACAGCAGTCCTGTAGGAATTCAAACTTTGTCAGTAAAACAACTTGATGATACGAACATATGTAGCATCTTCAATAATGCTAATTTCAGATTGCCACTATAAAAGTTCTTTGTCCATTGCTGATAATTCTTTCACAGGCAAAAAAATTTTTTTTCCACAATTAAATGTTAAGACTTGTGGCATTCAAAGCCATCAATCAAGCTTGCCAAAATGGCAGGGGCTGAGAACTTCTCTCATTTTAAAACAATACAAAACACAGTTGGAGATAACAATAAATGTCAAAAAACTGGTTATAGAAGTTATTCACTAACAACTGTGCTAATTCACAAAAATTTTATATTTAAATACCTTCTCTTCAAAGAAAAGAACATTCTAGGAAATGGATTTTTTCAGATCGGCCCAGAAAGTTCTACAATAGTCCAAAATTTTCTGGAACTTTACAAATTTTTTTCAAGATATTGTAAATTTTAGAACATTCTTTAAAAAATTTCATAATATTCTGAAGCACTGAATGCTTTTCCACATTCAGCTGTTTTAATTAACTAGAAATGTCCACAGATTAAAAATCTGTCACATGCAAAAGATTAATTATATTTGAAAAGCTTTCTTACCCACTATAATATACAGGTCAAAAAGCAAAATGCATGGATTATGTTGTTTAAAAGCTGCCCTTTCCACATATTACAAAACTAACAAAATCTGAGAAGGTATACCTGAGATATAAGCCTTTGAAGACAGGCTAAAATTCATGATAAAATATTTTTGATCAAATTTTGTGATGGGTTCCTGACATATGATTCCAATTGCTTTTAAACTGCAGGATTCTAGACATAATTATTCTCTTTTTCAAATTACAAAGTCTCATTCTGATTAAAGAATTAGATAAGGAAATATATAAGCTCAAACTTTGACTTTCAAAATGCTGCGACAAATTTTTGGCTAAATTTCAGCTGCTATATCTCAAAACCAGGATCCAGAAGAAACGTGTGACTAACATATTCGGATATAGCATAAAAAGTTAACAGTACCAAAATTTGAATCTGTATCTTTTTTATTGCTGTCAAAATTGTTAATAAAAGATCATTTTTACATTGTTCACTATAAGTAAGTACCTTTTTACAAGAGATCACAAAAAATCAACTATAGCAGATGAACTGCAATTTGGTAAAATGGCATTTCAGACCATGGGAACCTCCATCAAAAATTTGATATTTGGAGATGGTTAACTGGGAACGATTTTCAAAACTGGACCAGTAGACATGGAATGACTTACTTGGATACTAACTTCTAAAACTTTGTAAGAATTGTAGTTAAATATTACTATTTCTTAAATAAATGAATGAATTTGTACAATGTTTTGATAAAATACACTAATATAAAATGTAAACAAATATGATTAATCAAAGATGTTCATTTTTTATTTCCCACTAAATATGACAAACAAATTTAATATAAAATATTATTTATAATATTTTAAGCGAACAGTATAGGCTTTATGTTGGGTGTTAACATAAAAACACGCTTGTTTACCATTTAAACTGCTTTAAGACTATAACTAAATTTTATAATGTAATGAAATGAAATTACAAGTTTAAATTTAGTTTATTCTATAACATTCATGAATACTTTTCATGAATTTTTCACAATTAAAAGTGAGCTGAAAACAATAAAATACTAATTTTTAAAATCTTTTTTTATTTACTATTTATTGGTATATTAAAATTCTGAAATCAGATTTATTTCGTTTTAAAACATATACAACCCAAAAATTAACGTACCAGCTGTCAACTGGAATATATTAAAATATAATTTGATGGCACTTTCATGTACAATATTAACCTCAAATAATGTTGCTAATTTGCTATCACAACTAATATGAAAATAATTAATAGCTATTAAAACAACAAAAATGTTTGTAAAATAAAAACTGATGTATCAATAATCAAAATAATTAACATTCCCTTCAACTAAACAATTTTCCGTTAACTGATATATAACCTACTTACCAAACTAATAATTCACATTATAAATTTAATAACCAATCGCAAAATTAGAAGTTGTTTTATAACATTTTGCAGAAAGTAAAATATATTCTATAAGGTTATATCATCATATAGAGGTTAACGATAGAAAGTCAGTTTTAGCGGGTAAACAACACAAACAAATAACCTTGACATCCAAAAAATTTGAATTTTTATGATGACTGGATTCCATTGGTTGCTGTGCATTACCAGTTTTGAGCAAAGAGATTACAAAATCTATTAAACATTTTTTACTGTCAATAAAGAAAAGAAAAAGTGTATTAATTTCGTTAAAACTGTGTTTATATCTAGTTCCTTTTTTATATAAACAAGACATTTTTCTACTTTTTAAAATGCAAAGTAATCTTCAAATTTATTTTCCATGTTAAAGAATGACAAAAATGAGTACTGAAGTACTCTTTAAAGCAGCGTTTCAATATAACACGAATAACATTATTTTTTGAATAATAAATTCAAACATGGTAATAATATTGAAAATAATATAATAATATAGATATGAAATATAAATATAATAATAACATAGTAATACTATTGAAAAACAATTTATTTAATGCATATTTTAAAACGAACGGACGTTTGCGAAAAACGTTCGAATTAAAATTATGCTTATTCGTGAAAAAATTTAATTAAAAGAATTAAGGCAGAAATGATAAATAAACGGTTTTAAGATGAATAATTATGTCACCGGAGTGTGATAAGAGACAAATTGAATGTTGTTAGCTGAAAACGCTGTGGGTGGTATCGATCTTAATATTTAAACACCAGAACAAGTATTTACTTTATGATCGGTGTTGGGAGAAATGTGGAGTACAGTTATACGGCTCGCCATCGGATGGCCAGAATTGGGAGCCTGATAGCTAATCATCTCTAAAATCGCATAAACGGGTTTTTCCGTTGGATATGTATTCACATGCAATCTATGTTGTACGAACTAACTTATAGCTAGTGAGTTTTCTTAAAAAAATTTTTTTTTGTTACTAGAACCTTTGACAAAGAATGCTATATTTAAGTTTTCAAATTGTAAAACATGTAAACCTACCAATAATATATTTCAGTAACTAATAATATGCTTCAACTAACAAAGAAGATTGGCAAAAAAGTTTTTCAAACTTGTATTCACAGTTATTCATATTATAACTTAATAGCTGAATCTGATAAGTCTGTACAAGTACTGCAAGTCTTCACATTGAAAAACATGTATGGACAGAAAATGTAGGACTCAGGTCAAGACACATTCCTTACACAAGTTTAATACACTTTATAAATAAGATTTCATTTAAAATGGCCTGGAAACTGCTAACCCTACTTGAAAAGCCTAGAATATTGCCAACTACTCTTCATCCTGTTAATATGTTCAGTATATTTGCTCGCCATGCCATGATATGCTTTCTCCAAATTGAAGAAGACAGTAAAATCTGTTGGTGTGTCACAAAAGCATTCTTCTACACAGCTGCTTTGAGAGGGCAATGTTAGATTTCTTTATCAGAGTTCATACTGTTCTGGTGCAGTAAGAAAGTGCTTAGAAGAACACACTTGGCAGACAGGTTAAGAGTACAGTTCATCATTCTTATGGTAGATTGCACAAAGCAATTGTTAGAGATATATACAGTAGGAGGTGTCAGAATTCTTAACATTTAATAGGGAATTCATAATGGCTTCACATCCTAACTGTGGCTGTTACAACAATTTTGTTGTACAATTTTAATAAATATATTAACACAGGATTTGAAAGATGAGAGAGTATATAAGAATGAATGATAACGATTCTAGAGGTGCTTTGTAATATATCATTATCCTTTTAATGAGTAGAATGTCCAAAGTACTTAATTATTCTTCAATTGATGTACTCCTAAGACAAGAAGTACTGAAGCTGGATTGTTGGTAGATCTTAATTTTTTCTACTCAACAGTAGTAGGAATAGTTCTGGAAAGATATTCAAAATAAGTCCTCCAAGATTTTCAGTATGTTTGACGGCAAATTTCTTTTGTTTTTTGCCTAATTCCCAGATATATTTAAAAGTTGGTTTATGATTACAATTTCATAGAAGCTTCAGACAATCTTTAAGAGTTTCCTTGTAGTCATTGTTCCACCAAGGAATGGATGTATGCTTAGATTTCCTGGGTAAAATAGGTTATTCCACCAAGAAGTTGTTTAATAAATTTAATGGGTTATGGAAAACTCCACATCACCAGCACATTCATCATATTCCTGATCAAAAGATTTTATTATAATTATACCATCCGGTCTTTTGCGCAATCCGACTTGTCCAACTAATCCAACTCTTGGTTGCTGTATTGGTGCTTTATTATGCATAAGAAAACAATAGGTATGTGATTACTACCATACAAATCAATATCTTCTGGCAACTGAAGTCATGAGAATCAGTAGGAATATAAAGGAAAATGTGAATCTACAGATAGAAGACATCCGTCTGCAAATTGCACTTCAGTAAGCAGTACAAAAACATATGAATCATTATTAAAAAGGATAGATCAAATTATTCTGCTTAACTCAATTCAATTCAATTTATTTTAACAATTCTATATAAAAATTATGAATATTTAAGTATAAGAATTTCAAGTACAAATGTTAACATTATAATTACAATAATAAAGTACAGATTTTAAGTACAATGTCATAACAAGAAATATTACAAATATTAAATAATAAAGTACAAATGTAATACCATTGCAAATAAATGTAAAATAAGTGAAATTAAATTTTTATTCAATAAATGGAAAGGTTAGGTATTTCATTAAAAATTTACATCTTTGTGTCGAGTTACTGTCACAAGAAATAAAGGAACAGACATTGTGCTGGTGGTTAGGCTTATGATTTGAACTAAATTACACAGATCATATTATATCATCTATTTAATATTATTTGTAGCCATCATTATACCTTAGTTAAAACATTTTTCAAAGGAGCCTACTCCAAATTACTCTAATAAAAGAAATATTCTAAATTAATCAAAAGAAACACTTTCAAATGAGAACAAACAATCTTAAAAGAGTTTTCAAAAATGTTATCACTGTTGAACAAGATGTAACATGACTGGCAATTGATTAAAGATTTTGGGTGCATAACACATGTAAAAATGCCTGAATAATTCATTATTGGCTTGAATTTGAGTGACAGTTTCGTAACCTTAATCTACTAGAATGTACATTTAAATTACCCACACCTGATATTAAAAATTTTCAGTACTTTATACAGATGTAAATGCTTAAAAGGAAATATATTAAATTGTAAAAAGAAACGGAACACATGTAAAATGTGCTTTTGTTCATGTATGGATTATATTTTAGATTTGTGTAAAAATAATGTGTTATTGTTTTTAATGCTTTCATGGTTATTATACTTTGATGGTTTCCTTTAGAGATGTGCTTCTGTAGAGATTAGTTTTCCAAATGTCAAGGATATAAGTAAAAGTTATGTAAAAGGTTTAATGGGAGGTATTTGACATTCTTAAATTTGCCAAATGAGAACAAAATTAAACCACAACCAATTAAATCATAAAAATCAATTCAATCAAAAGACAGAGATCCTGTTTGAAAGTTAGTAAAATTATTCCAACTTTTTTACTTCAGTTTTTGGATTTTAAACATTTTTAGTTAAAATTTGCCCTGAGTAATTAATCTATTAAAAGAAGGATTTGATAAGAAAAGGTTGAAGACCTTCCTTATTCAAAAAAATCTTTTTTGAAAACATTTACTGACTTTTCAGAAACGGTTTTTGTAACTGTTTAAAATTTTATGAGCTTTTAACTATTGTTCTTTTGTGTTTCACATTTTATTTATTTATTTTTTTTTCATTTACAGAATACTAGTTCATAAATGTCAGCAATCAGTTTTGTATTATGTTGATTGGGGGTCTCAAGTAAATAAATTCGTTCAGAAATAATTAATTGATAACATTTTTTCTATTTAAAGAAATTCATTCTGGGATCATGATATTGACTGACATAATACCCATCAGTTAAAAGGAAAATTTTGTTATGTTATGTCATTTTCCTTTTAACCCGTGAAAATACCGTGAAAACTTTAGATGTCAAAGAAATAAGGTCTGTTATTGTTAATAACAGTATTAATAGACTAGGCAAATAGATCCGTGTAATAAATTTACATACAGTGCTTTGATATTAACAAAATATTCTACTCCTTTTATTAGACCTGTCAAATACAATCTCATACTGAGTCATAATTAACACTGTTCACTCTCATGATGATTGAAAATTAACTTTTAGATTTACTATAAAAATCAATAATAAAAAATAAAAATATCCAGTATAATTTTATAACAAACATAAAGATGTATTATTTCTAAAAATGACAAATCACCAGATTACAATTCAGAAATTAATAAAAATACTTGTTAATATAAAAAAACTTTTCTAGTTTTCCTGAAGAATCAAGATGAAAAAAAATTAACTTAACCTTAGATGGGAACACACATCTGTGAGACATCCCACACCATCTCCTAGCTCCTTCCCCGCCCCCTTGGCAACTACAGGCCTCTAGGTTTTAGCACCCTCCTAGCGTACCGAGAGGGAGGTAAGGTAAGTGTTATTTTGGTTCTATTTATAGCAGCATTGTCTGGAGGGAGGGGTTGCCTCAGTAGGAGTGATGTCTCACAGATCCTGTGTACCTTCCTGGAAGTTGATTTGGGTATCTGTGAGATGGTATATACCAGGGTGACATCACGCCATTATTCTTTTTATTTTTCTCCCTTATTTTTGGTTTATGTTAACGTGTTTTGTATTTATTATAGTTAATCATTCATATAAAAAATATAATATATCCTTTTTTTTATTATCCTTGTGCAGGTAAAAAAATGGTGCATTCTCAACCTAGTTGCAGTAATGTAGTTTATCGAACTGACAACTCTGGTTTCGATAAAAAAGTGAGAAACCTTTTGTTCGAGGATGAGTATATGGAAAATGAAATTTTATCTAGGAGAGATGAAGGCAGAGAGGAGAGTAGCTTGGGTACCAATGATGAAATTGAAGGTAAAGATGGTCTGATGGAAGACTCTGATGATTGTGACGCAGACCCTGACTACGTTGTATCTTTAGAAGATAGTGACGAATGCTGGAACAGTGATGGTGATTACAACGGTGATGAAGTCCATGAATCTTCATGTCCTCAATTCTATACAAATGAGAAAGCAAGTAGAGCTGCAGAGGCAGACATTTCTTTGAAAATACCTGTAAATTATCTTGGGACGAATAATTTTGAATGGCATTCTGACAGTAATAGTGTCTTGTGAAAATATAATTAGAGGTCTTCCTGGTTTTATGAATTCAGCAAAAGCACTTGCAGAAAACCACCTCGAAAACAACTTTGGGACCTCCTAATAGACCAACAAATACTTGATGAATTATTAAAATAAACGAGCAAGAAATTGGAAGAGGCCTGTAGGAAAATAAATGCTAAGTCTGAGAGGACTGAAAACGATAGAAAATATCTTGAATAAGTATAGACCAACTGATTTGCATGAGATAAATGCTTTCATTGCGGCAATCCTGTTAACATCAATTTATAAAGGCTCAACAGAAGATATTGAATCTCTTTTCGCTTCCATGGCTTCAGGGCAACTGATATTTAGATTCATCATGACAAGAAAAAGATTCAAAATCTTTCTTGCAGCCCTATGGTTTGACAACCCTGAATCCAGGAGAGAAAGAATGCAGGACAACAAAATTGTACCAATTTCATTTATTTTGTGTGCTTTGTCAATAATTGCAAATTTCCTATGAGCCTCAGGGGTACGACTTGCATAGATGAAATGTTAGTACCCTATAGAGGTTGTTGTTCTTTCAAGATTTATATGCCAAATAAACCGGCTAAATACGGCATAAAGGTTCAGGTACTCACTGATACAAGGAGTTCATATTTTTTTAATGGCTACATTTATCAAGGGAAGGGGACTGATGGAATGGGACTAACTCCCTCCAAAAGAGAACTCCAACTCCCATTGCAAGTTGCTACATGGTTTGTGAAGCCAATTGTCAACAGTGGAAGAAACATTACTGCTTTAAATTATTATTGTTCAGTTGAATTGGGTCTAGAATTAGGTAAGAGAGGTCTCACCCTTGTTGGTACTCTACAAAAAAAAAAAAAAAAGGGAAGTTCCACCAGAATTTCAAGCATCAAACAGAATATATGCGTATATATATATATATATATATACGTATATGTATGTGTGTATGTGTGTATGTGTGTATGTGTGTATGTGTGTATGTATGAGTGTGTGTGTGTGTGTGTGTGTGTGTGTGTGTGTGTGTGTGTATGTGTGTGTGTGTGTGTGTGTGTGTGTGTATGTGTATGTGTGTGTGTGTGTGTGTGTGTGTGTGTGTGTGTGTGTGTGTGTGTGTGTGTGTGTGTGTGTGTGTGTGTGTGTGTGTGTGTGTGCGTGTGTGTGTGTGTGAAAGATAGTTTTCATGAGTGCACATGCAGGACATGAAATACATTTTGTATATATATAATTAATCAGAATATAAACTGAATTTAGTAATTCCATGCTACCAAACAGCATCCTGACCTCCGTAGGAGAAAGCACATGCCTTGTGATGACCCCAGTTGCCACACCACCCCTCCATTCCTAGCTCTGATGGGCTTTACCAGAAGTCCCCTTTTGACCCCCCTCTAATTGATTACATCTCACAGGTTCAGTTAGGATGCCACCGATGATAATGCCTCAGTAGACATTTACATCAGTGAATTTTAGCTCAGCCTTTGCTTTTGCTACAGGCTTCTTTCAGACATCTTCTCTCTTCTCTCCTATATTGTTGACCTCTGAACTAGCTAACTGAATTCACGAAAGCATGAACCACACGCCTAGTCCAATACTTTAAATCTAATTACTAGTGACTGTAAATGTCTCAGACTTCGGTAATTCAGTGAGTTTAATTCAGTACTAAAGCACACCTCAAAAAATGTGTTTATCACAGCAACAGTAATTTGGACCTAGTTCCCTTAATTTGACTGCCATTTATCAACTTGAATGACTCTAAACACTTTAATTGCAACTAAACGAACTCCAGTCTGGTTTACCAGGGAGTCTAGGACTGACCTCTTGCTCCCACTCAGTTCCATCACAGAGTCCCATGCGACATTTACTCTTCATCACATTCAATCAACTCACCCTCGGCAAAACAGTGCCCACACCTCATGGCGACATGGATTATCACATGTCACAGACACCACCCTTGGTAGCACAGACACCACCCCACCGGCAACCATGGTGCTAACATTACTTTAACAATTCAATAACTAACCGAGGCTCGCTGCCGATGCGCCTACCTCTGGCCAATCAAATGTCAGACGAACACCTTTTTTCCAGCAAACAGGGAAATAGTCAACAAAGAGCATCCTACTAGTCAAAGTACCAACACAAATTTCAGCAGAATGGACAAGGAGCTCCACCGTGATTCCATCAAAACCCAGAGCTTTGTTCCTACCAGAACTGCTAATTACCTCACATATATTATTTTAATTTCCCCCTTAACTTGGTTCTAAAGAAAGAGTTTTTTTTTTTTGGAAATTTTAATATGTTTTTTGATATATTTAGTTGGTAACAGTACAAACTTAATCATTACATCAAAAAGTCTGCCTGTCTCAGGCTCATTAACAACTTCTGAAAGAGCTGCTGCCGTCTTTCAGGAATCATTCCTTAGTTTGACTCTCAAAAGATATCTCTCTGATATGGTTACACCTTCGGTCTTGCTACTCTGTATCACTGAGCACTCAAGCCCCCTCAGTATTGGCAAGGCCTCATGATTCATAGAAGGAGGTTTTTGTATATATTTTAAAGTAATTGTTATACAGTAATTAGTATATAACTACATTTAAGTTAAGGGCATAGGTCAGGAGGACTTAAACGACAGCCATATCAACATCACTCAATCTTCTGAGTACTGCGCAGCTGAAAGCAATGTAAAATACAGCTATTTTTTTCCAAGAAAATGTAAGTCTCTGCATTTTCATGAACAAAGATGGAGGCCCCTTCCTTGGTAAAGTATTTTGGAGATAAACTGAGATAAACTTTGAAAATGCAGAGTCTTATATTTTCTTGGAAAAAAGCAGCTGTGTTTTACATTGCTTTCAGCTGCGCAGTATTCAGAAGATTCAGTGATGTTGATATGGCTGTTGTTTAAGTCCTCCTGACCTATGCCCTTAACAACTACTGAAAGAGCTGCGGCCCTCTTTCAGGAATCATTCCTTAGTTTTGTATAGTTGTCCTTAGTTTTTGTATATATTTTAAAGTAATTTTTATATAGTAATTAGTATATAACTACATTTGTTTCATTTTATAATTTTCATTATATTTTATTTATGTATGAGTTTTAGGTCAGTAAACACATTATATTATTATTATAATAATATTTAACACATTTCTATGAAGTGATATGATACTGTGTATGTTGATCTTTTATTTGTTTGTGTTAAAAAGTGTTTCCTGTTGGCCTACACAGAATTTGATTCAGTTAGAGCAATTAAAATACATACATACTTTTTGAAATTTATTTAATGAGAATGTTTTGTGTTTGATGGTTTGTTATGTTCTGAAAATTATTCTACATCATTTTTTTAATTTTGCAGTAATTTTTTCAGAATCTTTGTTTATATATTAATGAAAATAATGTGTGTTAAATTTTTGTTTTGGTTAATTTTTTATTGTAGTATTTTATATATGAATGACCTAATGGGTGATAATTATGTTCATTTTATAGATCTTATAGGATGAATTCTTTTATATATTCTTCTATAATTTGGTTTCATTAAGTAGTCAAAAATGTGAAGATTTGTATGAGGCTGGATGTTTAAGTTGTAAATAACACAGAGTTTGCCACAGTTGATTTTTTAATAATTTGAAGTTAATTTTTTACCACTTTTTAGGATGGTGAAATCAGTGCACTTTATACATCTTTCTTTTTTCTGTTTAGCCTCTGGAAAGGTATTACTTCAGAGGATGATATGTATGAATGTAAATGAAGTGTAATTTTTGTACAGTCTCAGAACAATCATTCCTGAGATGTGTGGTTAATTGAAACCCAACCACCAAAGAACACTGGTATCCACAATCTAGCATCTAGCACTTTATACATCTGTATACATTGTGTATTTACATTTTACATCTGTATACACTTTATACATTGTGTATTTATTGTTCAGCTATGAAGTTTGGTGTAGTTTGTTGTGAGCTTAGTTCAATAAGATTAAATAATATTCATACTTTTTAGCATGTTCTTGCTGCATTAAAGATGGAGTCAAACTGTACCAATATATTCTATATTAGTTTGCTGAAAAATTTAATGTTTACATGTTTGCTCTGTTCAATGAATTGCAGGAAAATTTCTGTTAGGCTGGTGAAAATAAAGCATCCCAAAGAAAACATCTTTAGTAGGATATATTTTATTCCATCATAAATGGTAAGGAATTTATTTTAGAGATACACTAAAATAAGTTTATAATTACTTTAATGAGTTCTTTCAGAATTTGTTGCATATGAGTTTTGTACAAAATTTTAATAGCATGTTGATCAAATAAAGGTTATAGTTTCAAACAAATAAACATATAAAACCATTCCACAGTAACATAGGGTTTGCATTTAAAAATTACTTGATAGATGACAGATCAAAATAATAGCTAGAAGTTTTACAAATACTGAAATAGGATCACATTTTAACATAAACAGTACAAAATAAACAAAATGTAATACTGAAATAGTAAAAAAAGTTAAAATGTATTGTATTTTTAACCATTTCTTAAATATACATATGTATTTTTCATTAAAAAAAAAAAATGAATTTTTTTTAGTTGATAATAACTTAGTTGGAAACCCACTGCTATAACAAGAGCTCTGGTCAGTAAATTATTAAATTATAAAATGTAGCCGTTTCACGAATTATTTAAAATTTTTATTTTTTTTTATTTTATTTTTTAGGGAAAAAATTTGAAAATTATGAAATTTGTTAGATCTATTTCATGACTAAAACTTTCATTATTATCTGCCCTAATTACTTTTTTTATCTAGTTTTAACTAAAAATAAACAGAATTAATTTACTGAAAAAAGAGGCCACCAATCCAAAATGTAGGTAAATTAAAATATACGTTTTCCTGCATTTACAGATATTAAAAAAAAATTAATGCTTGTAATTAAGCTTAGTTGTAAAAATAAAAAATAAAAAATACTATTTAATATTCAGAACAATGTTGTTTTTTGATAAGGAAATAATGTTATGTTATCCTAAATCATCACAGAAATTTATGAATTATGAAATTTATGAATCTTACTTAAATAAAAATTAAAAAAACAACAGTTAAAAACATTTCTAATCATTGTGTTTTGTAATTATTAAAAAGGTTTATAATTTATAAGAAAAAACAGTTAAATAAATTGAATATGCAGAACCTCCTTCGGTATTCAATTTTTCTTATTGGAAGTTTAAAAAGATTTTTAACTGATACAATTTTTCGAAATATCTCGATCACAGCAACACCTAGCGGGTCCAAACTAATTCAGAAACCTTCGCGGGCGTGCGTCCAACAACTCACGAACATTTCATCGCAATCGGATGAATGGTGTAGGAACGCATACGGGACAAACAAACAAACATTCATTTTATATATATATATGATTTACAAGTTATTCATATGATTTTAGTATCAGTGAACCTATTTTAACTTCTTTTGAAAAAAGTCTCTATGTGTTTGTATGTTAGATAAGAATATCTGAATACAATATAAAAATCAAAGAAAAATTTATGATAAAAATCGTAATATTCAGACTACTTTAAATAAGTTACAAATGACTGATAATTTGTAACATAGTAGTCAATATAATAGAAAAACTTTTTGATAAGTGTTTTCCTACAAAAAAATTATGATCATTTTTTTCTTTTTTAAAAAGATATTTTTACTGATATTTTTAAAATTTTAAAAATAATTTCATTCACCCCCTATAATTTATTTATAAATTCAAAAGAAAGGAGATGAAAGATGGCTGTTTTAAATAATATATATTTTATAAAAATATAAACTTAATGGCAAAATGAAACAAATTTATTTTAATACAACACTTTTTGAACATGTTTTAAAATACTTTTAGTAGTTCATGTGGCCATCTTCAATGACGTGTGTTGCTGTTTTCCATGCTAATGTTAAGTGATTGTTGTTTAACAGCCAATTTTTTAAGTAAAAGGTTCTGAGGCTCAAATTCTAGTAAAGTTAATTTATTTTTATGTGGATTTGAATACTAGACAGTGATTTTGGTGTACTTTGGTAATTGAGGTGCAATTAACTACACATCTTAGGTATGGTAGGCCTGTGTAATTTCATTTACATGTCATACTTATCATTCTCATATCACTGGCCATGGGGTTGCTTTTTGTTCACAAGTTGAATAGATTGCAACATTCACATTAGGAAAAGGGAATAAAAAAAATTTAGGATCTATTTCAAAATTGTGTTGGATATGAACTGTATTTAGTTAATATATGAGGTATATTTAAATGTGCATTTCATAATGTGCTATGATGTGATTGTGTTTATATATGTGTAAAATATGTAGGTTGTTTGTTGATGTCAATGGATTTGTGATCTATTTGTGTGAAGTGATTGGTAAATGTTTATTCTACATTAATTTAGAGTACTTTTTTGAGCTCATTGTGACTTTGTTTGAAACTAAGTTCTATTTGTCCAATGTAGAACATTTTCAGTAAAAGCAGCTATTTTGTATGTTCCCCAGGGATTGTGTATGTGTGTGATGGATTTCTTTCTTTTGTTTTTTGCTCTGAAGTCTACACTATATCCAGGTTTCTTAAATTTGTAAATATTTCCCTAAGTCTTTGCTCATGACCACTTACTTTGAATGATTTAGTTTGTGTTTTTGTTTTACTTATTTTGTGTAGTCATTGAGTATGAGTATTTTATAGCACCAAACCTGGTGGGTTTTTATCTTCAGATGAGATGGGTATATTGGAAGCTTGCATGAGGATCATGTTTCTAAAGTTAAGAATGTATATATGATGATGGATGGTTTGAGACATTGTATACAAGTGTGTTTGTCATTGCTAATTTTCTTTAAACTTTTGAGGTAATACTTTTGTTGGCCAATTTATGTGATAAGAGGTCAAGAAATTTTTTGTTGTTGTATTAATCAGCTGTAATTTTTAATTGCCAGGTGTATTTTGTTTGAGTTTGTTATGATTTATTCACACTGCCTTGTGTTAGTTTAATATAATATTTGATATAAAAAGATATTTGTAATACTTGATATTTATTTATTTTTATATAAGTATTTATGTAATGCATATATATATATATATATATATATATATATATATATATATACTTATGCAATTATGCATATATTAAAATACTTACTGAATTTTAACAAAATACATAATTATATCAAATATCATTTTTAGAGTGTTTAATACTCAAACACTCTATATCATTAGGATCAATATTAATTTTTCAAACAGCCCTAATATGTAGAAGCCACTCAATACTAATTATATATATATATATATATATATATATATATATATATATATATATATATATGTATAATATTTATATTTATTTATTTGATAATTATAATATTTGGTATAAAAAGATAGTGATAGGTTACTTGCCGACTTGTGTTTTATACAGCTGAGTTTTTTATCACATAAAAACTATTAAATTTGGTTTAATAAGTGATAATTCAACTATCACATTTGACTTTTGTTTTAGGCTGGTAAGATGGAGAACAGATTTTCTTTTTTTTATCAGATACAGTTTAAAATATTACTTGTACAAGTAATATTTTGAACAAGCTAAGTTGAATTTATGAATCGTACGTAAATAAAAAAAGAATAGTTGAAAACATTGCTATTCATCATGTTTTCTAATTATTAAAATGGTTTATAATTTATAAGATAAAACAGTTAAATTAAGTGAATATGCAGTACCTCCTTCAGTATTCATATTTAAAATTGTTTGGATTTAAAAAAATACTTTAAAAATAACATAATTAAGCAAAATTAATTTTTATGAACCCTAGGAATCTTGTGAGTGCTAAACTGAACCTGAGACAGGCAGATTTTTTGATGTAATGATTAAGTTTGTACTGTTACCGACTAAATATATAAAAAAAAAAAAAATTAAAATTTCCAAATTAAAAAAAAACTTTTTCTTTAGAACCAAGTTAAGGGGGAAATTAAAGTTTAATTTGAAAATCAGATTCTGCACCCAGATAATAAATCAATATAAGCCAATTGTTAAAATTTTTTTAAAAATTTAGATAAATACCTTCCTTTGAGCCTGTCTACCAAAGTATGATCTTGGTTTAGTTATATTGGCTTGGATCAGTCATTAAAAAGCTTTGATTTTTCTGAATAAAATATATAAATATTACTGAGACTAAATAAAGTGATTTATATTAATTAAATAAAATAAAATGTCCAAGAGAATTTGTTCATTTTTAAAAAAAAAAATTTAAAATGGGTCTTGAGCTCTTGTTTGATAGAGATTTTGTGGGAAAATTGTTTTTAAAAACCAGTTATTGCAGAAAGTAATGAAAACATAAGAAAAAGAAGTAATTTAATGATTGAGAGAGAATTGCTCCTTGATGGGCTTGAACTGTCTGTTAAAACAGTCCATGAATCATCTTAGGAGAGCACCTTAGGATGTGAGTGATCTTGAATGGCGAGTGATTGTGATAGATGAATATGGAAGGCAGAATAATATATATCAGGTAATTAGCAGTTCTGGTAGGAACAAAGCCCTGGGTTTTGATGGAATCACGGTGGAGCTCCTTGTCCATTCTGCTGAAATTTGTGTTGGTACTTTGACTAGTAGGATGCTCTTTGTTGACTATTTCCCTGTTTGCTGGAAAAAAGGTGTTCGTCTGACATTTGATTGGCCAGAGGTAGGCGCATCGGCAGCGAGCCTCGGTTAGTTACTGAATTGTTAAAGTAATGTTAGCACCATGGTTGCTGGTGGGGTGGTATCTGTGCTACCAAGAGGTGTGATAATCCATGTCGCCATGAGGTGTGGGCACTGTTTTGACCAGGGTGAGTTGATTGAACATGATGAAGAGTAAATGTTGCATGGGACTCTGTGATGGAACTGAGTGGGAGCAAGCGGTCAGTCCTAGACTCCCTGGTAAACCAGACTGGAGTTCATTTAGTTGCAATTAAAGTGTTTAGAGTCTTTCAAGTTGATAAATGGCAATCAAATTAAGGGAACTAGGTCCAAATTACTGTTGATGTGATAAACACATTTTTTGAGGAGTGCTTTAGTACTGAATTAAACTCACTGAATTACCGAAGTCTGAGACATTTACAGTCACTAGTAATTAGATTTAAAGTATTGGACTAGGCGTGTGGTTCATGCTTTCGTGAATTCAGTTAGCTAGTTCAGAGGTCAACAATATAGGAGAGAAGAGAGAAGATGTCTGAAAGAAGCCTGTAGCAAAAGCAAAGGCTGAGCTAAAATTCACTGATGTAAATGTCTACTGAGGCATTATCATCGGTGGCATCCTAACTGAACCTGTGAGATGTAATCAATTAGAGGGTCAAAAGGGGACTTCTGGTAAAGCCCATCAGAGCTAGGAATGGAGGGGTGGAGTGGAAACTGGGGTCATCACAAGGCATGTGCTTTCCCCTAAGGAGGTCAGGATGCTGTTTGGTAGCATGAAATTACTAAATTCAGTTTATATTCTTATTAATTATATATATACAAAATGTATTTCATGTCCTGCATGTGCACTCATGAAAACTATCTCTCACTCTCTCTCTCTCTCTCTCTCTCATACACACACATACATACACACACATACACACACACACTCTACATGTTGTTCTAGCTGTAACATTGTTAATGAATAATCCAATAAATTTAAAAAAAAGTAATGAGAGCTTTAGAATTCTATACTAAACATTGTTCCAAAACCGATTAATTAAATAAAGGAAATTCCTTCATATAATCAAACAAGTTCTGATGTAATTATATATATATATATATATATATATATATATTTATCCAGGATGGCTATAAAATTTTGAATGCATAATGCATATTGAAGTAGTTGGGTCAGCCACTGTACTCCACCTGAAATGTAATGCTGCAATCTTCTAATAGAAAGTAGAGCGCTGTTTCTTTATCAGATCCCATACGGGAAAGACAACACTTTTTTATCTGCCTATGGAACTATCCAAGAAATCTGTTTTCTATTTAGTGGTGGCAAAAAAGACAAGAACTAGTGACTGAGGTGACATGCCTCCTATTATTTTTAAAATCTAATATTATCTATTTATCAGGATTTCAGAGGGTTTGCCATGCTTGTATGCAGCAGTTTATTAAGCTCAGTGGATAATGGGAAACCAATTCACTCCTACCTTGTGTTTGTAACTGGTGTTATGAATGACATAAATAAATTTAACTCTTTCTTCTGTTTCTTTTTGAAGTTTTTGATGAATTTTTTTTCATATATATATTTATTTTTTTGGTTTATTTGTTATTGCTGGTATTGTAGTTCAAATTGTTTCTGTTACTTGTCTTTCTGTCAATGTATTTTTTGAGTATGAATATTTATTACTATTATTTAGTAATATTGAGTATTACTTTTAGTATGAATATTATATAATTCTTTTTATTTTTAAATATGGTTATTCCATTTTTAGAAGTGATTTTGTCTAATGTTAGATTATGACATGTAACATTCAGTATGATTGTAAAATAATGGTGGGGTTTAAAACAGTCACACTTTTGGGAAAAAACGTAACAGGGACATGAAGTTTACATTAAAATGAAGAGAAAATATCCAAGTCTCACTATGTAAATGCGTTGTAGTACCAGTATATGTGTTATAAGAGCATGAAGCTTGTTAGTCACCATGATTAATGAATGATTAACATAGAAACGTTCAATATGTTTTGAAGAAAAAATCAGTACAAAAGAGTACAGTATAGGTAGGCTTTCAAAAAAGCAATTGTTCACAATGTTTTAAGAAATAAACTATGCTTTACTGGTTAAATAAAATTTAATTTAGGTTAAATTTTATTTTATCCTGGTTCAGGATATAATTAAACAATTATAATTCACAACAGACATTCTGGTTAGGTTAGATTATGATGAGGAATTTTTAAACAAGTTTATTTTCAGAGATGAAGCTAAATTTCAGTTTTGTACATTGACATAACATTTGAATGTTGGGCACTGAATCTCAATATGTCATTATGGAACATCAATGTGACAGTCTCATGTGTGATGGGTAATGTTAACATCAATGTTAATATGTGATGGGTAACTGAATGAGATTTAAGAAATTCTTCTTTTTTTTCTGAAATAATTAAATTGGGAAACAACTTCCAGAATATGTTAGAAGTGTATGAATTACTCTTCTAACAAATATACTAAAGAATTCCATTCTCCAGTTAGTTAAACATTTATACATTTTGACACATTAGAGCAGGAATAACTGATTGAAATATTTTTTCAGCGATAGGTTGGATGAAAAGAGTGGATAGATTGGTTTCCATGGGCTTCAGATCTAATCACTATGAATTCTTATTTGTGGGGTTTTGTAAAAACTCAAGTATTTTCTGTTTAATTAAGAAATGTGTTTAAGAGAAAAAATCACTGAAGTTGTTTTATCCATCATACTGGTGTTCCCTGTCATGTAACGCAAGAGGGTAAAAAATATTTTGATGCATAAAAAAAGAAGTGCATATCAAAATCTACTGAAAAAGGTAAGACTCGTGGAAAGTTTTTCTTTGTTTTGGTATATACTTCTTCTCTGTTATGTTTTGTTCCAAAATTGACTCTTATAATCACCAATATTTTAGTGATACTAAATACATTAAAAATACATTGTATTTTAAATGTGTTAAAAAAATATTAGGCATGTACTTTAAACAAAATAAATGAAAATATCTGTCATAAAATGTTAAAAAGGACTGTCTATATTTTTTTCAGGTTAGGATTAATTTTTCAAAAAGATTCACTTTTCGTACATAATAAATTTAACGATTCCAGTCCACGATTTACGACTGAACTAACAATAATGTTACATAAGCAGGCTACCCCATCTGAGTCTAAATAAACACACGCTTTCAGTAAAGTAATACTGCAATGCAGTTAACATTTTCACTGCTATATTATTGTTATTATTAGTTATATAATTAGACGGTAGGAAAAATTTTATTTGCTATATAAACTATTACATGTATGTGATTATAAAATAATTATAGAGTATAGAGTAGTTTTATATTCTGATATCGCGTAAAATCTTATTTTCGTTAACAATATTAAAAAAAAAAGGCATAACACAAAATATTAAGGATGCAGGATAATTCGAGGTATTTTAGGGTAAGCAAAACGTTTTATAACTGTTGATATTCTAGAGATCTTTTTTTAAAAAAAGAAATAGTTTAAGAATATAAATTTCAGGAATAAGATAAATTAAAAAAATGTAAAAACTGACTAAATAACACAAAAATCCTGTCAATCTTTTTTTTAATTTTAATTTTATAAAATCGAAGTTAATTAAAAAAAGTATGTATCAATTTCCTAATACTTTAATTTGCACCGATCTTAAAAGGTTTCCAATTGAAAGTTGTTTTTGACAATTAAAAAACTATTTTTTAAATTTTTTGTTAAGAATATGTTTAATTTTTTTTTATAGCTTATTTTCAATTAGAATAAAGAAAAAGAAAACGACATAAAACCCTGCTCTTATAAAATTAAGCCATTCGAAAAAAATAATAAAAGCGAGAAACGCAAATCTTGATGAACGTCATGGGTTTACAATTTTTTTACATCCGAGAAATGATGTAGAGATTATTACCAAACATGAGCTAAGATTTTCGAAAAAAATTTTATTGAATTTAAATTTCAAGTTTTCAAACTAATTTTATTGAATTTATTTTTTGCAAAAATGATTCACTATCATAATGTTATCAGGATATTTATAATTTACGAATGCTATAACAATCTAAGACTAAGCATTCATGACGAAAAAAAAATTAACCTATCTTCAAATTGTTTGAGTGAAGTATACACTTTTACATTTAAAAACTCTTTAACATAAGTTACCTGGAAAATCCTTATAACGAGTCTTTCAGGGAACTTCCTCTACAAAATGAAGTTTCAGATCGCTAAATTTGGCGTAAAAGGAAAGGCTTTGAACGCACATGAGTAAAAAATACATACTGGTCGAATTGATAACTTCCTCTAGTTCTTGAAGTCGATTAAAAAGTAAATTTTAACATAAGTCAAAATATTTATAATTAAAGACAACTTTAAAGTTTTTAATCCACTCAGATCTGAAGTCCATGATTTTTTAACATATAATTCTTTTTTTATTTACTTTATTTTTTTTGTGGGGGGGTGTTCTACGGATATTTTCTCTGCATCCCGCATCACAAAAGCAAAAGTTATCTATCTCTTCAGTTACCGTCCTCTTAATTCCTCTCTACCGTGTTCTTTACCAGGGTTGTTCAGAAAGTTCAGAGCCTGACACGACCTGGCGCAAATTCATATTTGCGCCGCATCGCAAGTCAGCGAGGTGGCTATGAAATCGTAGTTGTTTGATCGTTCAAATGACTGATATTTAAAACTTTTCAAACAGTGCCAGTTATATACAATTATCATATTTACATAACCAAAAAAGTTTTGCAATATCTTGTGCTACAGTAGTGGTTTTAATTGTTTTTGTTAATGATGTGTTATGCATTATGAACAACACATTTTACCAGCACCTTTATTAGGCATCAAGAAATTCTGTTGCATGGCGTGTCAATTGGAGTCATTTTGAGTTTATTACTGTGTTATGTGGAGGGTCCAGATAGTTATAATGATATTTTATTAAATGTTGAATTAGAATTAAATGTCAGGTATATTAATGATAGTTACGTAACAGTTCATCAAAAATTGGTAATGTATGAAAATAACCAGATTGTTTTTAGTGAAGAAAAGACTACATCATTTTCTTAGTACAGAAAAAACCCTAGAATTATATCTGGATCTTAAGCTAATGATTTAATCAACCAAAAACAGGTTATTAATTTGTTGGCCATTCTATTAGGAAATAAATAATCAATCGGGACGTTTGGAAAGTTCTTGCCTGACACAGAGATGGCGCAAGTATGACCAAATGACAATTATATTTGTCAAATATGATCCTTTAGATGGCGTGCTGCGAAGTTTTAGGTGCGTGCATTTAGCTGCTTATTTGTGGCGATGGAATAAAGCAATCAGGTTTTGATATTTTATAAAAATATGAAACAGGATTACAATCGGCGATGGAGGAGGCACTTAATACACAACCTTGAGGTATTCCATTTTCCGAGACGACACTGTATATAGAAAGATAGTTAACTCACGGAACCCCGTCAAACAGGATGTATCTTTCGCCACTGCTACGTCAAAACAACATCCTTCAAATGTTCATAATCAGCAGTGCGGATCCTGCAATGAACTTAAGAAACTCGTTGAGATGCTTTCTGATCAAGTTACTTCGGTTACAGCCACAATTTCAGAGCTGACGAAGATGAGTAAAAAGTCCTACGTCGTAGTAAATGAATCCAACAATAGGGTCCATACGAAAGTTCCTGCTCCCAAAGTACTACCGGTACGGGCAGAGATTACCACAGCTGGCAGTAAGACAACTAACAAGCTCCCACAAAGGGAACCCACATAACTACCCCTTCTGGGTGGGTATCATTTTGGATATTTACAATGGTTTATTCTCCGAACAAGTCCTTCCGCCCGGCTGGTCAGAAGCATTTATTATACTAGTACTAAAGCCTGGTAAAGACAAAACCGATCCTTCAAGCTACCGCCATATTTCTTTAACAAGCGTATAATGGGGAGAATGGTAAACCGCAGGCTTACATGGTACTTGGAGAAACATGGCTTTCTTTCTTCGGAACAATCTGGTTTCCGACAAGGACGATCTTCCATTGACCATTTAGTGTCAATGGAAACAGCCATACAAATCGCCTTCCTGAACCGCCAACACCTCATCGCTATCTTCTTCGATATAAAGAAGGCGTACTACACAGCCTAGCGACGTGGTATTCTTAACACCCTTAAGAGATGGGGAATCACGGGCAATATGCTTGCTTTTATCCGGGGATTCTTAAATCACAGAACGTTTCGTGTTCGTGTAGACGATTCACTTTCAGTGATATTAGTGAGCGTGTTGTAACGAGTGAAGAATACGTCACAAGTATTCCAGCGTGGACAGTGGGTAAACGCAGGAAGTTTTTCGTTGAGTTGGTAAACAGTAGTGAAAGTGACAGTATTCATTCATGAAGTTCTATTGTAAACAGTAGAAGTAGTAGTATTTGCGAAAATTAATTGAATGAAATTTAGACTGTTCTATTGTTGTCTTCTTGTTAATGGAATATCAGTTTTGTTTTTTTAGTAAATAGAACTGTATTCTGGTTTTTGTAATTTAACTGTCCTGAAACAAATCTTGTCCTTTTTATTTGAATTGCTATTTTGTATGTTATACGTATTTTCATTATTACTATTATTTTTATTGTAATTGTTATTTTTATTATGTATTTTGTTTATAAGTCTCTATAGAGTAATAAATTGTATTTATGAAAAATTTTTAATTTGTTAGTCCCTCAATATCGTGGTCGAACCGCGAACACGCGACAATATGTTAACAATGCATAGATATACAGTTCTTTGAGGCATTTCAATGTAAATACCTCTCTGAATGTCATTTTTTTAGTATTCAAATTTATTATAGTTCCGGTAAATTGGAACCGATTGTAAATTAAATACTGAGGGGAGGAAAACAATTTATTAGAAATCTTTAAAAAAAAATTAATTAGATAAAAATTAATTTTATCTAAATTTGTTTGAAATAAATTCTTTTATTTTGTGATATTGAAAATTTTGTTTCATCTAATACCTAATGAAAATCTATCATATTCTGATATGTTTTGTTTTTAATAAACTTTTAAATTCTTACGTTTGTATTTAATTTCTCTTAGATTTATTCATACCATTTTACTCAGAATCAAATTCTCTACAAGTTTAAACATTTATGTGTTTATCATTTATCAAAGTTATTTTACGCCAAATATAAAATGTTGTTTTCGGCCTCAATCTTTTACGTTTTGCTTGAGATTTCTCAAGAACTACTAAATATACTATTCTGAGACCTATTTTTTTCAATTTTTCAGATCAGATTTCATATAGAACCACTAAATTTATCTTTTAATTTGGGTCCTAAGAATTACAATCTGGCTTAATTTTAACGAAGGAGCAGAAATCACACTGAAATCTTTGACCACTCGCTAATAAAGCGTTTTCGAACCTATGTTTACATGTACTTTTTACTTTATTTTCAACGGGAGAAACATGTCCTGAAAGTTAGTTACATTCTTTGTGAATAATTCTGTATAAAGAAGTAGTAAGTAAATCATAAAATAAAGCATCATTATATGTAACTCAATTTTATAATTTAAACAGTAAATGTTTAACGTAAAAAAATCAAAAATCTTTGATGCGGGTGAACACAATGTAAAGGAGATACCATGTAAAGACGATTAACAGTAGACGTGACAGAATCATCCCTACTATTATATTCTATAATCAGAAAATATGCTCACACTCGGATGTGAGGCTTTATAGAAATAAAATCACCTTCAGTTTAGAAAAAATTCCATTAACGTTTCGATTATTTTATGCTGTATTTGATATTAAACTTTTATTAATTTTTTCAGATATGCTATCTCGGTGAACGAAAAAGATATTATTTTTTAAGCATTCTGTTGTGTACTTGCGACCTTTGATTTTGATCATTTGCTATTAAAAAAGCACTTGACTAATCGCGTTGAAATTTTTCAACAAGCTAGCCTGTTTCTATTACATTATCAATTATGAAATCTCTGATCGGTATTTTTAATTATTGTTTTGGAGTTGTTATTCGATTTATAAAATCATATTATATTTTGGATGCATACGATGTACAAACGAGCAAGGTTTAACTTTCCCGTCTAAATAGCATTATAGCAGAGCTATAGCTCTAGAAGAAAAGTATTGCAATCGGTCCAATTTGGGCATACTTGTATGCGATATCATCGGATCTTGACGTCTTGATACCTAAGGAACCAAAAAACTGGTTGGAAATTTTCCGGATGTTCGTATGTGTGTTCGGTGTTGGGTTATAAATCACTTTATATCTCCAGAACTACAGGACCGACTTTGATCAAACTTGGTTAGATTACTTATATATTGGCATTGATGTCATTAAATTTTCAACTTAAAATATCTACGGGGTGAGGCTGTAGAGCAAGATCACCCTTAGTATCTCGTGATTTCGCCTAACTAAGGTCATATTTTTCTTAGGCATATTTTTTAATAATTAAGAAAACAATATTTGCAAAAAAAGTTTTGCAAATCGCACCCTCACCTTCAAAAATGATATAAACTAGTGGCTAAGTGGATATACTGGGTCAATAGTACACCCTGTCACCACAAGTAGTGCTACTGACGCAGTCCGCCATTTTGGAATTTATCTTTTTCCCTCTGGAAAATTACCTATTCACTCATCCTTTTGGACCGGGAAATTTGAAATTTTACAGGGTTGCCAAACAAATTATTTTTTAACTTTAAATATTAACTATTTTATTTAATTTAGTTAATATTTCAAATGTTGGTAGTACTGATGTACAGCTTTTGTAGTCGACTGCTATGTTGCGATGTCGGTGAGCGGTAGAATTGAATAATTGAATAATATTAAAAGTGTAAAAACGTAACTCGGTCTGCCTGGGTTTCGAACTTAATCGCCCGGTCGGCTTGGTACCTAGTGCGTTAAGCCTCGTGGCTACACCAGATGACAAGCGAAATTTGTTCTACGTAAGTTTCAAAATTATATAAGTTTAGTTAGTGCCGACCGTCACCGCTAGTATCGCAACACCCGCGAGAATTAAATACTGTATGTGCGCGCGCTTTAGTTAGAATCATTAAATTAAATAAACGAAAAAATATTATATTTAAATAAAATGATAAATATTTTAATTTAAGTCATGTATGTAAGTCGTGCATCAGAAATAACCGACAGTTGTAAGACTTTCCCGGAACGCGGTTTTAGTCTGCGTGACGGGTAAGGCCTTCAACTGTGTTGTCAGCATTTTTCCTTTATCGTATTCTAAAATGATTAACATGATATCTGAAAAAAAAAATTGTATGGCTGAATATACGTTTAAGCATTTTTGAGTAGATTAAAAGAGAAATTCTATTTAATTAAAATAAAATATTTTTAAAGATTATCAAACTACTTTTAATTTTATTTCTCTTAGATAAAAACTGACCAAAATGTGGTTTATTATATCTTTTCTTACAGATTTATTTTCCCGCTCTTTATTTTTTCAACTTGAAGGTTTTTTAATTTCTGATAAAAGCAAACATATGAGGATGGTTTTTAATGTAGGGTTTTTTATTATTTTTATTCTAATATAGATAAATACCTTTTTATAAAATATCCGTATATCCCTCCTTTTTTCCTTTTGTAAGAATGAATAAGGATCAGTCCGCTCAGGTAATTAGCTTATCTTTAAAGTACGTATTTATAATACGTATTTATTAAAAAGAGATAAATAAAATATTTCCTGTAAATCTTTTTTAGGTTATTAAATTATTATTTTTTACTAAATTTAACTATACTGAATATAAGAAAGCTGCAAAAGGTAAAAAATAAAAAAAGCTTTATAAATATGGTTTTATAGAATGTTAAACGCTAATTGAATTATACATTTCTGAATGAAAATGGATCAAAACAAACTGAAAAATAAAGGTTATGGAATAATCTTGCTAAAGGCCAAAGTAAATTTATGGGCCGAACATTTTGACAGACACAGTCAGGTAATTTTGTAACTTAAGCAAAAATGGAAGATAAAAGAAATAATTATTTGAATTATAAATAAATAATTGAAGATAAAATATGTACTAAAGGCAATACGTTCATAATCAATGATTAGCACGGAATAAAAGGAAATGAAGTGCAATAAACTAGTAAAATGCGGGCCGAGACGTGGAGGCCCGTTAGAGTAAAGGACACTCCCCTGGGCTGTGTAATATTTAACTGCAGGATCCGGCCCGGGGGAAAAGAAGAAAAAACTAGTCAAATGGGTGATTAAAGTATATAAAGTTGTAATCAAGAAAATTTAGCTAAAAAAAAAAAACTATTACTTTTTCTTAAAGATATGATTATCTTATATAAATTGAAGAAAGAAAATTTAAGCTATTTATACAAGTTCCAGTATTATTTAAAAATCAAAGGATAACTTAAAAATTACTGCCATTTTATTTACTTTCACGACTATTGCTCTCCCTGCTGCAGCAGCATAGCTGTAAAGGGAAAGTATAGCGAATGGACAAAATTTTTGCAATCGGAGTTTTTGTAAGTGTCAATGTTTCAAGAACTCCCTTAGCCAGAAAAACATAAAAAAAGTTATAGAAATTTCCGTAAGATGTATGTATGTATGAACTTACGTATTTTGGACAGTATTTTGATTAATATCTTTTGACTGGTTCTAAATCAAGTTTTTTAAAAAATGTCTATAAACGGATCATTGAATAGTATTATTAAATTTTGGACAAAACTATATAGTGGTCGTTGAAAATTTAAATTTAGTATGATGAAAGTACATACTTATTTTATTTTAAGTCAATCTGATTTAGGGGTGGGGAATATCCAATATTTTTTTAAACAGTTTTTACCTCAAGTATCCGATGATGCTATTTGACATAAATATTTGGTTATATATACATACATCCCAGTTTTGACCTGATTTTCGACCCCCTCTGGCAAGGAGGCATCATTATTTTTGTTTTCTTTTTAGTGTAGTCTAATTATTTCTGCTGAATAGCATTGCACCAAATCGGGTCAGCTGATTGAAGTAAATATTTACTCCAATAAATAAACTTTTAAGTCCTATAAAGCAATTGAACTGAATAAAACCCGCACTTAAATATTACTTTTTTTTAACTTTAATTTTAACTTTAATTTTCAAGATTGAATGTCCAACTGAATGCAATATTTATGTAAAAGACATAGGAGACTCTTTTTTCTAAAGACGTCCTACGGTTTCGAACTAAAGAATTAAAAATATTTTTTTAAAATTTTTTATGATTTTTAAATAGATATTTTATCTATTTTTCAAGTTGTAGAAGTTGTTAAAAAATGTTATATAAGTTAGCTGTCGAGTAAGCAGATCAAATGAGAACCCAATTTGTTAATTAAAAATTTTGATCTACCTCCCTCCCCAGCTATACTCTATGTAAGAGTAGCCTATATTTTTGATGATAAAACGTCATTTGATTAAAGGAGTTAATTGAGATCCAAAATGTTTTATTAAGAGTTTTTACTTTCTCAACCATTTTTTTAATACAGCATAATTTTTAAGGTAAAACATTATTTGATCAAGGAGGATGGAATAGGATCCAAATTTTTTAGTGAAAATTTTGAAAACATTCGCCGTTAATTGTATTCTAAATTTTTTTTGTCTTCAATCATTTGACTGGTTTGATGCAGCTCTCCAAGATTCCCTATCTAGTGCTAGTAATTTTATTTCGGTATACACCCTACATTCTACATCACCACTAATTTGTTTTACAAATTCCAAACGTTACCATAGTCCAACTCAGTCGAGTTGGAGTACTCATAGGGTGTAGACCTATTGTTGTTCCGCTCTGCGATTTTGCTATTTAGTTCGGTTTTTTTGGTGTTCTTCGTTTGGTTTGTTGGTTAGTGAAATGTGAACGTGCCTGTGAATTTTGGACATGGATTAATACCGCTTTTTTATTTTTTCTTCGGGTTTGTATTTGCCATAAGAAATACATTGAAGTTGGTTCTACATAACCTATTACTTGGTGAATACTATTCAAAGTCGATCGACAAGTCGCTGCAGGAAGAATAAGTTATCTTTCTGGTAAGACTTTGAACATTTTCCTGAGCTGGTAAGTTCAGAATTTTTTCTAAGTCCCACAGCGTTACTTATTTGGCCGAGGAACTTCTTTTTCTTATAACTCCATATAGGTACCCCCAATCCCAAATCCCTCTTGGATCTACGCGATCCATACCCGACCGCATATTTTACCCCCCTCCCCCCCAAAAAAAAATTTACCCCCTACATACATTTTACCTACTCCCCAAACCTCCGCCAAACACCCCAAAAAAATCGAGTGGGGGCTCAAATTCTCAGGAATTTTGCCTTCTTTCCTTATCTGGTGAACTCACCTTCCCAGGATGGCTAAGCCTCCAGAGGAAATGGAATTTGAGGCTTCCTTTAGAAGATCTAAGAAAACGATTACATCACCCGTCATTACGCCGTCAGCTAGTACCGCTGATCTGTCTAAGACTGGTGTGCCTGATAAGGGGCCCGAGGAGAAACCTACAAAACGAAGAAGAGTGCCTAGTAGTGATTCGAGCGAGGAGGCTGCGACGGAGATTGAAACATTAATTGAGGAGATAAAGGGACTTCAGAATCTGTGTAAAAGTCATCCCACGACTTAGAATACTATTAATTTGTCAGTGAACAGAATCCTTAACCTTGCCAAGGATGTTAAAGAAGTCATTGAGGATTTGGAGATTAGGAAAAATACGTCTGACAAATATACGCAAACGGTGAGAACTGATCTGGATACACTCCTGAGGATGTTAAAGTCTGGGACCATTGAGGAGTTTAAACAAGTGCTTACTGGGAGATGGCCTAATCAGGACTATGAAAGGGTGTCGGAGGAGAAGGGACTACCTGACGAGGAGGATCCTCTACCCAAGGTATACATCCTGGACCTTACTGGAGATAAACGGACCACCTTCGCGACTCATGCTTGTGGGGTCTGCCCTGGGGCGAGGCTGAAGCTCAACAAGAGTGCTTTAGCTCCTGGCTCTGTCATTCGCAGCGTGGGTTCTGTAGAGATACTAGGTGAAGAACTCACTTCGGTTGGCGATACCTTTGTTTTGGCAGTGGGCGGTGAAAGAGAAGACATCGTCGACAGTCTTCTGCTGGGTCTTAATAAAATTTATGCTGCGGAGAATCGCCCGTTGATTTTCTCTACCACTAAAGGGAAACTAGGAGCAATCGTTAAGAAGACATTGGAGTATTGGGCCAGACGACGGTTGATTGACTGTACGCTGTATTACACCGGAGAACCGGATAAGTCTGCTAGACGTGATCAACCTAGAGCTACCACTGTGGTTGTAAGACAGGAAGGAACGACTTATGCGGATTTATTACGCCAGGTTAAAATTTCTGTTGGGGATGCTATGGCTAAGAGTATACTCTCAGTACGCCAAGGACAGGGTGAAGATATTGAAGTCCGGCTGGTTGAAGGACACAAGGCGACTGCCAGCCTTAAGGAAAAGATTGCTGCTCAGACTCCTGACGTCAAGTTCATTGATAAAGGACTCTCAACCAGGAGGGCGATAGTGCACGTAAAAGATTTGGACGCTGAGGCGACCGAAGAGGAAGTACTGTTGGCCGTGAATAAGAAATTGGGTGGTGACTCTACTGCGAGGTTTGCCTCATTGAGACCTGCCTTTGGCAGGACCCAGCATGCGACAGTGATATTGTCGTCTGCTGAGGCAACCAAATTGACTGCCGGTTCCCGTATGCTGGTGGGCTGGCAGTCCTGCCGAGTTGATTTGAGGAGGCCTTCTACCCATTGCTACCGATGCTGGGAGGGTGGCCACATCGCCTCCCAGTGCGAAGGGCCTGACAGGAGTAATAATTGCTATAATTAAGGTGGTCAGGGTCATCAAAACGCCAATTGCTCTGCGCCCTCCAGATGTGTTGCTTATTTATTTTTTGTTTATGGGTGAAAAACGCCTGGGCGTTCTCATCTCCCGTGTTGCTTGTGGTGTGGTCGGTCATTGGATTGGGAGTAGGGACTGCCGGCACTCTCGCAAATGAAAATAATGCAGATTATTTTCACGCTAACAGGAGTACCATAGCTCACGATCTCATTTGGAGGTCATCGTTAGACCAAGATGTTGATTTCCCTACGGTGCTGAACCCAATGTGAGAGGAATGGCTGCGCTACCATGGATAGTGGCCATAGATTCGGATGCGGCGATTCTCAATGTGTCAGGTAGATATTCGACATCTCGTATTACTACCTGTAATGCTTTTGTGATGGTAGAACTTGCGGACTTTAGCCTAGTTTCAGGCTACATCTCCCCGAATTCTGGAAATGAGAGGTTTCAGCAATTTATTGATGATTTAGAGGCCTGTGTACGCAGTTCTAGGAAACCTGTGGTACTTAATGGAGATTATAACTCCGAATGTCGAGAGTTAGGTGGTATGAGATTTACTCCAAAAGGCTACATACTTGCTGCTATGTTTAATGCGGCTGGCCTTGTGACGCATAATACTGGATCCTCGCCTACCTTCGTTGGCAGGGGGCGAGGCCCGGTTGTGGATGTTACCGCATTCTATGATGGGATTGCCCATTGGATCAAGGACTGGCGGATTTGTGAGGAAGAGCTGGCGAGTGACCACTTGGCTATTATGTTTACGGTGGAGTGGGGAAGGTCGGGAACCCCTGCCCGTAGTTAAAGGTGGCGGTCCTCAGAACTTCAGGCCAAACGTATTGTTGGACAGGGTGGCTGATCGGTTGGACCCTGCTCGGGCGATCACAACTGAAGGGCTTATGGAGGTACTGTGCAATTTAAATTAAATATTTTTTTATTACTATTTTTATTAAAATTAATCTATTGATTAAAAAATCCTCGCCATTCTACAAGGAATCAAAACTTGATTCAAAAGAATTCTATGCAGTTTCCACAATTTCAAATTTTCATCGAACCGTAGACAAAAATTTGTTGAGAACTTTATTCTTAGTATACATGTATAATCTTAATTTTATTATTACTTTATTTTATCAAAAATTTATTCGATTTTTGTAGATTCTCTTAATTTTATTATAATCCATTTAAAAAAAACAAAAATATCATAATTTTATTAGTTTTAGTTATTGCAAGTTAAACATGAATTTTTAAACGTCTATTTATGTACATCGATTAATGAGGCACAGAATTTCCCTATTTATAGTAATAACTTTGTAAAAGTTTTTCCCACAATTTGAATACAGATTAAAATTTAATTTGTCGGCCGCAAAAAAAGATAAAAATTATCTTATGGCTATAATTATTATTTTAACAAAATACAATAAAATTTAATTCCTTACTGAGTTACTCTATCTTTAGGTATTGTAAAAAAGTAGCTTTTTTCCGTAGGAGAGAAATCTCTACCGGACGCCACCTGCTCCCGTAAAGATGGCAGTATCGGGCTCACACAAATTAAAAACTTGCTGACTTCATCCGGGAACTGGACTAATCTAAGTATATTACTCAGTTCTCGGGAGTACTTGGGAACAACATTGAAAAAACCGGCATTACACCGCCCTCCGGCGGCGTGAGCAGCCGGTTCATTTAAAAAACCGGCCGCTCACGCGTATCATTGTCTGGAGCCCATCCACGCCGAAACGCGGACGAACGCCTTCTCCACTCGTAGGCTGTCCAGCAGCCTATGCCTCCGCCTGATAATCTTCCTAATCTTAGAAATTTCTTCCCAGTTTTCTTCTGTTATCAGGATCTTGGGTACGATGTTACACATTTCTAGAGGATCTGTCTTCGTGCAACATCGTTCTCTTATGTTCCTCCATCTTTCGCAGCGAAAACTAGATGCTCTGGATTGTTAAGCTCACTGCAGTATGCAGACAGATCGACTTCTGCACGATCTTTTGGAAAGAGGTAAGAGATCTGAAGCACCCGTCACCAGTCAGGAATTGCGTGAGCTCATAATTAACTTCATCGAAACCCATCCTATCCACGGTGCAACCTCTTTAATTAACTGATAGGTCCACCTTCCCTTTATGGACGTCTCCCAAGTGAACTGCCATCGGTTCAGGAGGACATCGTATGTCTTCTCCTTCCATTGATAGGGTTTTGTTGGTAATCTCACCAATAGCTTTAATGGTCATGTCCCAGCAACAAGAAAAGCCGCTTCAGATGAAACAGTCCTGTAACCAGAGCGTATAGAAGTTACATCCTCCATTGTATGCCCTCAATAATCTTTTGATTTCTTTTAAACAGAAGGGCTCCAATCCAGACCGGAGCGCCATCAACACGAAGTACACCACGTGCGTATACAGTTTCCTCTTTGAGGCCCTGGGCCCAGCGAGGTTCACAAGACGGCTTAATGTATTAATGAGTCTCTCAGCCTTTTTTGTTACCTTTCGTATACGGCAAGGATATTTAGTAGCCTATTTTGTTTATTATGGTTATTATTTTTGAGAATGGATATTTTTTGGGAGTGACTCACGATTAATATTAGGTGATTAAAAGAATTTATTAATCGTTGATTTAAAGGTTTTAAATTGAATGGGATCTCAAAGTATTGAGAATGCATTTCAAATTGTTTAAATTCAACGGAGGTAAGGATATTTTTTAACGATAGGAATACCTTTTATGATATATTATAACAATCTGAAATAAAATGCATTGAACAAATAAAAGAAATTTTATTATCAGTTGTATTAAGCATAAAATTTAATTAAACTCCTACTTAATTGAAACTGATTAAACATATCGGTCAAATAACGCCGATTCTTTTGTAAATAAGATTTAAGAATTATTATTCTTCCAACAGATTTTGAACTTAATTATTAAATGAGAATATTTTTTGATTTTAATCAAATATTTATAGGAGGATTAATTATTACTGGAGTATAATAATAAGAAGGGGTAGGAATGATAGTAGAAGGAGGAATAAATGATAAAAACGAAAGAGAAAAGACGAATTAGAGTTAGGTAGGAATCAGCTGTTGTATGTAGCACGTCAATACGTAAATGGCAGTCGGTTGGTGAGCTAAGGGGTGGCTGCCCCCTACTTGGAACAGCCCTGGTAGGGGAATCAATATACCATCGTGTTGCGAGGTTAGGCAGTGTTCGCGCCGAGCAGGGGATCAGACCATGCAGCCACCTCCGAGAAAAGTGAGTCTAACAGCTCTCTCTCAGTCCTTGCCTATACATATATGTATATATAACGTATATAATAACACGTATTGTATTTTATACGATCACATGGTCGATTAAATTTATTTATAAAATATCTAAAATTATATTATAAAATAAACCATGATTGTTGTAGTTTCCTAGGTGTGGCTTGGATTACCAACGACCACAAAACTATAGGTTTAATTTAACCATAAAATTTTAAATATTTGATTTAATTTTTGGCAGTGAACCAATTTAACGTTTAAAATATAATAATATTATTAATCAATAGATCTACTATCTATGTTACTCCCAGGTTAACCAGGATTTTGTTATAGAATTTTAAACAGTTAGGCTATGCAGAGGACGATAGTCTGCAGTATCTGTGTATTTCAAACCACGCGTTTTTTATACATAAAAAAATAATAGTTTAAAAAGACGATTATTTAAAAAAAAAATTAATATTATATTATTTTTATTTAAATTTTAAATCACAAAAACAATTTAATGGTAATAATCATAATAGATTTAATAATTAAAATTTATTTAATTTATTGAAAAATTAAAATATATAATAGTAAGTAATATTCTGGAAAGAATATAATTGTTTAAACATAATACTACAATAATGATAAAATTATAAAATAACTAAAAATTAATAAAAAAATAAATCTTTCAAAATTTTCAATTTAATAAAATTAGTTTTTTAAATCATACGCATTATAAATAAAGACTTTATAATCAAAAGTTTATAAAATTAAATATTACTTATAATCGTTAATAGTCTTTCCTTTAAGAATATTTTGAAACAGTAAATATTAATAAAATAAATTAATTCAAATAACATTTCTATACTTAAAAAATATAAAATTTTTATTTTACGATATATGATTGTTGAATTAACAAACTATAATTTTAATTGTGTAATAAGCTTTTAATAAATTAAGAAATAATCTGATACGATTAACTCGTGCTAGGAGTCTGTTTGTGAGGAGATTAGTATGAATTATTTCATACTAATAGATAATACTAATTATTATTAATTAATTAATACATACATATTAATACGTATTAACTAAATAATTATTAATTAGATACTAATAATTATTTCAAATGAAAATAATTTTATTAAAAAATTGAATTATATTATATTAATATAATATTATACCTTATATAATATTTATAATATTATATAATATTTAATATAATATTTTAACCTTACTAAATATATAATATTTATATTTATACTTACATATATAATATTTATAATATAATATTTAACCTTACTAAAAAAAGTAAGTAAAAGAAATCAATACAAGAATGAAAGTAAATACTAATAAATACTATAAAACTGATTTTCAAAACTAAATTTTTCTATCTAAATAATAGAAAATAAAATAGATATAATTTAAAATAAACAATTTTAAACTAATAATGAAATAAAATTAGATAGAAACGTATTTTTTTTTTAATAAAAAAGGTCAAATAAAATAAGTTGAAATATTAAAAAATTGATGTGTAATAAAAAATTCATCAACGATTAACTAATTAAATTAAAATAACAAGTCAAATAAATGTATTTTTTTTCTTTAATATATGGTAAAAATCATTTAATATTAAACTCTGCAATATAAATAAATTTATATAGTAATAAGAAAAACGTTTTAATAAATATTACTTTTTTACATTCTTACTAAGATCATTTTCTTATACCGGTAACACAGTTGGTCAATTATATATTCTTAAATATATATATATATTATTATATCGTTGTATTTGATTAAAAAAAAACAATTTTATTAAAAATTTATTTTTTCCGAGCTTTATATGAAAAATCTAACAATCACATATTACAATAAATGTTGCTACATAAATAATGTTCTCAAATTTAATTTGTATTCGTTATTATTATTATTATTATTATTAACATAACTGGGTTTTATTTAAAAATTGTTAAGTTAAAAGTTATGTACGTACATATAAAAAAAATTATAAAAATAACTTGTTTTTCAATTTTATAAAGAATTATAAACATAGATCAATCAATAATTTCCAGTATTTATAAAAATTTAAGTGTGGCTTTTTTTCAACTTACAAAAAAATATCATTTGCTAATTTTATCCTTAAATTCCTTATTTCATATAGAAGAAGAAACAACTTATATGTTTGATATCCCCATGGGAAATAAAATTATCTTGTAACTTTTGTAACCAGTATTACAGTTTTGTATCCCATTGTAATATAAAAGTTTTCATAGATAAAAGATAAAAACTGATAACATTAGTCAAATTAATTTATTATTTATTTAATAACCAAATTCTCCTTCTATCAAAGGATAAAAAACCTAAACCTAAGTATTTTTTCGTGTTGTTTTTCCTAAAAAGTTTGTACTACTTAAATTTATACTCACAAATTGATCTTATAATTTTCGATTATTAAGAGAGAATTTTCATTTGACTAGTTTAATACAATTCATCCATTTTTGTTCTACGGTAATCTTTTAACCTCAACATATCTACTATATTCTATATCCTCATTTATCTGTTTTATATTGCCAAAACTTTGTTCTTCCTTTTCAAATTTTATCATAATGAACAACCCTGCGTTATCAAATTAAGTGGTTTTTAATATATGACCCATTAAACTAGTCTTTAAAAAAAATTTATCACTATTTCTTTACTATCCTATATTTCTCTTAAGATAATTTTATTTCAAATCTCCACGATGCACTTATTTTTTTACATTACTATTCTTCTTTTTTTCCATTACTAGTATATACTACTTTTTACATATCTTCACACCACTATGAGTTATAAACTTTCATGTAATTGATCGAATTCTACGATTATTAATGAAGATAAAAAGATCAGGGATCTGGTATAAAAAATATTTCAAAATACTTCTACTGTAATACGATTTCTTCTACGGTAAAAAATTTAAAATAAAAATTTAAGATTCGTTTTCTTCTGTATGTCATCATTTAATTTCTTTATTGGTAAAAATTAAAAGGCATCTTTCAACTAGAATATGTTATTTAATTTAATTGTATATTTATGAATTTCTTTCTTTATTTCTTTTTATAAAAAGGTAATAAAATATAAGCCCAGATTAACTGTAGGTTGGGTTAAAAGATATAATCAAAAATCATACTTATCCATGATTGTGTGGTAATGATATAATATGTAAGTTAGGCAACATGCAATACAATTATTATATACGTGTTTTTTCATCTATCGCTAAGAAAAATTATATAGTTGTGATTTTTTTTACAAATTGGTTTTTTTATGAATCTATATGATTTTTGTATTTCTGATTATGCTACAGTTATTCTGTAACTGTATAATATGTATTAATTGTTTAGAGAATTACATCCTAGGAATGAAATATAATTACTTAAAAAATTTTTTTTAAGTACTTACTGGATTATCATTTTTTGTTTCTATATTTGTCAGAGGTTTCTGCTTTATGAAAATATTTTATTAAACATCATTTAAAATATTATAATTATATATAGTAATAGATAGGTACCATCTCAGTCATTCATATAAAATAATTTAATCTGCTCTGAATTATTGCAAATAATGACACTGTATTGTTTTTTGTACCATAATTTGAATATAGCTAATCTATTTGAATTATTTAAATTAAATGTTTTATTTCCCTAATCTAGTTATCATGTTTAAGTTTTACTCTTTCATTAATTATTATTATTGTACTTTCATTTTTTATGTGGATTTTCTCGAGAATAACGGATGTATGGAATCTATGTTAATAAATTTACATTCACTTTTTTGTTTGGTAAACAAAACAATTTGCTTATAAACTTTTGTCTACCGCTAAAAAAATTACTAACAATTAAGAGTTTAATTGTAAGAATAAAAATTAAAATAAAATAAACATCAATATTACTCTGAAACCTTTCGGTAATAAAAATGGATATTATTTAGGAAATATTAACATTTTACATGAAAATGCGAGTTATTTACTGTTCAGCAGTTGAACAGATTGTAACGCACACATTAGGAAAAGAAAATAATAAGATACTTTTATTTTAATATATGTGTGTATATGAGGAACGTTCAAATTTAAACTATAATTTATTATTTATTCAAAAAGTAACAAAAAAACAAAAAAAAAAAACAAAAAAACAAGTAAATTACACATTATTATTTTTGAACACAGACTCCCTCGTTTTCAATGCAAAGGAGTTATCTTTCAGATAGCTTCAATCTTTTGAAAAAAATACCTGTGGTTGTTGACGGATCCATTCTCGAACTGTTTCAATAACTTCTTTTTTGAAACAAAACGTTTTACCTTTTAGAGCTTCTTTTAAGGATTCAAACACATGGAAATCAAAGGGTGTGAGATCCGAATAATAAGGGGAATGTTGCAGAATAGTCCAGTTTAATTCAGGCATTGTAGGCGTCGTACGAGCAGACATATGAGGGACATATGATATATGACATTTATCATACATGTCACATATGTGATAAATGAAATATATTATATATTATGAAATATAATTATTATTATATTAAAAATTTTCGTTAACTTGGAAACGTTTGACTTTTTTAAAAAATAATGTCGAAATTTATTGATAAATATATAAAGGGATAATTTTTTAAATAGATTTTACTTAGCATCACAGATGAGTTTTCATGTAATTAAAGGGTCAAAATTTAAAAATAATACTCTAAGAAAGTAAAAAAACTAAAAAACATATATAATAGTTAAGTTAGGTAGGCTTTTCAATACAACTAGTCAGTTTTTCATTAAAATTCATCTGCTTTTAAATGATTTTAGAAGACTTTGAAGTCAACTGGTTACTAATTTAAGTACAATTGATAGGACAGTGTGGTATTCACTGAAATTAAAAATTTCAGCATTTTTTCATTTTTTTTCTAAGAATAAGATATTTTTATCTTAAAAAATATTTTTTATCTTAATATTTTTATCTTAAAAATATCAAGAATTGATTTCTTGAGAAATCAATAAACAGTAAAAAAATGATTTATTTTTTAGTTTGTATGATTAAGTTTTTTATTTCAAATTCTTATTTACAATCAGTTACATTTTTATATGAACCTTCAGTAAATTATATTACATATATACACGTTAAAAAGAAAATTGAAATTTCTCAAAAATTATATACAGTACTCTACAGAATTTCTGCGGGTAGATCTTAGTACGTATACAAATAGTTTTGAAGAACTTTTCTACGAGTATAGTAGAAAATGATAACATTAATAAGAATCACAGAAATGGCAGACTAATATAACAGTAAAGAAAAAATACGCAAATAAAGGAAAACGTTAAAAATGATTGTAAAAACAGAAACAGATAGGAAAGGAGTTTAATTACATTATACAGTTAGTAAGGCCCGGAAAATTTAGCCGCTCTTTTCAACATCCTCATCTTTGTCCAGAAGATTTAAGGTCAAGTGATTAACGTGGTCATTTAACCGAAGTTCATATTTCAAACTGAAACGTAGATCAAAATATTCGTAGATTTCACTGTTTTTAGCAAACCACGACGTCTCAGCTACACACCTCGCTAATTTGTTCTGAAACCGCTGTGTCACTTTAACATTATTTACCTTGGTTGTCGTGCTTCATAATTGGAGGCCATATGTGGCCAAATTGGTTTCAAAATTTCAGAGTATAAAAGTAACTTATTAAATAAAAATAACTGAAACCTCCTGTCCAGAAACCGGTACATTTCCTAGAACTTCATGTTACGTTAATGATAAAAAAACCTGGTTATTTTACAAATTTTAAAATGAAAACAACATATATTTTCAATTTCAAATTTATGATTATGGATTAAGTAAAAGTATCAGCGATCAATTAATGGCTATTTTAATTTAACATTATTTTATTTGTTTGATTTTAGAAAAGTTGTGTTGCAAAAAATTGTAATAGATTTATCAATGATAAAGCAACCAGAATGAAGACGGTGAGAATACTGTGTATATAATGAAATTGTAATACAATAAGGAAACAAAAGGAACCATTAATTTGTTTCTTTTACTACATTTGATTCCGTCTTTCGTAAGGTTATAACAAATTTAAAGAATTTAGTACGATACAAGTGGTATAAATCATGTCTTTTATAGGGTTGAAAATTACCTGAATTTCATTCAGAGTAAAATGGTGCAATAGAAATTCAGTGAAGAAAGTAATAAGAGACCCCTGAATTTCTTATTTTCTCTAGTAAGCCTAGCATTAGATGCTTATTTTTCTTGAGTACGGCTGCGAAATTTTTGTAAGGAATTTTTTTCTCATATCTATTAACTAATGACATTCAAAATATTGATTATAAATAAGGTAGTAAATAATATTAAAAAAAAAAAAAAATTATTGATACTTTGATAAAAGAGATTTAAGCTAAAAAAACACTGGCGATAGATTTTCTAATATTCCAAAAGTTTTTACATGAATAAAAGAAAACTAATTCGTTGATTTTATTTCAATAGAAATTAATATACTGGGGAAAAAATTCATTTAATCAGATTTAGAAATATGTCTTCAAATTCCAGCTCCCATTATTATCATTAATATTATATTTTATATTTATGTAATATTTGTTTTTATTTTCCTAATGTGACGTTGCAATCTGTTCAACTAATAACAACAAGCAACCCTCCCACGGTACCCAATGAGATGATGATATGTATGGAATATGAATTTAGGCGTAGTCATGTACAGTCTCAGCCGACCAATCCCGAGACATGTGGTTAATTGAACTCCAACCATCAAAGTACACCAGTATCCACTGTCTAATATTCAAATCTATATAAAAACAACTTACTTTTATTCGGATTTGAACCTCAGAATCTGCGACTTCGAAAATCAGTTGTTAAACAACTGGTTTGCAATGACGAGTTAACCGCTAGACTAGCCCAGTGGGCTTTTTTTAAAATTGATTTTAAATAATATACGATTTAAATACGTAGGTCACATTTTGATTGTAAAAATCTACTGACGTCGGAATCAGCTGATTTTATGTTCGATTCTCAGAAAGATAATGGCTTTTTAAAATTTATTTTCATTCTATTATCGCTAAAATAACTAATTTTTAATTTTTGGATTTATAAAATCAATATAAAAATGCTATAAGAATAACTTTGATTTAAAGGTATAATTCTAAAAATGATATTTTTATATGAAATAAATTTTTGAATCCGATTGTAGGTAAAAAGAAAACAGATATTTTTTTCTTCCACTATAACCTTAAACTATTATTATAAATGCCTTTAAAGAGGCCTAGGCTTTTTATTGTGGTTGATAGCAACATTATGGAAATTAAACCAATTTTTGAGTTGACATTCATACATATATAATCTATAAAAAAATTACGGATAATTCTTTTACAATAAATCAATATTTAAAATTACTATAACTAATAAATATTATTTTCAAAAGGTATAATATTTTCTTGTTTAAATCAAATTTAAATTGGTTGGTTACTAAAGTTCAACTGAAGTGGTAAAGTTTGATCTTTTGTTGTCAATTTACAAAGTACATATTTTTTATATATCAGATTTTCTATTATTATTTTGTTGTAGTTAAATAACAGAAAGAAATAACATACAAAAAGTAGACCGAATGTTATAACATAATTAAAAAAAAGATTTAAATAGAAATAAAATTATGTATAAATCTAACCGTTTATTAAAATGTTTATGAATTAATAGAATATGTAGGCGTGATGTTTTTTTCTTTACAACCTAACCTACAATATACGAACATTCTTACACTATAACCGAAGTTTGGCTTGATGCCAGTAACAGCGTATCGATTTGTGTCTGTTGTATGAGGAAGCAGACTGTACATATACAATTCATGTGAATTGTTCTACTATTCACTTTGATTTCAAAGTCCTTTTATTGTACCAAATATTTAATCACTTAAAAGTTTAATAAATATTTATTGTTTCAATGATTATAATTAAAGAAATCTTTATTAAAAGTTTAACGAATTAAATTACAAAAAAAAAAAAAAAATTAAAACAATCGACTATTAATTTCACAATGTCATTTTTTCCCTACAACTAAATATCTTTTTCATGAATAGTGAATTTCTTAGCACGTTTTTATAAAACAATATTTAAAACTCAGGTAAAAATAATGTAAATTAAAAAAAAACATTAAACTAAATATTAATTTGTAATATAAAGCTTACTTTTATTATTCTTTACGAGATACAATTTGAAAAAAAAACTGATGTTTTACATTTTTTTTGATTATAACATAGATTAAAAAAAAGCAATCCTCGAAACCTAAATAAACAATTATTTCGGTATCCACTTTTATTACGTTTAAATCGTTTAGTTATTTCTTGTAAATAAATCGCTTAAAATAGATATTGTAATAATATTTTAATAGATATAAATAACTTACAGCAGAAATATTACAATACCGTTTCAAAATAGTATTAAGTTATCATTTGTCCATATTTATACTTCAATTTACTTAAAACCTTAATATTTATTTAACATTTGGTTAACAATACTAGGTTCTTTATCACTTATAATTTGTCATATTTAATAACTTATCTAACCAAAAATCCTCTGACCTATTTATTTAAAATTAAGCTAAAAGATTTTCCTTTAAAAAAATAATAGGCTTTAAGAATAAGTATTTAAATAATATTTTATAAATTTAAAAATATAGTATAAAAGTACGATGGTCATTAGCTAATAAATTTGAAGAACATACATTAAACCTGAACCCAATATTGTTTAATTTCTATGATCTAGGAATACAATTATATTAAACATGATTATGATTTTGGCATTGGTATCGAGTTAATTTTTTATATTGTATTTAGACAATTTGTTTTGTTCTTTCTATCTCTTATAACATTACCTTAAAATTTTATTAAATCTTTCATAATTTGAAACTGGTACGGCATTCTAATGTTTATGATTCAACAGTCAATAATCTGTGTGGTTTTTCCCGTCTTTTATTTTCCTCGATGTTCTAGTATCCGAAGAAAATATTTATTAAACATACTTGAATTTAATGAACCCTCATTTTTATTCATACTTAAATATATATATATATATATATATATATATATATATATCTAAATTAACGCCTTAAAAATTAAAATTTTTTTTTTTATGAAAGAGCAGGCATCAACGCTATGGTCGTTAGTCGGTGGAAATTGATAGCGTTCGAAAAGGTGCCATGCTTGACCGGGGTATTCGAACCCGGGACTTAAATTTTATTCTATTTAATTATATTGATATTTTTGTCACTATTATTTCATTTAACTATAAAATTATTAATTAATTCTATTTTTTTTATGTGGGAAGTATGAAAATTTATATTATTTAATAATTTGTTAAAATTTTCACAATATTTTATATTTCCGCTAGGATTATCATAATTGATTTGAGTTATTTTTTGCCCTTCCTTGCAATGTCACTTCCTTGCAATGTAGTTGACGCATTTCGGAGCACTTCTATTCTCAAAACTAGACTGCTAATAGTAGTTTTGAGAATGGAGTTACTCCGAAACGCGTCAACTGCGAATGTTAGAGTGACAATCCTAGGAAGAACAGAAAGTAACACTCAAATCAATAATAATTAGTTACTTTAATAAAAATTTTCCTACAGTTTTTCTTGATCCTTCCAGACAAATACTGGAGTATATCCTTTATTTATCTATTGGTAACTACGAATGTTCTGTGTAGAACTGAAGATATCATTGTTATCCTTGATGGAGTAATATCTTCTTGACTATTAATCCGGTAAATTTTGGGTTTGAATCTTTTTCAAAGTTTCAAAATTTATTATACATTATAAAATTTAAATAACATTGTATTTTTGTGTGCGCGCGGGCTGTTAATTTTATCTTATTTTTCTTTTTCGTTAAATCTAATACAAACGACATAATTATTAAAAGCTAAATAAAATGATTAGGTCTTTATTAAAAGTAATTTTTTAGAAAAAAAAACAATAGAAAATAAAATCATCATTTTAAAGTAAAAAAGAAGTAGTCTATATCAAATTTAAACTCTTCTGTAACTTGTTAATTTATATTTTTAAAGTGTGATGAAAAAAGTTTCGAAAGGTTTTCATAAAAGTTATAGCTGAAATAATTTTTTATTTTGAGTTTTAACTTTTTAACTCACTTTTCATGACTCATTATAACAGATACTAAATAAATTAAAAAGCATAATAAATACATCATTACTAATTTAAGTTATACTTAGATTCAGAAAATCCACGTTTACGTGCGCGCAGATTCAAACAGATCATTCTTACAGCAATAATTGTATTACTAAGTTTTACAAGTTAATTTTTTATGAAATAAAAGTTAAGTTCTAAAAATAATAATAATAATAACAATAAAATATGAAAATAACAGGGATCGCTTACAGAATTTTTAATAGGTTTTTTAAAAAGAATTCAGGTTTAGTCGATACGAATAAACTTTTAAATAGAAAAATGTTATCATTATTTTCATGTTCTAGTACTTCTTTAAAAAAATAACCGGCTGAAATTTTTATAAACATAAAGATTCAGGAATCACCAGATGAGGAAAATATTAGTTTGTCATATTTTTACCTTTAATCTTATTAAGAGATTAATATTATCCCGTGTTACGTGAAAAATACATTTGAAAATTTATCATGATTTTTGATTTTTAACTGTGAAGAACAGAGAAAAAATAAAATTGATAGTATTTTATCTCTCAAATATTTAAGAAGTAAGTAGATACCCCTAGTTTTGTAAATAAATATTTAAAATACAGTCAGCGTAGTTTGCTGTTTTTTGTTGGAAAAAATAAATTGCAACTATATGTTTTTATAATAATAAGAAAATATCTATATCACTGGTGGTCTACGTACCTGGTATCATTTAATAAATATTTGGTAACGTTGTTCTGGTAATGTTGAGGACGGTCTTTGTTGTTTCAATCAGATCCCTTGCTATCGGTGGAACTAATTACCACTGGTTCAAAGAGAAGTATGAAAACGAAAGAAACACAATATATAAGTTTCTCTTCTGGAAATGCAGAAAATCAAATTTTTTCTTAAAAAATATATTATGAAATATTTTTTGACAGTTTTATATCGGTTGGAATTTTTTAAAACTATTGCTAAAGTACAAATACTTCAGATCATACAATTTTTTTCAGATCAACCTATAAAAACACGATTGTTATACAGTAACCGTAATCTAATTTAAAGTAAATTACATCGCTTGAATGTATCCTGGAAATTTATATATTTAATGGTGTGATCTCTATGGAGTATCTCACACTTTATAATACAAAGCGTTTCATAATGTTCTTCGGAGTTTCGAAAATTCATTAAAAAAACATTATTTCACTCATAAGAATAAAAAAAGTACTGTGTGAAAAAGTACTTCAAATAGTTTTTCCACATATACTAGGCAGTTAGTAAACCATTTTTTCGCTAGGCGTCGACAGTAGAGAAAATGGCTGCCACGAGAAGCGAGAAGTCGTTTTGTGTGTTAGAATTTCACTTGTCAAAGTCAGTAATTTCTGTGCAACGTACGTTTCGGTTGAAATTTCATAAGGAGCCACTAAGTGACAATTCAATTCGTGCATGGTATAAACAATTCAGTGAAACCGGTTGCTTGTGCAAGCAAAAATCAACTGGTCATCCATCAACCTCAGAAGTCAATGTTGAACATGTGCGTGCATGTTTCATTCGCAGCCTGTCAAAATCGACTGCGGCTGCAGGCAGAGAATTAGGAATTCCGAAAACAACAGTGTGAAGAGTTCTCCGTAAACGTTTATTATGCAAACAGTACCGTTTTAAATTAATCCAGCGTCTTTCTGATGGAGATAAAACACGTAGGCTCGATTTTTGTTTACAGTTACAGGAAAAGATGTTGTTAGATGAAGGTTTTCTAAACAAGATAATTTTCAGCGATGAAACTACTTTCCATATTAGCGGCAAAGCAAACCGTCATAACGTGCGAGTTTGGGGAACTGAAAACCCACACGCTTATGTGGAACACATTCGGGATTCTCCAAAAGTAAATGTTTTTTGTGCGATCTCTCGTGAAGCAGTATATGGGCCGTTCTTTTTTATGGAAACGACAGTAACCGGCATGATATACCTGGATATGTTACAATTATAGCTTATGCCTCAGCTACTCAACGACTTTATTTTCCAGCAAGATGGTTGTCCTGCCCATTTTCATAACGAGGTTCGACAGTACCTTAACGCAACATTACCTCGGCGCTGGATAGGACGTGCGTCTGAAGAAGACCAACACATTATGCCACCTTATGTGGCCACCAAGATCACCAGACCTCACGCCATGTGAATTCTTTCTCTGGGGTTACGTGAAAGATAAGGTGTTTATCCCACCAATGCCGCACGATATTGCTGAGCTAAAGGATCGCATAATCAATGCAATCAACTATATCAAAAATGACATGTTAGAACGAGTTTGGCAAGAGCTAGACTTTCGTGTTGATGTGTGCCGTGTCACCAGAGAAGCACATATTGGAAAAATTTATAGATTTTAATAAAAACTGTTTGAGTCCCTGCATCACCTCGTACAACTTTCATTTAGGTAAGTGAAATAATTTTTTTGTACTGAATTTTTGTAACTCCTAAGAACATTATGAAACGCCCTGATATTGTGTTTGAAGTTAAATTAACCTGAATAATGATGATAATTTGGTTTTTTATTTGTTTTTTTTATAAGCGAAAAAAAGATGAATCCTTAATTCCTTAAGGATTAACAGTATTAACAGGATTAATATGTAACAGTATTAACGAAGCGGCAAAATATATGAACACTAGTTTTTTATGACTAGGAAATACTGCTATTCTAATAAATGTAATATGTTGTTTTTTTTGTGATTACATCAGATATAGAGTTGATAGAAAAATGTTAATGATTGACCAATTTAACATTCTGAAAATGTCATTGGAGGGTTTTGAGGCTTTTATTCAATGGATTTATATTTTGATTTGAGCAAAGTCTTTGGAAAGTAAGGGGGAACTTTAAAAAATTAATCCATTATACTTTTTCTAAATATACAGTTAACTTATGTGAATTTAATTTAAATACGGGAAAGTAAGCTGCTAAATATAAAAACACAATATTTGGGCTTGCAGCTATAATAATTGGTATACCACAAAATATGGTTTTTGGACCGTTGTACATCTTATTAAAAAATGACTTAGGCTGTATTCAAAATATATTAAGTTAGTAGATTTCTATCTGATGATAAAACACCATTATTACAAAGAAATTACTTAATTTTCTTTTCATTCTGACAAATACAAACTGACGTCCGATTAAAGATACACTGTTCCTCCTTTTTTTCTGATTTTAAAACATTAATCATGACGAGTGAGAAATATGCCAAAGCCTGAACTTGATGTGAACACAAAAAATTTGTGGAAAATTTGCTCTTGAAAAGCAGAAATACAAATAAATACAGTTTTGAAAACTAAACAGATTTTGTTTGTATAAACATGCGTAAAGATAATGACATTACAGAAAAAAAAAAGAATTCTGTGATGTTTTGTTATAGATATCTTGAATTCTATTTAAAGTAATCCTGATAATGTTAGATTTTTTGTTGGACTTATTGATCCTTAATTAATTACTCTGAAAATCATTCGTCGAATATACAAATTAATTAGTTAAGGAATCTTTTCTCACGAAAAATGGTTAATGGCATCCGGGAATTACCGTTCAGGTATTACTTTAGAGGATGAATGAGGATGATATGTATAAGTGTAAATGAAGTGTAGTCTTGTACAGTCTCAGTTCGACCATTCCTGAGATGTGTGGTTAATTGAAACCCAACCACCAAACAACACCGGTATCCACGATTTAGTATTCAAATCCGTGTAAAAATAACTGACTTTACTAGAGCTTAAACGTTGGAACTCTCGACTTTCAAATCGGCAAATTTGGGAAGACACGTTCACCACTAGACCAACCCGGTGGGTCTAATGGTTACGTCTATAAGTTATTTTATTCACCGCTTATTTTGGAAATACGCAAAATACAGTTTAGTCTTATTATGCTTTTATTATGTTGGGTTATTTATTCTGTACAGACGGTATGCTTATGGTACAAAATAGGGCAATAAGAATCCTGGTATTAATTGAATTAAATGTAGGTTGTCGTAAAAGTTTCATTGACCTTAAAATCTTTATCCTTTGTTTTTTAATTTGCAATCAATAAGTCTATACGTGTATACGTATTATTTTTATATAGCGATGTCTGTAGCTACTACAGAAGATATAAAAAAAATCTCAGACAAAGTATAATCGTTAAAATAAAGCAGCACAAAATAATCGTTAAATAAAATAATTGCAGTAATAACTCAGATAATAATAAAAATTAAGCTGCACAGGCAATTTAAAGCAGAACCTAAAAAAAAATAATAATAATATAAATAAAAATGTAATAATTCAATTTCTTTCATCATACGCGTAGTAGTTTTGATGTTTTTTTGTATGACATCTCTCAGAAGGTTTTCCCATATTACGATCTGTTTACATGGTTTGTTTGGATGTTTGCCTACTTATGTCTTAGGAATTTTAATGTGTTGTTTTTTATTTTATTTTGCAATACATTATTATACATATTTTTATATTTAATAGTTAATTGCAAACAATTAATTAAAAATCTGATGTGGATACCACATGATTTCCTTGTACGCCTATTAAATTATATATACACATTTTTTGCTGCACTTCATTTAAATTTATAACATTTGAAAGTGAGATATGATCCTCCAATTCTTTAATAAAGTTGACAGTTACACAATTGCATTGTGGTGGACACCACATTGCATCACATTATTTTGTGGTGTTCGTATCAGCATTTTATATTACTTTATATATTAATTTTGTTTGACATCGCTCAAGTAATGCAGTGTTACAGTGATCCGTAACCATGTACACATCGGTTTGAATCCCCGACTTCAAATACATATATTCTTTTTTACATTTTTTTTTTTTAATTTAAGTATATTAATTTATCAATAATTGTTAACCTCTGTAAAAATTGTAGAATTAAAATGAAAATTATATAAAATTTTATCACACTAATAATTTTTGATTATTTTTATATATTTTTTTCAATCAGAGGTTAATAATTATTAATAAATCAATATGTTTAAATTAAAAAAAAAAAAAATCTAAAAAAAGGAAATGAAGTCGGATTCGAATCGATGTGCCTTCCCTTGTAAGATCCAAATATCTCATTAATAAAAATTTTATTTGGCTATAAACTAGTCATAATGGATATTTCCGTTAAAATCTGAAAACCGAAATTTTTTGCGATTACAATAATTCCTCTACTTCGGCATAAACAGGAATATCTCTGTATAGTGCCTTTAACGCTACCCGGACACGTAACTTACAGCTGTAGAGAATTAATGTATCATATGAAGTACACACGGTTGATTATGCTGTTAGGCTCCAATACTTTAAATGATTTAATCAGTTTTATCAGGAGAGCATTAAAGTAATGGGTTATATATTTTTTACAAATGAGGCTTGGTTTGATTTGAGCGATTAACATTAATAACCGGAATGATTGCTACTGGAGGTCCAAAAATCCTCACATCATTCATTCACGACCTCTACACCCACAAGGGCATAGTGTGCAACTTCCAGGCGAAGAATACTGACCCATATTTTTAAATATTCGTTGGTCCCATATTATTTAAAAACACTCTTAATGAAGGCCACTATCAAGAAATTGTAACGCAATTTATTGCAAATTTAGGATTAAATGAGAGAAATTCGTGGTTTCAAGATGGGTTCACATGCCGTAACGGCAAGAGCAACAATGGACCTTCTGTGAAATTTTCTTGGTGAAAGAGTAATATCAGCTGGCTCATGGTCATTTAGTCACCTGATTTTTTTCTCTAAAAGGTTGTGTATTCAAAAAATAACCCACACACCAATGAAGAACTGAAAGCCAAATTAACTCAAGAATCACGAGAAATTGTAAAAGGTACAATTCGAAAGGTTACATAGAATATGAAAAAGGTAAATGCGTGCATTGATAAAAATAGTAGATACTTTCAAAATTTGTTATAAAACAAATTAATCTCAGTATCGTTTCGCTCAAATAAGTTTAATTTTTATAACTAATCGCATTAATAGCACGTTATTTTTCTTTAAACTGGGTTGCGTTTTTAAACAAGCACTCTGTGTAATCTCTAATTACTTATTACTGAGAGTAGAGTGTATAAGTTTAATTTTCCTTAAAGAATGAATTATATTAATTTGTTTCTTTATACCATCTTCCCGAATCATTATTATGGATAAGACGCATGTCAAATTTTCCAGGTAAAAGAGAACTAGTCAAAGCTGTTTAAATTGAGAATAGTAGTGCTCGTTTTGTAAGCCAGTTCTTGTGTTAAACAGAATGAAGATGGGATTTGCTGGGCTAAATATAAATTGTATTTAGGAGGGAAAGGCGTGACAATGTAAAACTTCTTTCACCTAAGCGGAAAAGTGAATGGGAAACCATTTCACTCCTCACTTTTAATTAACAGAGGAGTTATATAACACACGTGATTTTACTTTTTAAAAATTTATTTAATCTGATTTTTTACTCATTAATTAACGTTATTTTATTATTTAAGTAAATTTCACTTTAATTTATTTTATTGTTAAAACGATTAGGTATTTTATTGGTAAAATAAAATTTAACATATTTAAATGGTTTGCATTTACCTTAAATTCTTTAAAGGTTATAAGCCATCAGTTTAAATGTGTTTTTCTGATTTTTAACAAAGATTCATTCAAATACATTTATAAACTCATCCCATATTCGTGAAAACGAATACGGTAATGTTATTTCAAACAACAATAATATTGATCCATTTCAAACAAAGCCATTCACCTTGAATGGTTTTGTTGATGAATCAGTATTTTTATCTACCGTTGTTATCCAGGAAGTTAAAACTTTGTCGTTTATAATAAAAAGTTAGTTTAATATTACGTACTCAATTTTAAGCATAAAGAGTAATTCAGTTGATATTGATGAATTCCTGCCAGTAATTTAAAAGAAGTTGTAGATGTTCTATCGTCCCTCTTACAAATTTAATTAATGAATCTTTCAACAACGGAGTATTTTTCAGCTGTCTTAAGATTCCCGTTGTTATTTCCCTCTTTAAGAAAGTTTCGATACTTATTAAAAATACATATATTTTATATATATAAAATCTATTTGTTATTATACGTATTTTATAAAGTATTTCAAAGAATTATGAAAATAAATTTTTAATATTTTTTTGATAAGTATTATGTATTATTAGCAAACTTTCAAGTACTTTTAGAAAAAAATTGATTAGCCATTTCACAGTCTTGAGAAAATATTCTAAGTTGTGTAGGTAAAAAATAAATTCCTTTTCAATTTTTTTTCTGGGATCTGAGTAAAACATTTGATTTAGTTCAACATTTTTTACTAATGAAGAAACTTATGATATTACTGGAGTTATTTACAGTTTGTTAAATTCATACCTTAAAGACTGCAAGTAGTTTAACAAGTAGTTTAAATTTCCTATTTTTATAAGAATACATTTTTTTCGATGACTGGGAGAAATACCAGTTACGTACCCCCAATAAATGGGGGAGTGTCGGACTCGCACGGGTTCGGTAAGATGTAATTAAAGGCCTATGTGTACCCGCACCCTACCGACTAAAACTCCTTTCTCACCATTCCTCCACTCCTAGAGCCTGACCCGTAGTCAAGCATTTCTAGACCTCGAGAGGTTCCTTTGAGTTCAGGGGTTCGGGAGTCTTCGTGCTTCATCGCTGCCGCCCATCTATGCAAGCACAGACGAACGGCGACTCTACAGAGAGCTGTCCCTCTCCCCCTCGCTTACCGATCAGTTTCTTCACCTTGATGTTAGAGGTCTTTTGACAAGTAAACAGTCATCATGACTCATCAATCCTCTTAATTATTCCATATTAGTCTGCACCCTACTCTTGGAGCTCAGCTTCCTTCTTTTTGATAATACAGTAGGCAAGCTGCTAAACCGCAGTCTATTCTTCTTTCCCACGTAGCATGATGTTAATAGTATTATCTGGTGTAATTCCTGTAAGCCCCAATTGTTGCTTTATGCTCAACCACCTTGGGCACACATAGAATGTGTGTTCGGATATATCCAAGTTGCCACAATACACACATAGGGGTGAATTCCTCCTTATAAATCTATGTAGATATGAACTGAACACTCCATGACCTGATAAAATCTGGGACAAAAAGAAACTAACCATACCGTGGCTTATAGTACACCATGGCTGCAACCGTGGAATGAGTCGTCTTGTCCATAGTCCTTTGTTTGAATCTTCTCAACTCGCTTGCCATTCCCTAATCATCAATGCAGTAGCCTCTTCCTTCCACATATGTAAAATGAACGCCCTCACTTTAAGATGTAGAACGCAGAGTGTCTCAAGAAAGTAACTTCGACTCCTTGTTTTGTTGCTTATTAATGATCTGCCTCAAAATCTTGAATCAAGCTCGGTATCCTCTTTGCAGATGACACAATTATATATCTGAAGATAAAAGTTTAAAACAAATTGAAAATTCTATGATAGTAATTCAAAAAATTGTTTGCTAAGTGAATTTTAACTATCTAACTTTAAATATGAATAAACTGATGCATTGTGAGGTAGATATAACTTTAATAAAGGTAATTATTTTTATACAAGTTATAAAAATAAAAATTTACAAATCCAGCTAATTTTTTAATATCAAAATCCTTAACATTAGTTATGTACACTGAACATAGGTAGCGCTCACTACAACCTACCGGGTTGGTCTAGTGGTGAACGCGTCTTCTCAAATCAGCTGATTTGGAAGTCGAGAGTTCCAACGTTCAAATCCTAGTAAAGTCAGTTATTTTTACGGATTTGAATATTAGATTGTGGATACCGCTGTTCTTTGGTGGTTGGATTTCAATTAACCACACATCTCAGGAATGGTCGAAATGAGACTGTACAAGATTGTACTTCATTTACACTCATACATATCATCCTCATTCATCCTCTGAAGTAATACCTGATCGGTAATTCCCGGAGGCTAAACAAGGAAAATATAGAAGTTATTTTTATACGGATTTGAATACTAGATCGTGGATACCGGTGTTCTTTGGTGGTTGAGTTTCAATTAACCACAAATCTCAGGAATGATCAATCTGAGACTGTACAAGACTACATAAATTTCATTAACATTCATAAATATCATCCTCATTATCTTCTGAAGTAATACATTACGGTGTTTCCGGAGACTGAAGAGAAAAAGAAAGGTAGATGTAATTTGCTGATCGCGTGAATAGAATTTCTATAAGTGATAACTATAGTATTTCTGTTGCCCATAAAGCGGAATTTTTGGATGTTTTATCAGATTAGAAGTTCTTTTGGTATAATCAGATACGGAAAAAAGTACAGTTTTGTTATGAAGCGTCTTAATAAACACTAAGTTTGTCACCATTATTAAGTATTTATTATGCTTATATATATTCGTCAACTACATGTCGTCTTTAGTGTTCCCTCAAAAAGTCAAAAAAAGTTTTCAAGATACAAAAATGGGCCATTTGATTATTGTTTGACGCCCATAAGTATGAACCATGTCTGATATTTAAAAAATTAAATATTTTAACCTGTTATTGGTTTATATTTATGAATGTTTTCCAAAATTAACAGCCACTTATTACTGAAAAATAAAAATACCCACCTCTATCAAACCTGAAAACAGATTTGTTTTCTTACAATTGAACAGAATACTTCGACTTATTTTGCTTCCGTTGCTATTTTTAAAAATTCTCAAACTATTTAAAAAGATTTCAATTTGTAATATAAATAATCATAATATTAAATGATTATATTTTAAATAGAAATAATATTACTTTGGTGATGAATTTTAAATAATACTAATTAAATATTTAAAGATCTTGAATTTTTTACATCCCGTTCAAAGTGTGTATGTCGTAGGCGAATTGAAAAAACAGGCTTATTGTAAAGAGCCTCCGGCATTTTACAATGCACCCGGCATATTGAAAAATTATGTAGCAATTTCTAATCAGCCTGATATTTTTTAGGCTTACTGTAAAGAGCCCATACAATTTTAGGTTAATTAGAAAATGTGCAATTGTTGACCATTTTTTCTTCCAAATCAGTGGGCATTTAGAGGTATTTGCAGAGAGATTATAAATATAATCCAACCAAACTTAACCTACGCTCGCTAACCTTCGCTTGTTAGTCAATGTTAACGAGCGAATCAAGCGTAGGTCTAGTTTGGTTAGATTATACAGAGTGATTTTTTAGTCCTGTTACCCAATTTTTAATGTCTGGTAATTTTTTCTAAGAAAGAGAAATTTTGTTTTGTGACACAAAGTTGTTTGCGCTACTCAACCGGTATAGATACGGCAGTGTGAGTTGATTATCCTTGAGCTGTGTAAACTTTTGTGCCGTTTCCGGTCATGTTACGAACAGAATGTCTTTTATCATAGAACAACGAGTTTTCTCGTTCTTGAACAATATTTTGCTACGAAGTCGTTCGAGAGTGTAAAAGAATCAATTCAAATTAAATTTGTTGGTGTTCCTCCGCCAGAAAAAATGTCAATTTCTAGGCTAGCAAACCGATTTCGAGAGACAGGTAGTGTTTGCGACAGAAAACGTAGTGGTCGACCAACTCGCTTGACAGATGACGTTTTAGAGAATGTGAAAACAAGGTTGCTCAATTCTCCACGGGAAAGTTTACGAAAACTTTCCACGCAAGTTGGTTTGTCATATTCGAGTGTTCAGAAAGCTGCTAAAAAATTGAAATTGTATCCGTATCGCGTACGATTAGTCCGAGAACTTCAGCCTCCAGATTTAAACAAGCCATTGCAATATTGGCGTTGGATTAGGTCTCTCGTAAACGATAACGGAATCGAATTTTTAAACACAGTGTTCATTAGTGATGAAGGTTGGATCCATCTCGATGGTTATGTGAACAGTCAAAACTGTCGAATTTGGGCGGTTGAAAATCCTAACGCTTTACAAGACAAATCTTTGCATCCTGAAAAAATTGGTGTGTGGGGTGCGATATCTCGTCATAGTATAGTCGGACCCATATTCTTCGAACAGACAGTAAATGGTGAAGTATACAGGAATATTGTGCGCCAATTTGTATTCCTCCTGGAACCTCAAGAACGGTATTGCTAGTTTCAGCAAGACGGCGCTACATGCCACACGTCTTGAGAAACCATGGATTTTCTGCAAGAGTTCTTTGATGATCGAATAATAAGCAAGGGCCATAAGCCCTTGCTTATTATTCGAGGTCCCCAGACCTCACATCTTCTGACTACTTTTTGTGGGGCTATTTTAAGTCCGAGGCCTTCAAAAACAATCCTCACACTATTGATGAACTTAAAGTCAATATTACAGATTTAATCACGAATATTTCCAATGCAACTCTTAAAAAGGTTTCTGCTAATATTCTGAAAAGAGTCCGCGCGTGTATAACCGCAAGGGGTGGGCATTTTGAGCATATTCTTTAACAATTATCTAAGTAATAGTTTTTTATTAAATTTCTTTTGTAAGTAACAAATACATTTTTTTATTCCACCTAAATTTCCCTTTCTTAAATTACATTTAAAATTGGGTAACAGGACTAAAAAATCACTCTGTATTTATAAGCATTAATGCTAATATTGGATCTCTATTTAATCCTATTTCTCTTTAATGAGCAAACAATTGTACATTTTCTGATAAGCCTAAAGTTGTATGGGCTCTCTAATAAGCCTAATCAGGCTGATTAGAAACTGCTAGATAATTATCCAATCTGCCGGGCGCATTGCAAAATGACGGCGCTCTTCACACAATAAGCCTGATTTTTTCAATTTGCCTACGACATGTATAAATACATAGTTAAATAATTTTCAATAATGCCTTCGGAATTGTGAATCATTTTGTAGTAATTGGTTTTGTATTTAATATCTTCGAGTATTTAATGTATTTACTTTAACATTGCTTACAAATGAAATAAAAAATGTAGGCTTTAACCACACCTATTTTTTATCTTATAATTAATTGTACACATTCATGATGTGATTTGTACAATATATTATTATTGACCGCGCAGAGTAGCTCATTTCTTTTTAGAAGATTATATTATTTCTTAAAAATTATAGTAATGACTGTCGGAGACAGAAAATTGTAATTTATAAATTAAGTAAATTATTTAAATAAAATCTGCATAAAAAAAAGATGCAATCAACACTATCAATGTTGGATCCGATTAGATATTTGTATATGTAAATGTTAATTTAATGTAGGTTATGACGTGAAAAATTAAAGGTTGTTTTAACTAACTTCATTAAAAACAGTTTGTGACAGGATAAACTAAAGAGAACTGCATATCAAAAAGTTAAAAGCCGAAGTTTAAAACAACAGAACTTTGTGATGTGTAAATGTGTGTGTGTGCGCGCGTGCGCGCGTGTGTGGATTCTTTTGATATAAAAATTTGTTAATTCTGTGTTAACACCGGAAAATGATCTTTCTCTTTTAAGTTCATTCGTTCATAAATACTACTTGTTTTTGTTTCGTCTATCTTTACGAGGTAGAAACATTTGATAAATTAAATTTTTTGTTTTAATGTTGAGTAAAGTATTTAAGGATGTCATATATTGTTAAACCCCAATATATACAAGTATAATAACTAATTTTTCTGTTTGAAAAATAAATTAGAACAATAAATAAAATGAAATAAAAAAAGCCTGATGTGGACACAACATGACTTCCTTGTACGAGAATTAAATTACATATACACATTTTTAAAAGCACATAAAATCTTATTTCACTAACTTCAAATTTTTTTCATATTTTTCTTTTTATTGTTATTATTGAATTATTATTTATTGTAAAACTTTTTTTACCATCACAGGTTAATAATTATTAATAAATCAATATATTTAAATGAAAAAAAAAGAATTTTTTTAACCGATGTGCCTTGCCCGTGTAAGATCAAAATATTTCATTAATTAAACTTTTATTTGGCTACAACTGTGAAACCAATGAAAATAAGTACCACTTATGATATATCGTTGAAAAGCTCTCAATGAGGGTTTATTATTATCGTTAAGAAAACGTCCAAAATCAACATTTTTGGGCTTTTTTAGACATTTTTAGTCAATCGATTGCAATCCAAAGGGGAGGTGCACAACTAGATGTTACAGCAATCCTAAATCAAAATTTCAATATCCTACGGCTAATCGTTTTTGAGTTGTGCGAGATACATACGTACATATTCGTTAGTTTATTAATTGTAAATAACTATAAATATTTCCTATATTTATAAAAATAAAATATTTTTCCAATTGTTTTATTTTATTTTGTTTATTTGTTTAATATTAATTATATTGTGTTATTTTATATGAAATGCTGTACAATATAAAAAGTTTTTAAAAATTTTCTATTTTATACCGACTTTCGTGGTAGAGAGTCTTTACCTCTCATCAAGAAAGTTCTGGTTTCAGATCACGGTCAGGGTTGGCATATTTTTACTTTCTACACAATTTATTTCTTATCGTAAAACAATAAATTATATTAGGTGAAACTGGGGAGGCCTATAGATGTCGGAAGAGGAATAAATAAATAATCATAAAATGTTTTGAAAAACCGTTTGTATAATGGGTCTATTGGTTTTTCTTGCGTGTGTATTTTTCCACATTTGTAATATTCAATTTTTTAGATTCCACTTAAGTCCAATTCTTATATTAACTTTTACTTTTTTTGGCAAACATAGCTAGAATAGCTACATTAAAGGGGAAAGTACCAGTGATCATGTCAAAAATGGGGTATCAGGTTTTTTTGCAAAATCTTTACGGTTAGGATCCAACTAGTTCATCTAGACCAAAAAATATATCTATGTATGTATTTTGCGCACATATATACGTATATATGTCACACTGCTTTTGACCTTATATCTCAGGATTGATTAAACCGATTTTCTTCAAATTTGGCTCAAATATTTCTTTCTTTCTTTTCCTGTTTAGCCTCCGGTAACTACCGTTTAGATAATACTTGACCGTTTAGATAATACCGTTTAGAAGATGAATGAGGATGATATGTATGAGTGTGAATGAAGTGTAGTCTTGTACATTTTCAGTTTGACCATACCCGAGATGTGTGGTTAATTGAAACCCAACCACCAAACAACAACGGTATCCACGATCTAGTATTCAAGTCCGTGTAAAAATAGCTGGCTTTACTAGCACTCGAACGCTGGAACTCTCGACTTCCAAATCAGCTGATTTGGGAAGACGCGTTCACCACTAGACCAACCCGGTGGGTCAAATATTTCTTTATGATCCTATTAATTTTTTCAAAATTTGTTAAGGAGGTGAGGGATATCGAGAAAGAAATAATTTCCTTCAGAGACATTTTAGAGAAAACTTTATTAAAGAAAATTTGTTATCTTAAAATTGAAATGATCATTTATATTCTTTTGCTCTTCTCCGTTCGGTTGAAATATTTTTCAAAAAAATTTTTTAAAGTTTATATTTCGTATATAGATCTATTAAGAAATGTCTAACTTTTTTTTTGAATTAATGACCCCAAACCTAAATACAGAATTTTTTTGAAAATTTTCTTTTTCTTATTTTAGCCTTTATTGAAGAAGGGCTTAGATTTTTTAGAAACCTTTACTTAATAAATTTTTTAAGTTTAACATATAAATGAATATTTTAAAAACACCTTTACTTAAAATTTATTATTCCCTACCTCTTTCTTTTATCTCTCTCTCTCTTTTTCTGTTTAGCCTGCGGAATCACCGTAAGGTATTACTTCACAGGATGAAAGAGGATGATATGTATGAATGTAAACGAAGTATAGTCTTTTACAGTCTCAGGTCGACCATTCCAGAGATGTGTGGTTAATTGAAACCCAACCACCAAAGAACATCGGTACCCACGATCTAGTATTCAAATCCGTATAAAAGTAACTAACTGCCTTTACTAGGATTTGAACCTTAGAACTCTCCATTTCGAAATCAGCTGATTTGCGATGATTACCACTAGACAACCCGGTATTCTACACCTCGAAATAATGTATATTCTATTTTTAGGATCTAACTCTTATAATTTTTGTAATTAATAGCCGAGAAAGTCATGCAAGATTTTGCTAGTTTTTTTTATTGTTGTTCAATATATTTATTATCTTTATTTTTTGTTATACTTATGCACTACTACATTTACTTATTTTTGTTACCTACATTGACAACATTGTTTGTTACTTGTGTGTTATATACATATATATATATAATATTCATAAAAAGAAATAAAACTTGATTAATATCAATAAAAAAAATAATTATTTAATTCTTTGATTGATAAGAAAAGTCAAATCAATAGAGTCTTAATACAAAAGAATTCATTTAGCGTATAATATCTTGATTAAAATATTGCATAATGAAAATAAAGAAAACAAAATAACATGATAAAATATAAAGATAGGTATAGAAATAGGAAAGCAATAGGAATAAATAGAATATTTTGCAATAGAAGTAAAAAAAAAAAAATGTTAAGAGGAAAGGAAAAACAATAAGAGCTTTAATATAAAATAAAGTAAATGAAAGTTAACTTGTTGAAATGTAAAGGTAGTTATATATATAAAAGGAATGAGGTTAATCTTTTCTATTATTATTAAAATGTTGGTAAAAAACTTGTTTCAACTTTTTTATGAAAATTATATATAATAATCGCAATATAAATATTTCAAACATTTGTTATTATTGTTCGTTTATTTTTATTTCATTTTATTACTTATTGAACTTAAGCCTTTTATGATCACTGTTAAAATAAATTCAATACAGCTTTAAAAAAATGAAATAGTATTTTTTATACAGAGCGAGTCAAAAGCCCCCTCAACAACTTTGAGGGGTTTCAAAACCCCTGACATACCTCATACATTTCAAAACTACTCTAGATAGAATACTGTAACTTTCAGAATACGATATCGTCAACTCCTTTACTTTTTGACAAGAAATAGAATTTCAACCCCCTCTTGGGGGGTGTTTCAATGGGTGTAACTCAAATATTTTAAATAGTAACACCCTTTGTGTGATATATCATTTTAAAGTTTTTTTACGACAAGAAAAACAGTATAAATAAAAACTTGGAAAATTTTCTGTACCTAAAATGGCGGATGGATAAAATTTGGATTTCAAAGATTACTAAATTTAGTGAATTCAAGTAATAAAACTAAATAAAAAGAAATTAACTGAATTAAATTAAAATTTAATCTAATTTAATTAAAATTTATTTTAAAAGTTAATTTAAATTAAAAAAAAAAATTAACACAAAATTTATTTTTTTTCCAGTTTAATGAGTAAATAAATAAAAATAACCTAATCATGTTGAACACTTGATCTTTGATGATCTCTTACCACTGTAGCAAAAATAAGCTTACTTCATTTTTTGTAATATTCCATTTAGAGTGTTTCTTTACTATGCTGTTAGCTAATTAAGAAAATTTATTGTGATCGGTTGGCTAATTGATTTTTTCTACCTCTACCGCATTTTTAAGCCTCTTTTGTTATTCATATCTTTTTTTACCCTTTTCGTAATTGTTTTTTTGAATTAATTTTTTTTCAACCTTCTAACATTGCTATCTTGTCACTTAGTGAACAGGAGAGGATCACAGTTTTAACGATGAGGGGTTTTGGTGATAGATTTAGGACGTATAATGAAATCTGTGAATTGTTCAATGCAACATTTAATAATCGTAACCCCTATTTCAAAGAGTAGTGTTAAAAACCATCAAACGATTTGGAGAAATAGAAAGGATTAATAATAGGGGAAAACCAGGGAGGCCTAAATCTTCAACAAATAACAAATCGCCAGGGATTATGCAAGAATTTATGGAGAATCCACATTTCTCGATTCTAACAGCAGCACGAGAACATAACATTAGCCAAATTTCGGTGATTCGACCATTAAAAAGTGAAAATTTCAAACCGTTCAAAATTCGTCTGGTGCAAGAACTTAATGAAGATGACTACGATCGAAGACTTGAGTTCTGTGAAATTATAATAAACAATACTTGTGCAGATTTTAATTTATTAAACAACATAGTTTTTAGTGATGATGCCACATTTAAAAAAAAAATATCGAGGTAGATCGCCATAAATGTTGATACAGGACTGATATTAATCCACGTTGATATCATGAGGCACATACGCAGTATCCAGTCAAAGTAAATGTGCGGGCGGGTATTGTTCGTGAACGATTGATTGGGCCTATATTTATTGATGGAAATTTAAACGCAGTGAAATACAAGGTTTTTCTTCTCGACCACATCATTTCAAACATTCAAAACATTGTTGGCTCCAATTTCCAAAACATTTGGTTTCAACAAGATGGTGCCCAGCCTCATCTCGGTCTTTAAGTTCGTAAAATTTTAAATGCTAATTTCCTGGAAGACGGATTTGCTGAAGGGGTTAAATAGAATGGCCAGCAAGGTCACTCGACTTGTCACCATCGGAATACTTTCTAAGGGGCCGCTTAAAAAGTATTATTTATCATAATAAGCCCCAAAATTTTAATTATTTACAAAATAAAATTCGAGAATCAGCACAAAATATCACTAGGAAATCATTGAATAATGCAGTATTATTCTATTACAATCGACTGGCACACTGTCAAACAACAGAAGGAGGGCTTCGAACATTTATTAAAATAAAATGTAAATAAGTTAACGTTGTGCTTAATAAATAGTTTTTTAAATAAATTTACTTTATAATATCCATTTAATAACATTTTTATAAATTTGTGATAACAGTTCCTTAAATTATCGATGTAATTTTTTTCAAAATCAAAAACTTATCCCCCCGCATTATTTGTTATAGACATCGTACTAACGTTTTATTTATACCATTTTTCTTGCCTTAAATAAACCTTTAAAATGATGTATCACTCAAACGATGTTACCGTTTAAAATATTTTAGATACAATCCCTGGGCCACCCCTCCTTCAAGAAGGGGTTGAAATTCTATCTCTCGTCAAAAGGTAAATTAGTTGACCGATATCTTATCCTGAAAGTTATAGTATTCTATATGGAACGGTTTTAATGTTGTTGAGGGGTGTTTCCAATCTTTTTCTGTATACATTTTTAATGCAATACATTTATTATATCACAAATATGTATGTGGTTGGTTGTTCATATGAGCGATAACAATTCATTTTCTTAGTAAAGTGTAAAAACATTACCATTTAGAGTATAAAAATAATAATTTTTTTTGTGTATACCTTTGCATAGGTAAAATTAAAAAAGTGATTTAAAGAAAGATAAGATTCTAAAATATATGAGAGCATACAAAAATAAAAATATAAAATCAATTAATTTAGCCGAGTATTTCATCAAAAACAAATATATAATAAAAAGTGTAGAGGCAAGTATAATATTAATGATTAAAAACAATGTTTATAGATTTAAAAATAAACATAAGTTAATTAATTCATACCGGGGGGATGTTTTGTTTAAATTAGCAGAGAAAAGGGATAATAGTTGATTTTATCATGCTAGCTACATTGTTTGTACTAATAAATGCTGATAATTTTATTCATTTATGTTTAAAATTTAAACAAAGTAATATCGCCATTTTAAATTTTTTAAATATTTTACTTTTAAAATAAATTATATTTTTAATATTTTACTGATTTTGTAACTAATTAATTATATACTTTTTTTATTACATGAACGAAATGATGATGACGATACCTCAAAACTAAAAACATTGTAAATAAAATAAGAATGTATTACAAGATACATGAAAACATAATGGAATTCATGAATTATTTCAATGAATTAATGAATTTCATTGAATCTCGATGAATGAGATTCAGAGTTCAGTGAATGATGAGATTTGAATCATAATTTTCAGTTCCCTTTAATCCAAGTTTTCTTGGGTTGGGCCTTCTACAAAATTTCTCCATCTGCCTCGACCCATGAACCATCCATTTAATTACTCTCATCATATTGCGCACTTACTGTCATACTCATACTCTTGCGCACTTCTTCCATTACCGTATTTATCCATTTCATTCTTGGTCTGTTACCTTGGTCTCGTTCTTACCTGTTTCCTCTGCATTCATCATCCATTTTGGTAATCTTTCCTCAATCTTACCAGTCTTCCTCCCGTGATATACAATCTTCCCAGTGATGAGATTCTTCCTCCCGTTACACATAAATTTAATCATCTGGATCTATCCAAATTTCTTTCTTCTAGCACCTACCACAAGTTATGAACATCCTACATCTATTTTAGAGGTTGTGAATTAATTAAATTTTTAATGCTGAACTTCGTGGCTGAGTAGGTCTCGGTATTTCGTTTGAAGGTCCGAATATTCCGATCAGGCATGGCATCTTCTCATAAATTACCAATTTCCAATGGGCTAATGATCTTAGCTGTTGATGCCCGATCTTTCATAATAAAAAAAATTAAATATTTACAGCGATTTTTCAAAATAAAATGTTCAACAAAATTAATTTAATAACTTATAAGAAAAGTCATCTATTGAGAATGCTCCAGAAACACATTTACATTTTTTGATTCTAGATATTTTATTGACTGAATTGAAATTTCTCTTGGAAAAAAAAACCATAAAAAATATTATATAGACTGTTTTTTTTTTGTCTTCAGTCATTTGACTGGTTTGATGCAGCTCTCCAAGATTCCCTATTTAGTGCTAGTCGTTTCATTTCAGTATACCCTCTACATCCTACATCCCTAACAATTTGTTTTACATATTCCAAACGTGGCCTGCCTACACAATTTTTCCCTTCTACCTGTCCTTCTAATATTAAAGCGACTATTCCAGGATGCCTTAGTATGTGGCCTATAAGTCTGTCTCTTCTTTTAACTATATTTTTCCAAATGCTTCTTTCTTCATCTATTTGCCGCAATACCTCTTCATTTGTCACTTTATCCACCCATCTGATTTTTAAAATTCTCCTATAGCACCACATTTCAAAAGCTTCTAATCTTTTCTTCTCAGATACTCCGATCGTCCAAGTTTCACTTCCATATAAAGCGACACTCCAAACATACACTTTCAAAAATCTTTTCCTGACATTTAAATTAATTTTTGATGTAAACAAATTATATTTCTTACTGAAGGCTCGTTTAGCTTGTGCTATTCGGCATTTTATATCGCTCCTGCTTCGTCCATCTTATTTGGGAAGTAATTCTACTTCCCAAATAACAAAATTCTTCTACCTCCATAATCTTTTCTCCTCCTATTTTCACATTCAGTGGTCCATCTTTGTTATTTCTACTACATTTCATTACTTTTGTTTTGTTCTTGTTTATTTTCATGCGATAGTTCTTGCGTAGGACTTCATCTATGCCGTTCATTGTTTCTTCTAAATCCTTTTTACTCTCGGCTAGAATTACTATATCATCAGCAAATCGTAGCATCTTTATCTTTTCACTTTGTACTGTTACTCCGAATCTAAATTGTTCTTTAACATCATTAACTGCTAGTTCCATGTAAAGATTAAAAAGTAACGGAGATAGGGAACATCCTTGTCGGACTCCCTTTCTTATTACGGCTTCTTTCTTATGTTCTTCAATTGTTACTGTTGCTCTTTGGTTCCTGTACATGTTAACAATTGTTCTTCTGTCTCTGTATTTGAACCCTAATTTTTTTAAAATGCTGAACATTTTATTCCAGTATACGTTATCGAATGCCTTTTCTAGGTCTATAAACGCCAAGTATGTTGGTTTGTTTTTCTTTAATCTCCCTTCTACTATTAATCTGAGGCCTAAAATTGCTTCCCTTGTCCCTATACTTTTCCTGAAACCAAATTGGTCTTCTACTAACACTTCTTCCACTCTCTTCTCAATTCTTCTGTATAGAATTCTAGTTAATATTTTTGATGCATGACTAGTTAAACTAATTGTTCTGTATTCTTCACATTTATCTGCCCCTGCTTTCTTTGGTATCATGACTATAACACTTTTTTTGAAGTCTGACGGAAATTCCCCTTTTTCATAAATATTACACACCAGTTTCTATAATCTATCAATCGCTTCCTCACCTGCACTGCGCAGTAATTCTACAGGTATTCCGTCTATTCCAGGAGCCTTTCTGCCATTTAAATCTTTTAATGCTTTCTTAAATTCAGATCTCAGTATTGTTTCTCCCATTTCATCCTCCTCAACTTCTTCTTCTTACTCTATAACACCATTTTCTAATTCATTTCCTCCGTATAACTCTTCAATATATTCCACCCATCTATCGACCTTACCTTTCGTATTATATACTGGCGTACCATCTTTGTTTAACACATTATTAGATTTTAATTTATGTACCCCAAACGTTTCCTTAACTTTCCTGTATGCTCCGTAGACTGTTAGACCTCTTTTATTGAATACGAACCAAATCCGGTTTAATGGTTAACTGACGATTAACTCGGCTCTATCTATACTATATAAGCCGGCTCCTCACTAGATTCTGGCAGTCTCTGACCATCATTCGAAGACTCATTTGTGTGTGTTTTCTAATATTGTTCTGAAATATGTCAATAAATAATAATTATAACTTACGAAAATATATTCTTTAAAAATAACTGAACAATGTATTTTATTTACCACGAAATATGAATCAGCAAGATTAATACACAGAATAAATACACCTAACCAAGATATGTACCAAGGCGTTTTTTATTCGACAACACCTACATTTTGTTTTAGTCGTCTTGCTTACGGTTGAATAATTTTTCATATTTAAAAAATAATGAAATAAAGAGTAATAATTTATAATTTTAGTTAGTCATTTTCATTGAATATGATGCAGTGTAAGCTTGGGAAAAATTGTAGTCTTATACGATGTTTTGCTGTCATTAAATTTTATGACAGTATGATATTTTTGGAGGGAATATGATATTTTACAGTTATAAATTTAGCTATTGATCACCCCCCTTTAAAAACAAAACATACATGGAAAAAAAATTTACGTATACTTCTTCACGTAAGTGAATTAGTTAAGAAAAAATATCTTATGATATTTGTGTACGAAAACCAATTATTTAAAAATTTGAATGGGTAGATAAAATTAACTTCTATAATTCACGTTTATCGAGTTCTTAAAATGATCTACATGATAAACATAAATTCTTTCTTGATCCAACGTTATGAAATCGATCCTGAATAGTGTCTTTATATTGTGTTTTTTGGATGTGTTTACCATTAATCGGTAAAGGTTTAGTATGTTGGCAAACCCTCATTGTAATAATACCACCAAACGTCTTGTAATGGAGTAAGGAAAGATTAAAGAAAAAGGAATTATAATTTGGCCTGTTGTTATTGCTGACAATTTTATTACACATCCTATAAAAACACGAAAACTGTTAAGTGTTACTATTACGTTTTCCAGTATTTTACTTATTCCAGAGATAAAATCTACTATTTTTTAAGAAGAAAGTGTTTCTGCTGATTGTAGAAATAATGTGATTACTATGTTTTAATGTAATCAACTGCCGGGTCATTGGATTTAATAGGGTTATGTATATATTTATTCAAATAAAGTAATTACCGTAAAGATTTAGAAAAAGACATAGACGAAAAGATTCTTAATAAAATCCATGGAGATGCTTTTTTCAAATGTGATTATACATGATTTTTAAATGTTCTAATCAATTTATGACTATGAATGGTATGCTTACTCTGTATTTCGTTTCAACTTATTATGTCAATAATAGTAGTTTTGTTGTAAAACGAATTTCCTAAATTATAAAAAAAGGAAGTTTAATTTTGAAAGGTCAATTTTTTTTTACAAAACAGCTATACTTTATAACGTATTTTTTTTATGAATTTGTGTTTGTACAAAATTTTAGCCATATTTTTTTCTCAAAAATAAATTGTTTATAGTCATACAGCACACATTATATTTTTAAACAAGTTAAATTACATAATTTTCTGGAAAAACACGTTTTCTACTCGTATTTTTAAATTGGAAGTTAACCAAAATTTTTATGAAAATTTTGAAAAAAATATTTTGTAAAAAAAATTTTTTTCTAATTGCATTAGTCTAATTCTAATGTAATTGTAATTGTATGCAATGTAATTCTGTGTCTAATTCTTGAACCATAAGATCTTTCACTGAAGTGATCTCAGTAAATAACAATCTCAACACCAATTAACTATGCTTCAAACAAGAAATAGGATGTAATGGTTTTACCAAAGCGTAAAACCTAAGAAAAAAGGCCAAAGACAGAAGATACAAATACAGATAATTACTAGGCCCAAAATTAAACAAAAGTGATTAGATCTGGTACTCGCCTTGACAAACTATTCTTATTTTGTTTTAATGTTACTTCACTATTAAATTTTATTTATAATATGTTATAAATTATGTGGTGTATTTATAATTCGCCAATTTCAAAAAATTAAAAAAATAAATTGGTTAATTATAAATATAATATAATATATAGAGGGCGTCCTCTCACTCACTCTCGATGTATATATATATATATGTATGTATGTATGTATGTATGTATGTATGTGTGTGTGTGTGTGTGTGTGTGTGTGTGTGTGTGTGTGTGTGTGTGTGTGTGTGTGTGTGTGTGTGTGTGTGTGTGTGTGTGTGTGTGTGTGTGTGTGTGTGTGTGTGTGTGTGTGTGTGTGTGTGTGTGTGTGTGTGTGTGTGTGTGTGCACGCGTGCGTATGTGTGTGTGTACAGATGGTGTACTAAATCATTTTTCTTTTAAGGGAAAAATATTTAGAATAAGTTTTATTAAAATTGACTTAATGGAGTGAAATATCAGTTGATAAAAGGAAAGAATTAGCCGCATTTTAAATACAGTATTGTTTACTATCCTACCCTATATATTTATTAAAATATTATATATTAATTGAAAAATAATGAATATAAACAAAAATAAAATAATTTTTTAGTATTCTTTTAATAATTATAAATTGAAAATGCGCAGCCGATCAATTTCCAAAAATACTCAATGAAGCTTCATCTCCAGGAAATTTATGTGCCAATTTTACTTAATTAGGATGCCTCTCAGCCGTAGAATTCAATCCATTTTACATTAAAATGATACAATATAACAGTTTTTAAATTTTGAGATTAAAAAATTCTAAAAACCAAATAAGCTATGAATTAAAAAACACGTATTATATTAATTGTAATTAGTTTATATTTTAGTTTCTTTTAAATATTACGTATTATCTATATCGTTATATATATATATATATATTTTTCATAAAATGATAACTAGGGTCATCCCTGTGTGAGCATCATGCAAAAACTACTGGAGAGATAAATCTTTGCAGATTTATTATATCTTAGAGGCTTGGTCATTATCTCCAATTAGAATTATCACGATATTCCTAATGGAGGTAATGATGTTAAATATACTCATCAGAGATAAAAAATTAATCCTTTTACTTCATTATGTTTCTGTTAGCACTGTAAAAGAAAAAATCGATGAGTTCAAAAGTATATACTAATCATCTAACCAATCTGTAAACTATTTTATTAGTTTGTTATTGTAATTAGCGAACCTTAATGGATTTTTATTGTTTATTTTGGCTGTCGATATTCTATTGTCAAAAGTTAAAAAAATAAGCCTTCAAGAAAGAGAAGTAAAGTTTGTTATTAACAAAAGAATTAGAATATTTCGGTGTTCTGAAACAATTGAAGTGCGTGATTCTCGGTTGGCTACTGACCGAGAACGCTACGCCCAGACTAGAGCTGTAGTAAATTTGCAACGTGAGTTGTAGTTAATTCCTCACGAGTTTATTCTGATTTTATTGTAGTTACCATAGTTACATAAAAATAGAAGTGCCTTTAGTAATTTGTACAAATTAAGTACGCCGATCATAGACATATTGGCGTCATGACAGAAGTATGTTCTTATTGTAATGCTCGGAAATGGAAAAGGGAACCAAATGACCTCCGTCTCCTTTTTTACTCGCTAAGTGTAGCTTCTAACCAACCTCAAATTTTTTGATAAAATTTACAAAAATACAGCAAGAAAATAAAGTCGTTATTATGGAAATCGATGAGATTTATTTGAAAAAATTATTTTCAAATAGTAGGAAAGTTAGGAAGAAGTGGAAGATAATTATGTTGGTAAAAGGGAATAGGAGAATTACTAATTTTTAAAATTTTGCATTGGAACTTTTGATTCCGTACTTTCAAACCTATCGATATGTTACCGAAGAAAATAAAGAGTACTGGTCAGATAACTACTGCACCCCAAAAAAAAGAAGCCATCAATGGGTTGGAAACACTTGAACAACGGGAGCGTATCAGAGTTTCTATGTCAAGAACGGAGGAAACTATGGAGGAAAGAGAGCTTTTCAGACTTTAATTGTTATTTATTAGTATTATTTTCACAACTAGGTTAACAAAAACAGTGGGGTCTAAGGGGTTCCGTTCTCTGGCTGGACGGGAAGGGTGAACAAAGCGAGCCCTACATTCTACTGGCTAGAATGTATTAAAAATTCCTCCAGGAAATATTTGTTTGTACATTCCAAATGGAACAGGAAGGTATAAACGATCCAATATTATTACAATAAATATAGTAATAAAGAAAAGTTAAAATGATACGTAATTTAAAAAAAAATATCTTTAGCTTAAGTTTGTCCTGTAAAAAAATATAACTAATTTTTTTGGTTTTTTTTATAATAAAAAAAAAGAATTGATAATGAAAGTGACAAGGAATTGTTTAAGAATGAATTTCAGTTACGTAAATCTCTCCAAGAAGGTTTTATTAATTCCAAGACTTCTTTATTAATTGTTTAATTAAAAAGAGTTATCTAATAATTAATATTATTTACTAATTAATTTAAAAATTATTTTAACGATTAATAAATCACAAAATGAATAAATAAAAGAGCATAGAATTTAATTTTCTGACTTACGAAATTAATATAAAACAGAAGTATAACATTTCAATAAAATCAATCAAATAAAATAAAATTTCTTTTATTACCTCATAATTATTTACTCATTATTTTTTTATTTTTTATTATTATTTTTGTTATAAAAGAGCGGGCATCAACAACTATAATTATTAGCCCGGGGGAAATTAGTGTAGCGTATAAAAAGATGCCATGCCATGACCAGGATTCGAACTCGGGATCTCTGCATGCTCGGGCGCTACCTACTGAACCAAGGAATTACTGGAATGTGTTAAAAAAAAAAAAAAAAAAAAACAGTTAAAAAAGAGGTATTCCTCAATGTATGAATAATACATTCCTCGATATATGAAAAAATTTGAACTAGTCAGGTTGTGGAAAGAAAATGAAAAATGGGAATCATAATAAAAAAAAATAACTATCCACAGATGGGAGCACAACATCCACAAAAACGACGATGCGTCTTCATAGTAGTAAGACTCCTACAGGATCCTGGATTCCTGGGTAAGATGGTAAACTACATTCCTTACAACCAAGTGGTACTGTTGAAACTTGGAAGGAGTAGTAGATAGAAATTAAAGGTTTTGAAATAAGTATAAAATGCTTACAGAAAAGCCATGTTTAATGAATTGGTCTTTATAGACTACTGAAGTCAAAACGTACAGTGAAATTTCCGTATATGCTGTTAAAATCTGTAAACATCTAAATCCATGGAATTCAATGTCATAAATATATATATATATATATAAATAGTGTAAAACTGGCATAGCTGTATATAAAAAATTCATCTCTTCAATGCGTTGTTAGGATTTACTTCAAAAAAAAAATTCTTTTGTGTATTTTCGAAACCTAAAAGTACAAGTTTTTACTAATTTTTTAATCTTTATTATTTATTTTTTATTAAAAATATGCTTATTATGCTTCCATCTGCACTTCTGTGATAGGGTGCCGGAAGAAGTAAATTATCTTTTCGTACGTTATTTACTTAACAGCTGATTTTCGGAGTCGTAGATTCAGGTGTTCAATTCCTAGTAAAGGAAAGTTATGTTTATACGGTTTTGAATAATAGACACTGGATAACGTAATTTTTTATAATCAAAATTTAATTTTTTTATATTATTTTATTTCTCGTATAAAAAGAAAAAACTATGAAAATCAGGAAATTTTTAATGGGGGGATTTAATTTTAACTTTTTAATATATTTTAAGAAGTCACTTTTTTAAGCCTGTAAAGAACGAATATTATATAAAAGATTCTTGAAACTAATAACACTAGAAAGTCATTAAAATTCATTAATAAGAGATAAAATAAAATATATAATAACGTAGTAAAATATTAAATACATAAAAATCAAAAAGAATTAATTAATATGCTAGGTGTCACTGTCGTTTTAAGTAGATGTAAAGATGAAAAAACAAAAAAGAAAGATTCACTAAGAAAGTTTTGAAGATACTTCAAAATGTGTGTACTATTTATCACCCAACTTTTTCTTTATTTATCTTTTTCTTATTTTATAATAATTTCTCATACCTCTCTATTCGACAGAATATGAAAAACATACATCACGATAAAAAAACAAGCTTATATTTATATTTGAAATAAATCTTAGAAAACAAATTCCTTTTATGCTATGAATTATTTTTAATCGATTATTGCGCGCTCCCCCCCCCCCCCCCCACACACACACATATATATATATATATATATATATATATATATATATATACAGAGCGAGAGAGAGAGAATTAATTAAATAATACAATAAACAAGATAAAAATTATCTAGGGGAAAGGGAAACAATAAAATACAGTAGTACGGATGGATTTTTTTTTAATTGGTTTTTGGGCGAAAAAAGCTTCCGCGTTTTCATCACCGGAGTACGGATAGAGGGGCAACAGAAGAGAGAGGAACAAATTGGATAAATTACGTTTCCCGACCAAAGATACCTACCTATAAAAAGAACCTCTCAAAAAGAGACAAATACAGACATTACGCCACATTGGTGAGACTAATGTTACTATTTGCAAGTGAACGGTACACCATATCAATCTGGAATACTTAAAGAAAATAGAGAGAAGAACATTGAGAATAATCCTACAACAGATTGAAATCCAACCAAGAAATGTAAGAAGAAATAGAGGATATCGAAAAAGCGATAAGAAGAAGAAGAAGACAGAAATGGATTACTGGGCTATGTGTACAGAATGGATGAACAGAGACTAAATCAATAATTATTCATAAAACTGTGTGAACAAAAGAGCAACTATGGGTACCTACAATAAATGAAGAAAGAATTATGGATATCAAAGAACAAGAAATGATAGATAGAAAGCTATTCAGACAAAGAATCCTTGAAGTTGAATTCGAAACGGTGAGAAAGGAAAAGAATCACACTAACGCTTTATTATTCTTCCACTAACTTGTGGAAGAATTAAAAATTATTGGGGAAAAAAAAAAACAGAAACCAAAAAAAATAAATATATATATATATATTTGCGTTGTCCAATGTTGGCCTACCCTCAAAAAAACTGAAAATAAAATCTTGTAGCTAATAATACATTTTGAAAGATTCAAAATAATAAGTTACACCAGAGTAAAATAAATTTGCAGTAAAATAAAAAAAAATAAAATGTACTGTTTTCACTTCCAAACAAGCACACAGCACATACTTTTTATTTAGAGAAGTTTTAACAAAAAAAAAAAATCATCCTTTCGGCACGCCGGAAGGCGGAGGTAAATTTCACCGGTGCTAAGTAGGGGTTAAAAAAGATTTCCACCTTAAAGTTAAGAAAAACTTCACGTTTACTTAATTCGACAATGGTTGAAAACAAGTTTCACATATTTACCAAACGACAAGCCCCACCTTACAATTCCATATATATTATATATTCCATATATTATTGTCATCCTTTGCCGTAAAGGTTAGTTATATTAAAAATTGTTTCAGACAAAGGTTTTAGGTAATATTTACAGGACTAATGACCACCTTAAACCGATTCGATACAGTGCCTATTAAGAGAGGTATGATTTTTGTTTTGTTTTCGAAACCCCATTTTTTCACCCCCTGGGCCAATGGTTGGTGATATCAAAAAACTTTATTTATATAAGTTTTAGGCCCTTATCTAAAGAATAGTAATAACTTTAAACGAATTCGATATTTTACTTAATAAGAAAGTTATAGCGATATTTTGTTTTTTCGAAAAAGTCACCCCATTTCCACCCCCACGGTCCGATTTTGGCCATTAACGTAATCGACCGAGATTTTGGATTGAGTTGTTTTTAAAGAACAATTTGAAAGTGACTAGCGCAAAATTACGGCAGTTGTCGTGTCCACAAGAAAGTGAAATATATATATTTATAAACTTTTGAGCTGACGGTGGCTTTGGGGTCTGGGGGATATGAAAAGATTTGTATGAAGATATTTCGAAATTTTTCGTAGGTCAAATCATGGTACCCATTACAATAGGTAGCTTTCTTATATAATGAAATTTACCTAAAAAAATATATATAAAAATAATTAAAATCTATTGAAAAATGTTTCTATAAAAGTGGGAAGGAAATCCAGTGAAATATACAAATTAATATTGAAAACAATTTAACTAACCACTAACATTTTAAATACATAAATACTGTCGATTGTATGTGATTTATTAGATAAAATTTTACAGTCAATCAATAATTAAGATGAGATACACATTCCCAGTTTAGAGTGACTTTTAAAAAATAGACTTAATAATACAAAGTAAAAAAGATGACTTTCATAATTAAAGTATAATAAATTTTGTTTCAAATTTTAATTTAATAACTGATATTTTAATAAATTAACGTATTCCAAATCTTTACCCTTTACCCTTTCTCACCACAAGAAGCGCTAGTGTAGCACTAACGTACAGTTGTTGTAGTAGTTTCTATGTTTTGACGTCACAGGTGTGCGGTAGAATTAAATAAATGAATAATATTTACATGTGTAAAAAGGTATTTAAAGTGGCCGCTAGCAGCGCCATATCCGCACGAATGAAATACGGTATGCGCGCGCGCTTTAGTTTTAATCACTGAATTAAATAAATAAAATATATTGTTTAAATAAAATAATAAATATTTTAAATTGTGTGTGTAAGCCGAGCATCAGAAAAAAGCCGTGTGACGGGAAAGTGTATTCTGATTTTTTTTCTTTATGAATCGCTTTTTGCATTAATAGACGTCATATCAAGGATTTCCTTTCTTCTTTTATTGAAATAAGTTAAAAATAAAATCTATTCAATATTTTTATTTTAAACGGCATCTGATGGAATTTATTAATAAAATAAAATATATTCTTACCATATTATATTATATTCATACCATTTTTCTATCATTTAGTTCTAAATTAGTTCATAAAATAACAGCATATTTTCATAAAAAAAAAAAAATAATAATCTTAACAATAAAATTTTATATTTTGCATGAATTAGAAAAATGCAATAACTTAATTATTTAAAAAATTGTTAACAACATCAATAATTATTTAAAATATGATAAAGGTAGCGTAACAAATTAGGGTTTTAAATTTTGAAATCCAAGGTAAACCGGAAAACCAAATAACGTTCCAAAAAATCATTTACAAAAGAATTCATAACTTGAGTGTGGTGGTGATTTTGATTGTTAAACAATTATCAGTAAATATAAAAGAAACGTATATTTATAAGAAAATTGTAAAAAGTGAAAAAAAAAAAAACAAGTAAAAGAGTAACAGTATTTGTTGACAAAATGAAAACATTATAAAACAAGAATTTCTGTTAGGTATTATAGAATAAAAAAAATAAAGAAAAATAATTGTATTAAATACAATATAAAGCTTAATTTTAGTTTTAAAACATTTAAACCATTTAAACCTATCAGGCCGCCCCTTAAAGAGGCGATTACAACTTTAACGATACCGTGGCTACGTCTAGGAATATCCTAGACAGCAGTAGCCAATAGGCTACTGCTTTCGAAGACACTGCAAATAAAAACCCAAGTCCGTTGAAAGGACGGGTAGTTTTAAATTTATTTGTAAAGAAAAATACTGAAATTTAGGAAATGTAAAGCAAAAAAGGACCAGGCCGGATTAGAATTTAAATGGGACTCAGGGGCTCGAGAGTCCCCGCACTTCATCACCATCGCCCACCCGTACAAGTACGGACAAACGGCAGCTCCGTACGGAGCTGTCCCTCACTCCCTTGCTTCCCGATATTTCATTTGCAGTATTCTCGACACAAAACCCGTCACAGTGTCGAAGTCCAACAAACTGCGTAACATCGTTCCAACGATGGTCCCCATCTCGAGATGTCCAATTACGGCAGCGCAGTCGCGGCGTTCCTCATCCCACCACGGGAATTGGAATGTCACGTGTTCCGGCGTGTCTAACTCCCCCAACTGTCGGGCCAGAAGGGAATTGGGGGGTTAAATTGAATTTTATTTACGTTTTGAGGTATGAGGAGTACAAAAATACCATTCATTTAAAATGTAATTTTCTTATAATATAAATTTATATAGATTTATGTGTAAAGTTTTGTGGCTCAAAAATCTCCATAACTACTAAATAAATTTGATTGAAATTTAGATATTCTGTAATACTGTATCTGTCGTTATGCATATAAAAATTTGATGAAGATTGGTTGAATCGTTCTTGACTTATACTCAATTTACGCTCGACAACAGACAATATAACTCCAATTTGAGGTTATGTTGACTGTGTGTGGTGCATTTTTTATATGCACTTATGCATCGAGTCATAGTAGGGATTGATTGAAACTTGATGCTTGTGTGTTGGTTCTGCTCGTTAATGGAACGTATGTAGAGCGTTGTACATTGAAAATCAATGCTTTCTGACTGTGAAATAATCGGAATGCGAAATGTTGGTCTTCTTGCCCAGTATTGCACAAGAGTTTTTTTTAATATATTTTTGTTTTATATGTACTTTTCCTTTCATATGATGGTTGTTTAACAAATCGAAATGACTTGACAAGTTTAGAATTTAAATGACATTTTTTGTAAACAGTTTTTGGAGCGTACATTTTTGCCAGTTTCTTTAGTAGCAGTTTAACAAAGCTCTTTATTTGTAAAAGAAAACATAATTAAAATAACAAATTTTAACATTTGTGTATTCTATTTTTTCTTTTCATGGTAGAATATGTAGTATTGGATTAATTTAAACTGGTTTTCATACCAATAAAATCAAAGTCGTCCATAATGAAGAACTAAAAAGTAAGCTTTATTGATACTTAATTTCTAATAAAAATTAATCAAAAAATAAAATAAAAGTTAACGCTGAAAGTATTAAACTAAAATTAGTTTTTATTTGTAATAAAATTATACGCGTAGATGGCGGGATATGGAATAATTATGGGATTTAATACGTGTGATTTAGGCTGCATTAATGGAGTATCATACTACAGTATGAAAAAATTGTTTACAGATAAAACTGTTGATTTGAAAGTTATTAATATCAATATACAATTCCTTTTCACAGACCGATTCTTTACTGACTTGTGATCGATTGGAATTAATCAATAAGAGCCGGTATCCCGTTTTGATTTTTACAAAAGAATGTATTATATACTGGAATTAATGTCAGACTCAATCGTGAAGATTGCAATTATATGAATTAAATTTTATCACAAAATTTACATCTCTTCTCTCAAAGATTTTTTCAAAACTTCAATTTAATAAAAAAAACTTCTTACACAACAACTTTTATAATTGTAGTCTAAACTATTCCTAAGATACAAATCCAAGTATGTTTGACTATTATACTTACAGGCTTGTATTTACGGAAAAAAATTAATATTACAAATTAGAGGACAATTAAAGGTATTGTTTTATAACAATGAATCTAGACGACGAAGAATACTAAAATTGAAGTGAATAACAACACTTTTTTCTGTTTTATGACATTCGGAAACGCGTACAAATTTTATTGCATAAACAATACTAATTTTTTTCATGAAATAAATCTAACTTCAAATTTTCTAATACATATGTTGTAGTTATATTCTTCCAACCAGTTTAATTTTCTAATAAAGTTACTACCGTGAAAAGTTCAAGGTAAGAGTCTATAAAGTTTTGTAGAAATTAGTTTTACCTTTCTGAACTACTTACACTTGGAACATATATGAGAACACAATGCGAAATGTAAAATGTAAGTTGTCACTAGTATCTCGCTCGCTAAGCTCAGTTAAAAATTAATTACTATTAGTTCAGAAAACAATAGACTGAATAAACTCTAACAGGATTAAGTAACTTAAATTGTTAAGAATTTCGACACTTTAGTTAGAAGTTTCAGCGAAGTCATGTTATTTTCTATAAAAATTATTTATTCACAATGGAATAATTTATGTAATTTATTATTAATTAAATTTTATGTTTTCTTTAAATCGGTCGAAATAATTTCGATCCGATAACAGCCAAACTCCGTGGTGGAGTGGTAGCGTTTCAGCCTTTCATCCGGAGGCCCTGGGTTCGAATCCCAGTCAGGTATGGCATTTTTCATAAGCTAAAAAATTCTCTTTTCATATTCCATATGCAAGCTTCAAAGTTTTTGTGTAATTTTCAACCAAAAATAAATAACAAGTAAGGTTCTTTCCATCGCAACTAATTTTCCGGTTTTGCTTTTTCTTGCTGTTGCTAATCTAAGAGAATCAGAATATAGCTCTGCGTTTATGTGTTCAGAGAACATACTTCTCCGTACAATTTAGATGATTTCATTAAATCAGTATGCCAGTTTGGTTATACAGAGTGTCCCAGCATATTCCAGGTGTGCTAATGGCGTTGGTGATAAGTTCCTTGAGATGATTTATGTTTTGTATTATTTCCTGATATACCATGGCCTTCCAGAATGTCTTGACCAAAATGTTTATTTTTTCTATGTACGGAAACTTATGTGGTTACGAGTTCTTCAACACAACAATGGAGGACACGCATCGAAATGTATCTTCAAAAAAATGGTAGTTATGTAGAGCATATTATATAAATAAAATTTTTTAATAAGAATAAAGTATCCACTTACCAACAATTGTGAGTATTGACTATCCAAGCGCTTTCGGATTATTCCTCTATCATCAGGGATTATTGATTAATTACGAATTTTATAGTTGTGCATATAAATTTTTATAAATGGGAATTAAAATGAAAATAAAATTAAAATTATTATATTCATGGCAGTTAATTGTCAGTAGTTAAAATAAGTCAACGTTAAAAAAAAAAACGTCTTGTCAGTAAGATGCTTACAACTGTTATGCAGTATAAATTGAATCAGTTAGCCAACCTAATTAATAATTATTGTATAATTTGCTTGAATAAAATATCATTATCAAATCTGATTTGTTCATTTATAAGTTTATTATTATTCATATACATATATGAAATTTCTCCAATATACTAGTTTTATGAATGTTATTAGTGTATTCCAATATTTCAAAAAAATTCATTTGGATTGTAATTATGTCCATTCTCTATAATGTGCTTAGCAAAGTTAGATCGATCTTTATCATTTTTATTTATGCAATTGAGTGTTTAAATCTAATTGAAAATGAACGATTTGTCATACCAATATATTTCAAATCACAATTTTTTCATTTAACACTATATACTTCTTTTTTTTCGATCATATTTGTTATGATATTTTATTGTTTTAGAAGTTTTGTAAATTTATTAATTTATTATTTTATTATTAAACGCTGTTTTTAATTTAGATGTTTTAAATATTTCATTAAACTAATTAAATTTATATTATATTCTATTTTAGCGTATTCTTCTGTAGTATTATTATTTGCTAGTTTTATTTCGTCCTTTATGGGTATTTTATTTTTTGTTTTGGTATATAATTTACTATTAACATTGGTGCGGATTTTGGGCTGGAGAATTGATTGGATCTTACTTCTTCGAAAATGAAAATGTAAATGAATAATGAAAATGGAGATGCTATTACCGTCAATGGAGTTCGATGTCGTGAGATGATTCAAACCTATTACGGCTTAACATTAATGATATGGATGTGGAAGACATGTGGTTTCAACAAGACGGTGTAACATGCCACACTGTTTATGAAACTATGCAGTTATTGCAAAAAAAGTTACCACACGGCAAGGTGGATGTGATTTGCTCGCCAAGACTATGTGACTTGACATCGTTGCACTTTTTTCTTTGGGGTTATCTTAAGGATACAGTGTACATCAATAAACCAAAAAAATTGAGGACTTCAGGGAAGAAATTCGATACAATATTGCCGATATTTCTCAGCAATTGTATCAACATGTTTGAAAAATTTTGTCAAAAGAGTGTATATGTGCCTGCAGCCAAGGCCGGAGTGCGGATTTGTCAGATGTTCTGTATCACACATAACTTCCATGTCACTACTTTCTAATAAAGAAAAAATACTATCAATTATCAAATAAAAAATGTGTTTTCATAAAAAATTAAAATGTCATCTCTATTATTTTGTCAATTTATTTCATTCATTTTGTGACACTAAGATATATTACTAATTTAATTTACTTTTAATTACTATTCAATCATTAATATATATTAATGATTGAATAGTATTAATATATAAAAACTATATATTAATAGAATAGTAAAATTTGTTTATTATATATATATATATATATATATATATATATATATATAATAATTTTATAACTAATAATAACAATTTTAAATTCTTTTATTTTAGAAAAATAAAATTTCCTTATCTTTTTACGATGTTAATAATTAATAAGTGCGAATTAGCCTTCTGGGGACCACGCAGCAGTTCTTTTTCTTCTATTCTTTGGCTGTTGTGCCTTCTACAATTTTTGCCAAATATTCGGCTGTTAGTTTACTTTTGTTTTTATTTTCTTAGCCATTTGAAACTCCTTAAATTTAGTTACTATTTTCCTGAACTTGCTTCTGTCTAGTGCATTCATTTCTGAGAGTTCAAGTTCGCTCAATTCTTTCATGATTTCTTCTAAACAGGGGTTAGGAGATTTTATTGGAGTACAATTTTAAAGATTTTTTTGATGAGTCTACTGTCATCCATTCTTATCAAGTGTCCAAAAACATTATTAGCCTTCTTTTTTCATTACTTATTTTAACCTATATTTCGCCACATTTATCATTTACCCTTAGGATTATTCTTTCTTTCTTTCTTTCTTCAGTAATCCCTTTTTTTTGAGGGAGAGTGTTTCTGCTCCTTATTGTAGTTCTGTTCTTGTCACTGTATTGTATTGTCTCAGTTTTGCGTTTCTAGAGTTGCACTTTTTTTGTACAGTTTTTTTATTAAGATTTGTACCTCTTTAGTTTACCTACTCGAAGTTTAATTTCTTCCTTTTCTATTCCAGTGTCCGCTATTTTTTCCCCTAGATATTTAAAATGTTTTACTCTTTCTAAATTTTATATGTTTACATATAGTGTTTTATTTTTTTTTATATTGGTTGCACATGAATTTATTTTTCTCTTTTGATAACTGTAGACCAAATTTAGTTGTGTGTTTTGCTAGGATTTCTACTTGATTAATCGCATCTTTTATGTTGGTGGGTAGAAGAGCAGTTATCTGCACAAGCTAATGCGTATATTGTTAGTCGTTTAACTCAGCCACCGAAAGAAATTCCTTCGATTTTGTTTTGTTTGTTTGTATTCTTGCAATGGCTCTCTTATTATCTTTTCTTCCTTATATCTCTCATTTCATTTATGATATTAATTATGATTTTAATTATTATAATTATTTCTTATAGTAACATTTTCGGCGGCGAATTAATTGTCTTTTTGAGAAGTATATAGCGTATTTTAATAAAATAATACAAACATATTATTTAAAAGAGCAGGATGATCATCTATATTCCAACCAAATAGTTGATAAACCATTATCAAAAGAAACTGAGGAGAGAAGTGTTCTCAGTGACTTAATTTAATTAATGAGAAATTATAAAACGAATTATTTGAATCGATTGACTGTTTTAAATGTCGGATATTATAAAAGAAAACACCTAATGATAGAAATCATCAAGTGCACAAAAAACTAACTGTGAGCATTTTGTAACAAAGCTTTATCCGCATAAAAATATCTTCAGATCGTTCAAATAAGCTAAGATTTTCGTTTAAAAATTTGATTACAGTATTACTCGCCTGGAAGAAACTTTAGACTATTACAAGATGTTTTACGATAAAAAAAACATTATCAAAATCTATGCATAAGTTAAAATGCTTTTCATAAATAAAAAGAATATTTGAGTTGAATTAATTGAGAGTTTTCCTAATCTAATCCTTATTTTTTTAATTTAGCTGTCATCAAAATTTCTAGTTTCATCATAATTAGCTTCTATTTTAGAATCTATTTAACCTTATATAGATTTTAGTTAATTATTATTATTATTATCATAAAATATCATTTATCCTTATCCTTAAGAAAACGTAGGATTTGCTCAAAATCAGTTAAGTTAGTTTTATAATATAATTATTTCATTATTAAAAGAAAAAATTGCAATTGTGGTAGTACAGAGATATAAACATTCTGTTTTTTTCCAATGAATCCACTGTTTCCTTTAATTAGGCAGTTCAACAACTCAAAATAACATTAATTAAACGTACATTACCGTAAATTTTAGTAGGACTGTTCTTTTTCCTTATTTTTCTAAACCTTTTCACAGAGAAAAAAGAAGTCACAGCACCCTCTATAGCACAACATGCTGATAAAAATACTAATTACTGCAGTTTACTTAAGACAAATGTATAATTAAGTTTAAAACTCAATTAAGCTAAGGTTTTGTTAATTAAATAAAAAAAAAACAGAATAAAATTAAATAAATTACATTGTACTAGTATTACTATTAAAAAAAATTATCATTTTATGCTTTTAATATATTTCACTTCACTCACTGTAAATAAATTTAAGATAAATAATCAGAACATAAGATTCTGATGATGAATTGGGTGGAGTGAGCGTTAACGAACATTTAAAAGTAATTATGCTTTTAAAAGTTTTTAATTAAAAAAAAAAAATTAAAAAAACGTTCATGCAACGTAAAAAAAAATCTGATGTGTACACCACATGAATTCCTTGTACGTCTATTAAAAATCATATACATCTTTTTTTCTGCAATTCATTTAAACTTATTTCATTTGAAATTGAGATACGATCCTTCAATTCTTTAATAAAGTGGACAGTTACACAATTGCATTGTGGTGGATACCACATTCCATCACATTTTTTTTTGTGGTGTCCGTATCACCATTTTATATTAGTTTATATATTAATTTTGTTTGACATCGCTCAAGTAATGCAGTGTAAGTGAGAACGTGTCGGATTCGTAACCATGCACACATCGGTTCGAATCCGACTTCATATACATATATTTTTTCTTAAATTTTGTTTAAATTTAAATATATTGATTTATTAATAATTATTAACATTTATAAAAATCTTTGAATTAAAATGAAAAGTACTTAAAATTTTATTTCACACTAATAACTTCTGATTTTTGTCATATATATTTTTTTTGTTATTATTGAATTACTATTAATTTTAAAACTTTTTTTTACAATCAGAGGTTAATAATTATTAATAAATCAATATATTGAAATTAAAAAAAAAAAAATTAATAAACGGAAATGAAGTCGAATTCGAATCTATGTGTCTTTCCCTTACAAGATGAAAATATTTCGTTAATTAAATTTTATTTGGTTATAACTCTGGAATCAGTGAAAATAAGTACCACTTATATCGTTGAAAAGCTATCAATGAGGGCTTATTACTACAGTTAAGAAAAATACCAAAACCCAAATTTTTGGATTTTGGGCTTTTTTGGAAAAATTTGGTCCAGTCGATTGCAATCAAAAGGGGCGGTACAAACGTAGCTGTTACAACAGTCCTAAAAGCAAATTTCAACATCCTACAGCTAATCGTTTTTAGTTATGCGAGATACATACGTTTGTACATACGTGCAGACGTCACGCTAAAACTTATCAAAATGGATTCAGGAATGGTCAAATGGGTATTTCCGTGAAATCTGAAAAACCGAAATTTTTCGCGATCACAATTCTTCCTTTACTTCGTACAAGGAAGTAATATAAATTTACTTTTACTGTGTATCTTCACTCCGAAAAAAATTACTGAACAAATGTATTAACGAGAATAAAATTATGAGTTTCTTATGCAAAACCTCAAAAAAACAATTTAAAAAAAAAGTTTAAAAGTGATACTTAATTTTGTGTTGTATATAATTCAAATATTCATTGAACACATTTATTTTTTGGATACACATTAAATTTTTACTACTGAGGGGATAACCAAAGCAATATTTGTTGCGATTATATTTGTTTATACTTTTAAAATTTGTAATTTGATTTTTTAGCAGATTAAAAATTTATAAGTTTTCTAGTTTGTTATGGGCATATTTCCATTTTATGAAACTGTTTTCCTAAAGAACAATTTTACGTGGGGGTTGAAAATAAAGTTGAAGTGATACTAATGACAATTTACCTATAATATATATTTTTTAGACAGCGGTGTCTTTCATTTACTTTTTTCGGAACTGCTCAGTCTCCTGAAAACACAGCGAAATATTATATACCCGAAATTAAAAGTTAAGAAAATTAAAACATCTCATTTTGAAAACTATGGAATCATGTTTGTAAAAATTAAAACCTAAGCAATGGAAGTGCATCTAAATAACTTTAAAATTTATACATTGTTGAATTTTCTTAGATTAAGGTAAAACCTTTGTCTTAAAGTACCTCAAAATATTTTAATTCTCATATTAGTCTGAGTTAACAGAAAGAATAAATTCAATTGCCTAATCTTAGGAAAAATCTACGTTCATTTTACTTTCTTCCACTACCAAATTATTTGGTCACAAAAACATTAAGACAAATCCATTTTTGTTAATTTTAAAGTCTTATTGCACTTCCATTAATTTTAAAAACGGTTCATTTCGTTTAACTTAATTCACAATATACAACGTATAACGTCACATTTTGCACTTTTTCCTGTCAATGTAGTTTTTATCTACTGTAAACGCTACACTATAACCATTTATATACTTGAAAATATCTTTCCTAATTATATATGACTAAAAATATAGGTTTTATTGAACAAAACAATTTTAGGTTTGAAATAAGGTAACTAATACGAGCGTAAGGCGTGTAATGAAAGTAAAGCGAACCACGCGATAGATTAAACGCAAATATTACATCAACAGATTGCGCAGTCACGCGAGTTATAAGTGAACTACCAGCATTCTAGCTTTAAAGGTTAGTAGGTAAAAAAAAAAACGATCGACTGATTTGATGAGACAGATGGAAAGGTACCTCTCGCTTTATTATTAAAATGAAGTAGACCTTTGTACCCTTCCAATCAATAAAGACCAGTGATCGGTATACGTTCAATTTACTCTCCCAATTCTTCTGCTACAACACATCTCGTAGTTTATTCGTTCTCTCATAGGAAAAGCTCCTTCAATTTTTTCTTTTACTTATGACCGTGAATTCATGCTTATGCGTTTTCTAAATAGAAGTAGACGATTAGAATGAGTAGGATCTACTCTAGGATAAACTCTTCGCTAACATCGGTTTTGGTATGGGTATACTTTTCCGTTTTATGAAACTGCTTTCCTGAAGAACTATTATATATGGGATTGAAAACAAAGCTGATGTGATTTAAATGACCATCTACTTATAATTTATATTTATGAGACAGCGATGTCATTCATCCATTTTTTCGAAATTGCTTGGTTTCTTAAACACCCATTGAAATATTATATAACCGCCGTTAAAAGTAAAGAAAGAACATTTCAGAGAAAAAAATTGAAAAATTATATATATCATTTTTATTCTTGTAAACCTTGAGTTGTAGTAGAAATTATCATTTCAAACAAAATAATCACATTAAAGAAGATTTTTTCAACAAGAAAATAGAGGGAGATGTTTGAAAATCTTAGATCAATTTAAAAAGTAATATTTTCCAAAATTTTTTAAGTTCATTTACTATTAAGATATGTTTTAGAAAAATAAAAATTGTTAAAATTTCATTGTTTAATCTTTTCCTAACTATTTCTCAGTAGAATGCGCATCAGCGAAGAAAATGGTAAATATCTAGGATTTAAAAAATCCTTTTTTACACTCAATCAATACTACAACATTATGTGCTGGCTAGTCGATGTAATGATTAGTAAACCAGTTTCTGTATCATAGGGTTTTGGATTCGATTGTAGGCAAAAATCTGAGATTTTCTCATTATTAGTGAATAATTTTAATTTCATCTACTTCGATAAAATATGTCTAGACGTCATGCCCTAAGTAGTAATATATATATATATTTTTTTTTTGGGGGGGGGGACAGAGAAGTGGAAATGCATTTACGCACGGAATATCGGGCTACCTTTGATGGTATTGTCCAATCACCATCAGCGGACTACCGACATAAACCATTCCCTTTCTACCAGGACCTGACCCGAACCGTTTAACACATTACTTCAGGACGAGTTCTCCTATCCTAGCCTAAGAAGGCCGCAACTTAATTTTTACGACCATCCAGGTCGTCACCCTTCTTGGTCTTGAGAATACTGTCGATGAATCGGGACACATTTTTCCAGCTGCTCAGGTCACGGAGCATCATCGCAACCACGTTATCGGGGCTGAGTGATCCGAGATTCCTCTAGTGTTCTTCGATCTGCCGCCCACCGAGCACATTTGAAAAAGGTGTGCTCGGCGTCGTCCCGTACATCGGGGCAATGGAGGCAGTCGCGGGAACAGCGCTTTCCCTATGACATGGAGATAAGCGCGGAAGTATCCGTGAACTGTTAAAAACTTGGTCACGTAGTACTCCACCACTCCATGCCCCCGCTACATCCACGGTCTAATCAGAGGGATAAGACTTAATAATAATGATAATTATTATTATTTATAATAAATATTTTATTACAACTATTTACAATATTTATTTTAATTTTTTTAATGTACTAGTGGTATGGTTGTAGATTTGGTTTGAAAATTTGACAAGTTTTTTAATTGTTTTTGAAGTGTTTAGTGTGTAACGTTTAAGTGGTAAGAACCCTTTAAATTCTTGGTATACTGTATTTCTTTTGGGGTTTTAATCCGTGATATGTCTGTTTATTAGATGATCTGTGTTGACAAGACCACGTCGCTAGTGATTTGACAGAGGGGAGAAAAATATTCTCTTTTTTTAAGCGGAAAGGGCTAATGACCAAACTAGTCGATGCTCCTAAAACCACAAAAAAAAAAAAAAAATAAATAAGTACTCAACAAATCAATGAAAACAGTAAATGAAAATTTTTTTCTATGAAAGAAATTGATTGAAACAATCATATGATTTCTGACAGTCGGATTTTCTAAACTGTAAATGAGCTTGGAGAGTTTTCATTTATAAAATTTTATTTTAAAAGTTTTTAATTATTATTTTAACTGACATATGAATAATATAACTCACAGATTATTAGCACAAATAATAATCAATGATAATTATCTTTCATAATTATAGACATTTTTAGACATCAAAAACACAAATAAAAATAAAAATAATTTTTCACATTCGGATTGGAAAACGTATAACATAATCTTAAAAATCTATGTTTTTAACAAGTTACGATGAGGGTTGAATTTCCATTTGCTTCTAATATACTAATAATAATAATAGTTCACTTACGCTAAGATAGTTTATAATTTATTTTCATTGAAGAATCAAAACAAATGTCAAAAGATTAAACAGAATACGCTTTTATACATGATTATATGATATTTAATGTTTATTTTGCTTATTTATGCTTATTTTGTATCAGAAATATACTAGAGTTTAACTCAAAGTTTCTGGTGAATGACATTTTGATTACTGGGATTACATTCTACGTACGTGATTTTCTTCTTTGAACAAACAGAGAATAAAACTGATATGTATGTACTGAACTGCTGACATCAAATAACGGACCAACAGATTTTATTTCAAAACCGTACACTCTGAACAAGTTAAAATGAATTCCGTATCTATTTTGAATTCTAATAACTGAACCGAATTACTAGGCCCTGATTTTGTTTCATTGTAACGTTCAACATTCCCAATTCCAAATAAATTTTATATTACAGTTTTATGTGTGTGTATATATATATATATATATATATATATATATATATATATATAAAACTATAACTATATATACTTTTTTTGTAGGACTTTTTCGGTCAGGAAAAACCACTTATAATAATAATAATAATAAAATAATAAATTTTTAAAGCTCTTCTAATGGTGTATAAAGAGAAGTTTTATTACTATTTATTTTATAACGCAATCTAGTGTGAACATAATATTCATTATTACTTAAAATTTCATTTTTATTTAGTTATTTAATTTAAGCAATCGATAACCAATAAATAAGACCGAAGTAAATTATGTAGAAAATAATTTTTAATTGTTATATCAGAACATTAAGTTAAATATTACGCGCAAATCTGTGTAGTTAAGAAGCTAACCTAATTACAAATTTCGCTCAGTTAATAACAAAAGAAGTTGAACTATATTTACCGGAATCGTTTTCAATTAGTTTATTTTCTCAAAAATGTTTGTACTTTATTATGTAGGTTAAAAACTAGAAATTTAATACACCAAAATTAAACAGTGATATATTTGTTTAAACCTTAAAAAAACAACTTTTTTTACTAACTTCCTTCTAATTATTCCATACTTTAAAGTTTTATGAAGTTCATTTTTTCTTTAGACAAATAAAAAACGAAACTTCACGGATGAGGACAAAATCTGGCCTATACTATCACCACAGTTTTAAACAAAATTAGTTATTTTAAATTTACATTAATGCCGTCTTAGGATTTACCTGTGTTATAGAAAATAGTATTATACATATCATTTTTCTAGAAAAAAAAAATCTAACAGTTAAATATTTATAGATTTATGAAAAAACCTTTTTTGTTAAAAATAAGATAAAAAAATACTCTATTAGTAGTATTCGGGCAGACTTAAAAAAAATCGCAAAACCTTTCGATATTGTTTAATGAATTTTTCGGATAAAATATAATAAAAAACAAAAAAGGTAGAATTTATTTTCTCTAAAAAGCTTTTTCGAATCTGGCGATCCGTTAACAGATAGTGAGGTACAAACGTGAGCGTTAAAAGATTAGTACTACTTGAGTCGATGCAGCGCGTAACATGTATTTTTTGCCTAAAATAAAATAAAAGCTGGCGCTAAATTAACGGCTTGTAAGTTAAACGTAGTTGTTTTAATTTGTTATCGACTTCAAAAAAGTAGAAATTAGAAGAGGGGTGTTGAAAAACAATTATTTTTTTGGGCATTTATTTTTGTGAAGTCGGTTTTCCATCTTTTATTAAGTTTTAAATAAAAATAATTTTGTTTTATTTATAATGAAACTTGTAATTATTTTGTAAGTTTATTTCTATAAAAAATATTCAGAATTTATATTAAAAAAATTGGAAATGGTTTTAAAATTATAAAAATCCCTTTCGGTACGTCGGAAGGAAGAGGTAGATTTCACCGGTGCTAAGTACGGAATAAAAAAGATTTTCACTTTAAAGTTGAAAAACTTTTTTTTTTTTTTACATTTTTTTTTACAAACTTCAAATTTACTTAATACGACAATGGTTGCATGTGAAAAAATGTTTCACATATTTAGCATACGACAAGCCCCATCTTCTTACAATTCCAGCAACATTTTGGTCATCCTAGGGTTGGTCCTATCAAAAGTTTTTTCAGATAAAATTTTTAGGTAATATTTTACCTAAAGATTAAAAATATTTTACGAAGACTAACGATCACTTAAAACCCATTCGATACTGTGCCTATTAAGGGATGTAAGATATTTTTGTTTTCGAAACCCCATATTTTCCATCCCCTGGGCCAATGGTTGATAATATCAAAAACCTTTACTTAGATATGTTTTAGGCCCTTATTCAAAGAATAGTAAAATCTTTAAACGAATTCGACATTTTATTTAATAAGAAAGTTATAGCGATATTTTGTTTTTTCAAAAAAGCCCCTCCATTTCCAATCCCATGGTTTGATTTTGCCCATTAACGAATTTAACCCAGATTTTGGGCTGTTATATTTTATGTATCAATTTGAAAGTGATTGGCACAAAATTACGGCAGTTATCGTGTCCACAAGAAATTGAAATATATTTATTAATGCAAATATATTGTAATATTGTAATATAAATATATCTAATATATATTAAATATATAAATGAATATAAAAACTTTTAAACTGACGGTAGTTTTGGGTTCTGGGGATATGAAACGCGAAGATATGTTGAAATTTTCCGGAAGTCGAATCCTGGTACGCGTTACAATAGATAGAGTTCTTATGAAATCTACCTAAAGCAGTTGGTATTTTACATGTGGTGGTAAAAGAGAAAAGTTGTAATCTATTTTTTAACTGATTATTTTTCTGAACGAGTTTTAATAATTTTTATTATTATTGACGTGATTTTTATTTCTTTCTATTTCCCCTGAAGATTGTTAATATTTTTTATTATTTTTATCATTTATTTAAATTATACGCTAATTGCTTAATAATGCCTTCTAATATATTTTTATAATGATAGAATTATAATAAAATTCTATAATTATAATAATTTTAATTTATAATACACTTTAATTAAAAATGAAAATAAAAATTATTTTTAAGTTATAAAAACATTAATAAAAAAAAAAATCAGTGTCATCTAAATTTCCATAGAAATAAAAAAATTGAAATTAACAATTTTTTTAATAATTAAAAATAAAAATATACTGTAAAAATCTCATTTTGTACGTTAAGAAGATTCACTGTTTAGAATCAAATGGAATTTACTTAATGAAATAAAAGAAGACCAATCAAATTGAGATCGATCCTTTAATTAAAAAGCGTAACTGAATACTTTCAGTCTGAAAATATAAGGAACGAGTCTGTTTTTTGTACTTTCAAACTGAAAGACCAATTCAGAAAAAGAAATCCGCCGAAAGCTCTCAAATAATTTATTGACTCGTGAGTAGCATTTACAGTTGATTTACCAAGCATGTCCTTTATGATTCTTTTAACACCACACACACACACACACACCCAGACACGCGCACGCTTATTTATTCTTTGTGTTTTATAAATTGATTAAAAAAAAAAAAATTATTAAAAAGGTAAATTTTCAAATAAGATAGACTAAAAATACAATATTCAGCGGTAAGATTATATTTTCGCCTAGAGGGGGTCATGAAACGTTCAGATCTGAAAATATTCTGATAAGCAAAGTTTGAACCGATTAGCATATTTTACTTTAAAATCCTTTTAACTGTATATATTTTATAGCTATACAGTATAACTATAAAACCTGGAAAGTGAAAATGGAAATTAAAGCTTAAGGAAATGAATAAACTAAGAAAGTATAGATAAATATAGAGAAATTACTGGTGCTTGGGACCTGCCTTTGAGAAGAATATTTTGTAATAATAAGGAAGAAAAATAGTTTTTAAATTATATATTGATTTGATTAATCTATATTGAAGTAAAGCTGATTAGAAACGTATAATTTAGTAGTTAATAATCAATCATTGTCTTCATAGTTGTAACTTTTTAAGTTAACTTATATAAGCGACTATAACGAGCAAGGGAAAAAAATTATAGAAAGGTTTTTAGAAAAAAAAGTTGATGATGAAAAGTTATTAAAATTTTACAGAATTAAACACAATGCTGAATTCTTTGATTTTCATTAAAATTGAAATAAAAAGAGATACAAAGTATTAAGTATAACTGAGTCTGTTTTTGATACCAATAATAATTTTACCTCTTATACTGATGGATGTTAAACTTACTTACAATCTAAACTTTTTTTATTGTGTATTTTCTAAGAGTGAAAACTTTTACAAGCAAAAGTTTGTTTATCTTTTCGAGTACAACAAAAGATATACAACAAAAAATTAAAGAAAAATAAAAAAATTATCTACAGCACTCAGTCACTTGTTACTAAATCCCTTTTATAATTAAGTAAAGTAGATTGTTCGATTTTTATTTTTATGTTTTTACATTTTTATATTTATTATTATTATTTTTTCTTGAGCAAAATTTTTTTGTTTACATCGTATTTGAATTTCTTCAATACACTTTATCTACATACTCTTTATCTCATTTTTATTTTCATTAATCTTATTCATACTTTTCTTTCTCTTGAAAAAATTCTGCAACTTTGTTTAATTTTATCATAGAAATGCTTTTTTTTTGTTATACACACCCAGAAGGCTAATAAAAAAGAAAATTTAATCCATTAAAAAAGTGCACTAATTATTTCAAATATTATTTCATTAATTTTATCCTTAAAATAGTTTAATTAAATACATACTCACGGAGTAAATAACAAAAAAAAAAAAAATTAAAAATAAAGAAAAAAGACGGGAAAAAATCCCGTTAGAAATAATAAAAAAAAGACAATATGAAAGTAGTTTAAAAATCTAATCAGTTTATTTTCATCTCTGATAAATTCATCCTAAGATTATACGTAATGGGATAAATATTTACCTAAAGAAAATGGACCCTCGTTCCCCGTTCAAAGCGAAAAAAATTTTTACTATTCGACAAGGCGAGGTGCAGATTTAGAGTTTACTAACTACTGATCTGTACAGTCACGTTCCAATGGTACTAGTAAAGTAATTGTGAGTTCTGCTGTGAGATTAGAATGCTGTTTTAAATATTGTCTGTGTGTATGGACGCAGACGCATATCATGATGTTACATAATACAGTATTACATTATTTATTAGACTTTATTTATATTAATGAATTAATTGATGCCATTTTCATTGTCAATGCTTAATTATTAAATAACAGTTTTTCTTCTGTTTAATTTTCTTCTGCCAATTTTTATAAATAATGAATTTCTATCTTTTTCCCTGTTATTTTGCAATGAGAGAAATTGTTTGCTTAGCCAATGCACTGTAAAACACAAGCATGATGAAAATATATCGTAATAAAAAAAGTATATACAAGTAAATAAAGCATAAATTTCTTCATCAATTGTTTTGGTTTAAAATTATATATGATGATCAGAGAAGTGTGAGTCATAGAATTATGGATTAAAAATTTAAAATAGGAGTCATATATTTATAAGTATTATGTAATTTTTAAAACTGAGTCAAGTTCAGAAATCGAGGGTTGTTGGGATTTTTTTTTAAAGAGGTGAGGAATCCCATTTACGGACGCCTAAGCAGTGTCGGGCTCGCTTATAGGTGCCGCAAGATATTATTAATATGCGTATGTAAACTTGCGCACTACCGACTAAACCGCCACCCTTGGCTACCAGTCCTTCCTGGAACCGCTAATGAAGCATTCCTTCTGGAAGGAGGGTTACAAGCCCACTCACACACTAATACGTTATAGTGTAATCCATCATAATAGGAATATAAAACCAAAAACACATCAGTCACAACAAAACACAGTAAAACAGATTATGAAATTACATACAAAGAAAAGTCACACAATATATACAAATACAAATGAAGAAAAATTCAAGAAAAGAACAAGTCTCACAACAATAAAAAGAAAAAAAAACAATACAGCAAGAACATAAAAATACGCCTGAAAAGAGCCATTTATTAATATTATACGATCAGTGCATCAACACAACACTAAAAATGCATACATCGGACAGCAGTAAAAATCTACAGCCAAACAGCTAATCCTCACTGAATGCAGTAAATACAAAATACTACATACTACAATAAGGCCCCCATGAAACAGGGAAATAGCCCAAGATCAGAAAGACATCATAGAGACATAATATACATCAAAATCAAAATACTCAAATATATACGTAAAAAAATTATAAATCAAAAACATTACATTATAATATCAGAACAGCAAACTTACACCATACACTAACCAGGCACAAACACATACCCCTTATACTTTTTTTACTACCTGCGGACGCCATCAGATACGGGAATGGAGTGTCCGCGGCCTCTTCATGTCAAGGCGAGACCCACATGTACGGGGGACTTCCTAGTCGCTCACTCGCGAACCTGCCCGCCTCCGCTTCCTCTGACGCAGTCTATTGTTTCGTGACTCCTCCCATGCTTGGGAGGGAGGGTTGTTGGCCTATCACTGAAGATAGTTTTACGGAAACTGCAGACGAAACTGGTTAAGGACTGGATTAGTGTAGTATTAATTGTTTAATTATTTAGTAAATTAATATAAAAATATTATTTTACTTTTATTCTACAGCTATATCCAACTTGTTACGATTCTGTAGGTCTATATGTCCAAATTATTACTATCAGCTTTGATTATAATGCTGTGAACTGTGATACCGTTTTACTGAAAGTGTTTACTTAATTAAATTATTGTTATTAATTTCATGTTAAATTTATTTCATTTATGAATACAGTAATGTAAATTAATATTTTTAATTGTGTTATTGCTGTAATCACAAAGAAATTACAAGTTACAAAAATACAGTAACTTATTTTAAACGGACAATACTTGTTTAGAACGGATTGACAAGCATGTCACTTTGTTTAGTAGGACTAAGCACAGACTATACTGTTGTGTTATATCTCCATCTCTGTTTATAGCCAAACAAAACAACATTACTGCGGTCCTCACGAATATGAATTTCGCCTTGTCAGTAAATGCATTTATAAAAAGGTTTTTTAAAAACTGAATCCTGAGCATGTCTTTTATAAAAAGTAATTAACCTAAAGGAGTGCGTTTAATTACTTTTTTTAATATTCATTACTCAATGGATAAATTCCAAAGATTTTATTTTATTTTTAAAAAGAGGACAATCAAATAATAAATGTTTCAAATGAAAACGAATTAAAAAATTAACGAGATTCTATCATAGGAATTGCTATATCTAATTGCTATATCAGGTTTGTTCATTTCAAGTAGGAAAACAGAAAAAACTCAAAATATTACGCCAAAAAAGTTACGTGACTGTAGGCATAAATTACAAAAAAGCTGACGACAAAGTTATTATACTTTCTTGGCATTGGTTATTTATTCTCATATACTGAAAAAAATAACGATTATGAAAAGTTAAAAAAAAAAAAATATAGAAATTTTCTACTTTCTGCTACCCCTACCTCGAAAAAAAATTCCCAAGAAAATCTGTCATTTATATGTATGTGCTTAGTACGTTAAAGGGAAGAAACTAAAAAAAAAAATTGCATTGAAGAATGAACTGTACAAGTAAAACGTTATCTAAAATATATTCTTTTGGAGTGGGATTGAATTATGATGAAATTTTACAGCAATATTATTATTAAAAGTTTAAATAAATTAAAAAAATTTCAAAAATAGATATTTTTAAACTTTGATCGGATCTCCTACCCCCAATATTGCCTCAAATTAGTTTTTGGGGTTGTTTTCACTACTACTTTTCCTAGGGAGACAAAACAAATTCGGTTAAAAATATGCAATAAATAAAAAGATATACAATAAATAAATTTTTGATTTTTGGGAAGGGGTAGAATTTGGGGGAAAATGGGGGTCTCATGGGTTATACCACCACTATAATTAAATACAATTTATATAAATAACTAACTATATAAATATATATATATATATATATATATATATATATAAATTTACATAATAAATAAAATTAAAACTATAAATATAATCAAACCAAACTTAAACTACTCTCGCTTTGCTCGCTAACCTTCGGCCGCTAGTCAAGGTTAGCGATCGAAGCGAGCGTAGGTTAAGTTTGGTTCCATTATATTTATTATTATATTGGATCTCATTTAAAATTTATTATATAAATTTTATGTATTTATAATGGTGGTCTATAACCCAGGAGCCCCGAAAAGTTTTTAAAAAATGGTAAGATAAGCGTGTACACATGTACTGAACTTAACATAAAATGAATTTATGTTTGCAAAATTTTGAGAAAATTGACCCCAATGAAACTATTTACCTCACCTCATGAAAATATTGAACCCAAACTTTAATCAAAAAATTGTTCCAAATACATAAGTCTCTGTAGCAAAGTTTATCAAAATCGGTTTATCCAGTTTGAATTTTGAGACTTAATCGGTTATTAAGCTTTAAGCACCGCCGACAGACCGTACTTCCCACATTTTTTAATTTTTTGGGATCTCAGTGTCATCATTTGTAGAGAATTTAATTCTCGTATATATATATATATATATATATATATAATATTTTTAAAGTATTCCACAAATTTTATTTACGTTTTATTAACTTTTGTTGTTGTTTACACTGAAACAATAACAAAAGAGTTAAATTCATTGGACTTACAGGCGTACGCATTGTCGATACGTACAAATTGTGATAAGACATAGTTGAGGTTTAGGTGAAAATATGCAAGAATAAAAAATATTTTAAAGTTATGTGTTATATCCGAAAATTTTATACAAATTGATGTTTTCCATTTAAAAAAAAATAAATTTGGCCGCCATATCATAAAAACGAAGTAGACTTCAAACATGGTAATAGGGTTGTTCAGAAATCATGGTAAAGTTCCCCGTTTAAAGTTCTTCGTAGCTTTTCTATTTTAAGAGAACCCAATAATGGTGCCATTAAAGTGAAATCTTGTGAATATACTGCGTTAGCGAAACTGAAGCGACTGATTTAGTACATGCAAATAAACAAAAAAGTTCTTATGGATGAATATCTTATCTCACATTATTTTCTTTTTATTATAAAGATTTATATCTGAAGAACTAATTGACATATTTTTATGAAATTTGATGAATAAGTTCCCAACAACATCTAAAGAATAAATAGGTTTGAAAATTTTACTTTTGAAAATCCTAAATCCTAAGTCGGGGTGAGACTGTACAGCATGGTCACCCTCAGTATCTCAAAATTTCGTCTAATTAAGGTCTTATTTTTTTTTAGACACATTTGTTAACAATTACAAAATAACAATATTTCCAAAAAAAAATTTGCAAAATCGAACCCCCACCCCAAAAATTCTCTAAATAAACTAGCGGGAATAGTGCGTCAATCAATAGTACCCCCTCTCACCACAAGGAGCGCTAGTGTAGCACTGACGTACAGCTGTTGTAGTCTTCTACTATGTTGTGTAAAAAAGTACAAAGTACTTTTTTGTACTTTTTTACACAAAAAAAGCTGTTGTGTACTTTTTTACACAACAGAGTTTTTACAAAAGTACAAAGTACGGTACCGCTAGTACCGCCACACCCACGCAAATGGATATGCGCGTGTTTTAGTTGGAATCATTGAATTAAATAAACATAAAATATTATATTTAAATAAAATGATAAATATCTTAAACTAATTTATGTATGTAAGCCGTGCTTCAGAAAAAAATCCACGTGACGGGAATGTCCTACAACTGATTTGTCAGCTTTTATCTATGATTAATAGTAGTGAGATCGGTGAGGTTTGAATAATGATAAACAATCCGAAGGTCATAAGAAGAAAGGAAGAAAATTAATAGTGAATTAATATTGTACAAGTTATTATTTTCGTAATATTGTTCGTTTTATTATTTTCGGTAATTTCAAAAATGCAAGAAAAAACGTAAATAATAATATTAATATTAATATATTATATTAATATTAATATTAATATTAATATATTATATTAATATTAATATAAATATAAAACTTTCATAATTTAGAAATAACTATGCGTCCAAAACATATTGGTCGACACACAAATCGAGCCAAGGGAAAATAAGATAATACAGAAGAAATGATACAATGAAAAATACAGCACAACGAAATGAACGAAATTGTTTACATATGTCACATTTACGGGGTACAGGATCATCACAAGAACGTATATAAATAAAAGACAATATACGTTTTGTGTGCGCTCTAATAACTAAAAAATTATTTAACCGATTTCGCTGAAAATTTCAGAATTTATTAATCATGAAATCGTTGCAATCGTTTTTACAATCGTCAATCGTTGTAAGTATGTGGATTGAATTTGGAAAATCTATGTTTTTGTCATTGGTGAATTATACGTTGAATGCTCCAGTGTAGGAAAACCTAGCAATTTGTTTATATATGCGCTAAGTGGATTCACCAAAAACATCGTATGCCCCAGAGCATTGCAATGATTTTGATTTATTTAACTGAAATAGAAGTAATATTGAACTGATGTAATATTTTATTACTTTTATAATATAATTTGTCAAATATAATAGAAAATTTATTTAACTCATACACTCAAATTCAGCAATAGCGAAGCATTGCTGGTGCTGGCTATTTTTAATCGCTAGTTAAAAATAAAAATGGCCCAAAAAATGATATAATAATAATAATAATAATATATAAATAAAAATATTTATATTTAATCTTAAAAATAAAAAAAATAGAAATTTATTTTAAAATACGTATAAGAAAAACAATTTTTGTATTATGCCGAAATAGATATTACTCAAATTTTTAACAAATATTGACACAGACACACACACACACACACACACACACACGCAATACTTATTCAGAGATGGATATCACGGTAGTCTCACAATAAACGTTACTAGTAATTCTATCGAGAATGAGGGTAAGTGAGCCGTATTAATATTCCATGATTATACTGTATTAGGACTATGGAGACGGTACTCGTATCTTCTCAAACGAGCTACATCAAGAGGTACACAATATTAACATATATATCGATATAAATAAACTACTTAAAAAATATTTACCAGAGAGAGAAAGTAATAGATAGAAGTAAGTGAAGGATGATTTATTTTTATTTTTCCAATATCTAATACAATGAATGAAGGAAAAATTTAATATTATTTTGCAGTTTACAAATTCTGATACTAGTATTGAAGATTCTTTACGTATAGCTTTATTGCAGGTATTATATTTGCATGACTGAAAGTGATGAATTAATTCTATGCTATCTTGTAAAGTCCTTTCTTTACTTTTTTCAATATGAAAAAATTTCTTTTCCTGTGCTTTTTTATAAATTTTATTTTTTCCTGAAATTTCTTACTTAATGTAGCAGGTTCTATTTTTCCTGAAAAGAAGAAAAAAACATTGTAAAACGGAGGAATATTACACGATAAAAATAGCGTGTTCATTTAAAAATTTACCGGATAAAATTATATTTCAAATTAAATTATTATCATATATAAAACGATTAAAATGTAACAAAATGACATCATATTTGAATTTTTACTTAATTTAATTTTTTTTTATTTTTTGTAATTTTGTTATTTTTAACCGACTACAAAAAGAGTTTTACAATAATTTTATGTATATTAAAGTTTTACTTTTCACGTAATAATCCAATATTGATAATCAATTTAATTTCCCGGTGAATATAGCTAGAATAGCTATATTAAAGAGAAAGTTGGGTGATCATGTCAAAAATTGGATTTACGTTTTAGGGTTCAACAAGTTCATCTAGAACTAAAAATTACATATATATGTATGTATGTGCGTAAGTATGTACATATGTTTGTCGTACTGGGTTTGATCTTATATCTTAGGAATGACCGAATCGATTTTCTTCAAATTTGCCTCAAAATTTTCTATATTGATCATGTAATTTTTTTCAAAATTTAAGAGGGTGGGGATATCGCGGAAATTTCGATTTTCTTAAGAGACATTTTAGATAAAACTTTATTAAAGCAAATTTGTTACCTACAATGCGAATATAAATAATCCAAAAAAATCAATCTCCACCTCTTAAAATTGAAATGTGTTTTTTTGTTCTTTTGCTTTATCAAATAGTTTTCAAACATTTTTTGAAAGTGTATACTTCACATATAAGTCTGTTAAGAAATGTGTACAATTTTTTAAAATGATAGACCCCGGACCTAAAATGAAGAAAAGTTTTTTGAAGAGTTTCTTTTACTTAGTCTTTATTTAAGAGGGCATTACGTTTGGAGAAAACTTTACTTAATCAAATTTGTTAAGCTTAACCTATAAAAAAAATATTTTTAGAAAACTTTTTCTTAAAATTTTTCCCACCTCTAAAAAATATATATTCTGTTTTTTTGGCTCTAACTATTTTAATTTTTTATTATTTTCGGGAAAGTCATGCAATACTTGTAAGTTCTTTATTTTATAACTGAAGTTCCTCGGTGATTTTGTCGTCAAACTTTCTAAATAACTTAGTGGAACTGTTTTTTTTTAAATATGTCTAAAAATAGACTTGATTTTCTTTATATTTATCACAACGTATTTTTGTATTAATAATGTAATAAAATGCATGAAGATCATCAAATCAAAATGTATTAGGATGTACAATCCCGAACATAAATGTATTAAGATGTATCAATGTAACAAGATAAATCATCTGATTTTATCGTGATTTTTAATAAAATATTTTGAGCGAAAAAAAGATTATTCATACAGCAAAATCTTTTTGGCATTTGAAAAATGCCATCTTTGACCGAGCTCAAATCAGGAACCTCCAGTTTAAAGACAACAGACGCTACCGCTTCGCTACGGGGATGGAAATTTAACGCAAATAATATTTTGTGTTCAGGAATATTCCTGAAATATTTAGAAATTTCTTGTAGTTTTTTGGATCCCTTTTATTATTTTTATTAAGACTCAGGTTTCTAATTTTTATATGTTTTTGGAAACGGGTTTCTTGTGGCATGGTCAATCTTTTCTTTTATAATTCTGTGTGATATTAAAAAACGAAAATAGAAAAAATAAAACATATAAAAATATTATAAAATAATAAAATATAATAATATAATAATAAATATTATGATTGTAAATAATATAATAAAATATATAAAAATATATAAATATATGAAAATATATAAAATAAAGTATTAAATAAAAAATTGAAAAATAAATTAAACTTATAGAAAAAAGAAGATAATAATAAAACTATTTCAAAAACAGTCCTAACAAATGCAGAAGATTCTATGCATTAAATTTTGAGTTTTTGATGTTGCCGCCAAATTAATTATTAAAAATTAGTAAATAGTTATTTTTAATTTGGTCTCGACATGTAAAATTTGAAAGTTAAAAAAGAATTTCAAAACTTTTTTTTTCCTATGAATTTAATTCGTTTTAAAAATATTTAGATGGAGTAACAGATAATGTAATTCCATTTTGTAAATTAAAAATTCACCGGTTATTAAAAAATTGATTTAAAAAGAAATTTATAATGGTAAATTGAAATTAAAATCTTATTTCTTTGTATTCAAACAAAATATTTCCAAACAGCTTTCACATACTTTCTGGATTAACGTAATTTAATATAAATTATAATGAAAACTTATTAATTTTTTATTTTTCGTTTGTATTTTGGTATATCAGCGTAGAAAAATATATTAAAACATTGTTTTTTCAATCAAAATGTTCTAAAGAAAATAATTTATTAGATCTACATCAAAAGAAAAATTATTAACATACAAATGTATTCTATAGTCAACATATTAGAGGTATTTTACTGTAAATCATTCACAAAAAAATTAAGTTTTATACTTGTACTTTTGATGTATGATTTCTTTTCCATTCGAAAAAATAGATTAAATGGTCTTAATACTTTCAAAAATTATACAGAAAATCAAACATACAGGACGATAGTTTTACCTGGGACAAGAGTATAAACCTACAATTTCTTCTGGAAGAATTGGTTTAATACTTTTTCTTTATAAAAGTTTTCAGTAAGGTAAGGCAGCCAAATTGAACTGTTCTGTTCAGTTTCACTATTTGGCGCGCGCATAGTGACAATCCTGAGAAACGTAGATCTTAAACGAAAAGAGTGCATACGCGGAAGAAAACTATTTCAATACTTTTTCATGTTTTTAATATATTCAATCATCATAGATATCAGAGAGCTAACTTGTGTTTGTGCTTTGAAGATAAAATTTAGTAAAATGAGAAGAAATGATAAAGCTGGGCGGGCGCTTGAAATTAAACGTTGAATTTTTAAAATTAAACACTGAACTTTAATAAAAGGGAAAATATGTGAATAGTTATACGAACTCGGTACATCTAAACTATGTAGCCGATGACACAGAGGTTTTGAGAGTAAACAGTTTCATGTGCAAATTTCTCATTTTATCCTGTGAAAAACGATCTGTTCGAGTACTTCAAGTTTTATTTCAGAATGAGTCTAAATGACACTGACTAAAATTAAATTTACTTGCGGAAATTTTAATGTGGATCCCTAGTTTAAAGTGATCCTGCAATTGTATAGAAACATGGCAGATTGGATAATATTCTCGACTTCCTCCCAGGCTTTCTATTTTTTGTCGGAGGAAGAAGTTGCCTTCTATAGGCACGTTGTAGTCTCGAACCCCATATTAGTGTGGGACCCTCCATTGCAAGCCTACCCACTCCATCTAAAACATAGATTGCCGGATTCATCTTACACTATTATCACAGCACCCTATGTATCTTGATTTCATCTACATCCCCACAGCTGGACCCACGCCTCGAACCCACCGGAATCCTGCGGTTTCTTTTTCCTAGACCTTAAAGCAGGGGGACCTGTCCCAATGAAGACCCAGAGAAAATTATTCACTTCTGGACTTCTGCCATCTTTGTTCCGATGACCTTAACAAACATCGTGGACTCCGCTAGTCAAGATCATTCGATTTGCAGCATAGGCCCAATGATATTCTCTGGAGTAAACACACCAAAATATTTCCACCATGCCACACCGTATGTTGCAAGATCCGCCGATCGCACATGAACACTGTTCGTTCTACGGTTTCCTTCTTCCCGCAAAAATTAGGCGTAGGGATTCAGCATTTGCGTGCACAGGTATGCCTTAAAACAAGTCCATTCCGGATTTCAGATCCGGACCTGAACCGGATCTGAAGTCCAGTTCATTTCCTTACCGGACTTCAGATCCGGTAAGGAACTGGTCAACAAGTATCCCAGTTCCCGGTTTTTGGGTACAGCCATCTCTGAAGGTCAGAAATCAGGTAGGTCCATCTGGCTTTCATCGACTGATCCCATTTCTCCTGCCACATGGGGACAAGAGATGCTTCTGGATCCGCCTTACCCGCTCCTTTTGTACATCTTCTTCCACTTCCAAACGAGGAGATCCCAAACACACTATTGGATATACATGATATAAATATTATACGCACGTACACCAGTGCCAATGCAAACGACAGGTCCAGTATAAACGGAAAGAAGCAACGCTAAATAATATTTTTTTATTTTCCAGAAAACTATTTAACAACAGTCATTCGGAGACTTTCAGATAAATCATTTTGAAAATAATTTTCATCTTTAATAATAAAAGAGAAAATTAGTTTTTGATAAATAGAAAATAAATATGGTTATAATCTTTTATGATAAACTGGTCAGTTATGTTAGGCCACATTAAAGCTGAATGTTTAAGGATGATTAATATAATTAAATTTCTAGCGTTCTATGTTTGAGTGAACGTAAATCTGTTACACTTAACATATACAAAAGTTTAATATTGTCCAAATTAGAATATGGATCTATATTACACAATCCTGCAAACCCAAAAAAACTCATTTAAAAAAGTAATTAAATTGTATACACAATACTTGCATCCGTTTTTCCCTAGGAGCATTTGCAAGTCCAATACCTAGTGTGCTAGCAGAATCTCATGAATTCCCATTTTCATATTGGAGAAAATATCTAACTGCTAAGTTTGCAGTCAAAAGGTCAAGTTTTCCTTAATAAATAAAGCAATCAGCGATGCATTTGATCGAATATTTTAAAAGAAAAATCCATGCCTTCACCTTTTAATCGAAGAGTGAAGATTTACCTCCAAGAACTAAATTTATGATTTCCGCAGTTTCTCCAGAACGAAAAGGAATGAGTCGTACTATGGCTACATAATTTTCCAAAAACTAATATTTATTAGTTACCGGCAATAAACAAAATTTAAACATAAAAGCGGTCAGAAGCCAATTTAATGTGGTAATTTACAACTACAAAGATTATATACATATCTAAATAGATGGTTTTGTCTCTACTGAAGGCTGTTCTATTTTATTTCCTGACAACCAGTTGTTATATAAATTCAGTGCTTACTCTTCTATATATTTCTGTGAGGCTTACGCTACATATTCTGCATTAAAAACTATTTGCACTGATAAAGAAAACTTTCTAATTATGACAGACTCAAAAAGTATCTTTCAAAGCTTAAACTGCAAGAACTCAGAAGTAATCATTCAAGAAACTTGTAACGTTTTTTTTTAAAAAAAAAAAAAAAGGTATTTGTTTGGGTTCCAAGTCATTTAGGCATTTGAGGTAATAAATAAGCTGATAAAGCAACTAGAGACTCGTTAAATGTACATCAAGTGAATTTTGTAAGTCAAAATGGTTTTGTAAGCTGGAAATAAATTGAAAATCCAGTGAAAAAAATTTTGGTTGTTCAGTCCAGCCTTAATGAACTCAGGAGAGTATATTCGAAAAACCATTTGTTCCTTACAATAGACGAGATCAAGTCATTTTAACACGACTAAGGGTTGGGAACTCTAAAATAACCCATGCCCATCTACTTGGCTCTCCTCTGATCATATTGTCAGATATGTTACGTGCTATGGACTATCTAGAATGCCATATATCTAGAATCATCTATCTAGAATGCCATCTTCTTCTAGAATGTTCAAAATTCGCAGCTGGTCGTCACTAGTTAGGGTTTAGCTCAGATAAGAAGTTACTGAGTCAAGAGTGCGACATCATGACTACGACGTAGAGTTAAATTTAATTTCCTTTTGTGGTTACCTAACAGTTGCTGTTAAATAATGTTTAAATCTAAAAAAATTATAATTACTTGATCTGGTTCTGTTTGAATCTATCTAATGTTTGCTTATTGTTTTTACTACGTTTTTGCTCTTTCAACAAAGACTAATTTAATCTATATTGTTTATTGAAGTTGAACGGAATGTATATCATACATTGCGTGTGTTTTTTACATTATTGAGTTTAGATTTTTTTAAATATTTTTATTTATAGTCGCATCAACAATCAAACCTATTAGCGACTAATCAATAACTGCGTACATGTACCGGTGTAATCTTGAACAGATTCAGGCCAACCATCCTGAGACGAGTGGTTAGTTAATTGAATCCACTCACCAAAGAACACCGGTATCTACGATTTAGTACTTAAATCCGAATCGTACTTTATTACGATTTGAAACTTAGAACTCTCCACTTCGAAATCAGCTGATTTACGATGCCGAGTTTTACCGCTACATCAACTCGGTGGGTTGTAGATTTTGTCAGTGATGGTTTAATGTAATTTTGAGTCGCTAATTACTTCAATTGCTGATGCGACTTTAAATAAATATATTAAAAAAAAAGTTACTTGTGTTAATATTTTACAAAAATACTGTGAGTTCGAAAATCAAATGAGTAACTAAAAAAAAATTATTCAAATTTATGCAAAAAAAAGTTTAATTAGAACGTAAATCTTTCAGAAATAAAAAACTGTTGATCGTTTTGGTTGTCTGTCATTACTAAAATTTACATAAAACTGTTGATTTCTTAACAGAATTAAAGAGGTATAAAATGAAAAATAAATAAATAAAAAGAAGTATTGTCATTAATAGAAAGGATAAGTTAATTAAAAATCCTTTAAATAATACGTACTGAGAAAATTATTGATCTCATTTCTTTTATCGATATTGCACTGCTTCATGGTGACATAATAATTTGTCAATGTCTTAGTTTCTTTGTATAAACTCATCAAGAAATCATCGTTACAAAATAAGAAAAAAAAAAGATAAAACCGTTTCTATTATTTATCTCTCGCTGAATTATCTGTATTAGTCATTTATATATGTTACTGCAACGCCCTCTTGCGGTGTAGACTAATAAATAACATCTCGATTCTTTTTCTTAAGATTTTTTAAACGATAATTATCAGCACACAAAGCTCTTCTAAAATCCGTATTAGTAACTGAATTGTTTAAAAAAAATAACATCAACGACTTTTTAAAATCGTGTATTTCCTTTATAAGGAAAATATTATAGTTGCTACCAGTTTCATTGTTATCAGAAAAATTAATAAAAAATGCAAAAAACTACTATAAATACTATATCACTAATGTTTTACAAATAGCAATAGTTTCTTAATTTTTTTAGATTTAAATAATAAAAAAAAAATGTTTATAAAATAAATCTAACAAAACCAAAAAAGTAGTTTGATACTATTTTTCATAGTTTGCCTTTTCATTTTGATGAATAAAAATATTTAAGTTAGAAGAGTATAAGTCGTACTAGCTTTCTCTGAGAGAAATGATTAGTGAATAAATGAAAGTTGTCATCTAGTAGGATTGAATGTAACCGTAATTTTAATGGGTTTAGCATGTACCATATATCCGATTCTGCGAGGAAAGCATTGATGATGGTTTTTTTCATCCTTAATAAGCCCTCAAATTTTTCAAAACAGAAGAAAAAAAGCTGACAACACAGTTGTAGGATTTTCCTGCCACGCGGCTTTTTTCTGATGCACGGCTTACAGACACATACATTCACAACTTAATTTAAAATATTTATCATTTTATTTAAATATATTTTTTATTTAATTAATTCAATGATTCTAACTAAAGCGCACGCGCATACCGTATTTCATTCGGGCGGGTGAGGCGGTACTAGCGGCCACTATAAATACTTTTTTACACTTTAAATATTATTCATTTATTTAATTCTTCTGCTCACCTGTAATGTTACAACATAGCAGTGAACTTACAGACTCAGCAGGGTTGGTCTAGAGGTGAACGAGTTATCGCAAATCATCTAATTTCGAAGTCGTGGGTTCTTAGATTCAAATCATAGTAAAGGTACGTTTATACCGATTTGAATACCGGTGTTCTTTGGTGGTTGCGTTTCAATTAACCACACGTCTCAGGAATGATTGACCTAAGACTGTACAAGAGTATACTTCATTTACATTTATATAAAGTAAGTTTCGTTTATACTGATATCGGATATAGTGACCAAAAAGGTAAACGTCTCTTGGTAGGTTTGGTATGCTGTTAATACATAAATACAATATGTATATATTTTATAATTACATCGCTTTTAGTGACATATCGGTTATTATGACTTATATTTTCTACTGCAATGCAACATTTTATCGCTTATAATGACGGACAAAAGTGATTCATCAGTAACGTAATAAATCTGCATTGTAGCTACAGAAGTATTTTGACATTTCCTTTTTTCTTACATATGTACTGTAGTTCTTTTTGTTAACTTCTTCGTGTCCAGATTATTGTAAACTGAAGCAGTCACATTCAGTTGTTATTAATCTTTTGCTGCGAGCGTATGATATCGTGCGAGTACAGTATTTTATTTTACGTATCCTGTGTAATTCATTTATGATCTAATTATGACTTCGCGAAAACATTCACGATAGAGAAAAAGGGACACAATATCAGGAGGTTAGAGAATGGCGAAACTATTAAGAATATCGTCCTAGAATTAGGTGTAAGTCATTTGACAATATCGGTGATATGGAAGAACCGTGAAAAAATTAGAAAAAAATTTAAAACCAATTCTGTGTAATCAAAGAAATTATGTCCTAGTCATCATAATGATGTAGACTAAGCGCTGTTAAAATATTTTAAATACCAGAGGACTAATATCCCTATTAGCGGCCCTATATTGCAAACTAAGGCAAAGGAATTTTCTGAAAAAATCCGATAGACCAAGTGAAATAACTTTAGCTTGGATATAATGGTTCTGTTAGCGTCATGATATTATATCGGTGAGAATAAGTGGCGAGGCTGCAGGAGCTCCAACCGGTATGTCAGAAAATGGCTGGAAACCATTTGGCTAGAATTAAAAGAAGGCTATTCGGACGAAGAAATCTGTGATGCTGATGAATCCGGTCCTTTTTTTAAACTTACACCAGAACGAACCCTTTGGTTTAATGGGGAAACGTTTTCGGGTGGAAAATTATCAAAAGTAAGACTAACATCTCTACTTGCTAAAAATATGACTTGAATTGAAAATAAAAAAACTTCTGGTTGTAGAAAAGTGGTAAACCCCAATGTTCTAAAAGTTTGAAATCGCTTCCTGTTATGTACGAAAGTAAGAAGAAAGCTTGGATGACAAGTAATATCTTTATGTCTCGGTTACGAAAATGGACTGTGAATTAAAGATTGAAAATAACAAAATACCCATTGATAAATGTCCGGCTCATCCACATGTCGAAAATCTTCCGTGTATAACGTTACTATTCTTACCACTAAAAACAACAGCGGTCTTACAGCCCTTAGATCAAGGCGTGATCAAGTCGGTAAAAGTTTACTACAAAAAACACCTAATCTTACATATGATTCAGGATTTAGATAAAAAAAAAGGAAACACAAATAACTATTCTGAATACAGGCTGATAAAGTTACTGACGTTGCATGTGAAGAAGAATCTTTTGCGGAATGGGGCAACAACTCTGCAAAACCAATCATTTTCAAATGCATTGTTTGAAGATTAAGAGATTGGCAAAGATTTAGAAATGCATGAAACTGTAACAGATGATGATATAGTGGCTTCAGTACTAGTAGAAATAGACGGGAACGTAGGTAATGACTACGAAGGTAACGATGAAGAAATCAACCTGCCAAATCTTCCAGAAGTTTTAGCGGTAATGAAAACAGTTTGCTGGTTTATAATTTTTGCAGAAGTTTCTAATGAAAAACAAAGTGTTTGTTTTGACTTAGAAAAGAATCTTAAAAAACTGTCTTACATCACAAAATGTTCGAAACAAAAATAACAGACTTTTTGCAGAAAAAATAATTTTTATAATTTTTTTTTCTATTTTGTTTTATTCTACCGTATTTGTATTTATTATTGAGTAGTTTTGTTTTTATAATATTTTTGCGGAAATAGATTAACATTATTATTTTTATTATTATATTACGATACCCGTGTAAATGGCATATTAAAGTAGTACCACTAAGCTATCTAAACATCGGTTGTTGTGCTATCGGTTATAATGACCTAAAATTGTCGGTCCTTTTGAGTTCACTGTAAACGATATTTACTGTATATCATACTCATTCAGCCTCTGAAGTAATACCTTACGGAGGTTCCGAAGGCTAAACAGGAAAAGACAGAGACGAATACAGCAGCTGTACGTCAGTGATACACTAGCATTCCTTGTGGTGAGAGGAGGATACTAATGACGCAGTATACCCACTAGTTTATTTAGAGCACTTTTTGGAGGTGGAAGTGCGATTTCTCAAAACGTTTTTTTGGAATTAAATTTTTTTAATTGTTAACAAATGAACCTAAGAAAAATTAACCTTAATTAGGCAAAATCTGGAGATTCTAAGGGTGACCTTGCTGTACAGCCTCTCCTCCTGTATGACCTTTTAATTGAAAATTTAATGGTATCAATGCCCCATATATAGAAGTAATCTGACCAAGTTTGGTCAAAATCGGTCGAGTACATACGTACACCCGAAAAATTTCCATTTGGTTTTTTGGGTTTTTTAGGTGTCAAAACGTAGAGATCCGGTGAAAACCGCATATGCCCAAATTGGACCGATTACAATACTTTCTTTTGTAAAGCTATAACTCTGCTATAACGATGACGGAAAGTATAAATAAGGAAATCATTAAATTATGTTTATGTGAATTAAAAGTTTTTTTGGAACATTCCAAAAAATCCTAAAAATGGGGTTTTTTACAACATACAATCAAATTTTTTTATTTAGAAAAAGTTGGAATCTTTAAAATAAGATTATATTTAATTTTGTCAATGTGATGTGATATAATTAATTAATTTTTTTATAACTTTCAGAATTTTTTAATACATTTTCTTCTTCGTAATACGAGGTTACTGATACTGAAAATATATCTTTCCGCCGGAATGAATATCTTTCCATATCTTTCCGGAATATTTCTATTTCTCGATATTTTAAGGTTCATGAAAATGATTCTTGGTTTAAAAATTATATATGCGCATGTGCGCTTACGTGTGTATAACAAAGTTTTATTTTTACATAATTATCTTTTTTATAGTATGAGGCAGAATAAATAATAATAATAATAATAATAATATATAACATAGAAAAAAATTATTTTTGTCCTTAAAAATAAAAATTGATTTAATTAAAAATTAAATTAAAAAGAGTTTTAAACAAATTATTATGTAACAAACAGTTTTTCATAAAAAACATTTTACAAATGAAAAAAAAGTTATATTAATGATCCAGAGAACGATTGAAATGACAAAATAATTAACGTTGAGACAATGCATTAGGTAGAGGACCAAAATATGGAATATTTACGCTGACAATTGTATTTCACACAAAGGTGGACATCAATTATATTATTATGACATATTTTAGGTGGGGGTCAAAATTTGGATCGGGAGTAAATCGAGCGTACTTTACGCTCGTTGGACGGTCAAAGGCCCAATCGATCGACCCATTCTCATGCTTCAATTTCCCTCACTTTATAATAGTAGCTGGTGTCAGAAACACACTCCCTTCCACTAATAATATAACCAAACATCAGCAACCTCTTATATGTGTCGCTTTTGTAACGAAACAGGCAGCAACTCATGGTTTTAACTGTCAGCTGTCAGAAAGGGTTAAAGTCAACAAATGATCTTATCAAGTAAATTTGTAATCATCATTTAAATCGCAAAATTAGGCGGAAAATTAATTTAATCCTTTAAACATAATTTAATTATAATATAACACCGATTTATAAATTATATTTTTATAAATAGTGAAGCGTGATTCATTTTAAAGCGGTCTAGTTTAAATTAATATCATGGCTTTGATAAATCAGAAAGATTTCATACCAAAATAACTCCTATTTGTTTCTATTCTCGATCAATCACATTGAGATACATATAAAACGTTTTTAAAAACGTTGAAATTTTCCGAGACCATAATAAAAATTGAGATTGTTTTTCAGTTAGTTTATAGAATGAGCATCATAAAAGAATAAGCTGTCCCATTTAAGTAACACTAGATATAAATATCACCTTCAGACAAATCGAGTGAACGGAGAGGCAGTACTGGGAATCCAATATACTGAAAAAGTTATTGAACGTGTATCAGTATGACATAATCTTGCTGAGAGTAATACTACTCGCGTTTATCGCTTGACAATTATGTCTAGAATTTACAAACGATTCTGATAATATTTAATTATTTACTGTTTTATTAATTAAAATAATTTAATTTTAAATGGACAAATTAATTTTAATCTTATTAATTGAATAAAAAAATTGTTTATTAATAAAAAAATATTAAATTTTATCTAAAATTATTATTATTGTTGTATTGATTTCTATGTATTCATGAACTCTTTATTTACAAAGCGATTGTGGTAATAGAGTTAAATATAATACTTTTAAATCATAATAATGATTATCACTGATGCTTGATAATGATGATGAAGAATGATGACAGTCATTAATAATGACTGATGACGGCTGATAATGACTAATGATGATAACTGATGATGATTGATAAAGATGGTTAATGATGATGTGTAATGGTTACGATTACGATTGATGATGAAAATGTTAATGATTGATGATTAATGGGGACGATGACTGATGAAGACTGGTCACCAACAGGTGATGATGATAATTAATGATTGATTATGACTACTGCAGATGATGTAGATATTGATAATAGATGATAACTGATGAAGATTGATTATAATTGATGATAGTTGATGGTTAGTGATTAATGACTGATGAGAATTGATTATAACTGGTAATGATTCATGACTGATGGTGAATTTGTTGATGGGAGACAATGATGATGATTGATTATGACTGATTGGTGATGGTTGATGACGATTATACGACGATAATGTCTACGGTTATAACTACGGCTGCGACTTCGACGACTGTGGCTGCAGTGACAACGATAATAATATTAATAATACATTTTTTTTAATATTTACAACAGACAATATAATTATATAAAATAAAATAGTCATTTATACTGTGTTTTCCTTTTCGGATGAAGTCAGCTCTAAGTGTGATACAATCATCTTCTACTTGATGGATTTATATCGCATTGGTTCTCAGTGTTCTTTTTGAAGTGAAAACTGTTCTAAACTATAAGACTCTGGTCATAAACAGTTATGTCTTGAACTCGATCATACGTAGTTTATACAACAAAAAAAAAGGACTAAATCTTACAAGACTGGTTCGGCACATTACTCTACTTTTATATATTAAACGGCTTCATTTCATCCCAAACACAATAAACCAATCACTATATTTTATTTTTCATTTTCAACGAGTAATCTTTTATGCTATTTTTTTTTAACTACTTCTACATTCGGGTCCAACGATACTGGTAGTTAAACTTATTTAAGTAATATTTTAAACATAATTCAACAGTACGTAAATTTATAATTAGGCAAATTTAGCTTTTAAAATAATTTTTTATATTTAAATTCTATTGAAACGGCATTGACTAGGCTTAATGTATTACTTAACTGCCAGAAGTTATTAAATCTACAAATAAAGTGTTCAATACCCGAATATTTTACTTCATTTTCAACAAAAACCTTTTATAATTACAATAATATTATTGTACAAACCTACTTTATTTATTATGTGTACATTTATTTTTGAAAAATAGTACAATAGACATTACCTTAAGCTTCTTTAAAAGGAATTAGGCAAATTTAGCTTTTAAATAATTTGTTATATTTAAATTCTATTGAAAATCAACGGTATTGATTAGGCTTAATGTATTACTTAACTGCCAGACAATATTAAATATAAAAATATATAAGTCTACCTATTAGCGCGTATCTTTGTTATTTTATGTTGCGATACAGTAAAATATACTGTACGATTTATGGATACAACACCCCGTATACAAGCAGAGCCTTGTGTGACTCAAGAAATATTGCTGTGAACCTATATTTAATATTGTAATAGTTTTCATGATTCATGAGTCACTATTTTAAATCGCTGTGTTGATATAACTTTCAAACAGATTTCCTGTTGTTGAGGGTATTCGACAGTTGAATAGCATGGGTAGTTGACAGTAACGGTCGCTGGGGTTTTCATTAATTGATAACTTTCGTTAGTTTAGATAACTTTGTCTAAACTAGACAAAAATCTTGTTTTATAACAATCAGATAGAAATTTCTGTAAACTACTCTTTGTTAGAAGCATAGTAGTAGGAAGATATTCGGCTAAAATAAATAATAATTTAAAAAACCTCTTTGAACAACAACTTTTGGTAGAAACGTGACTGACTAAACGCAAGATATCGTCTAGGTCTAACTATGACTTGTGAACCAGAGCTGCCGTACATTGAAGGTTAAAAGAAATACTGAGGCTGGTTGCTCTTAAATAAATTACTCACTGTTATTATATGAGTAATTTTTTAGATAGATAAAACAAACTCAGTAAAGTATTAACTAAAATTCTATTTTAGACGTTAAAAATATAATAAAGAAAGATCTAATAACTAATATAACAGTGTAATACTATTAATGATTAAATTTAATGATAATGATTTTCATTAGAATTTCCCATTATCAGAGATGTAAATGTAATCTTAGCTGCAATAATAATCTCTTAATAAGACAGTTAAATTTAATAACATTACAAGGAAATCCTATCAGAAGATTAAAAAGACCGTGAAGTAGGGACTCGAGAGAAGCAATTTATGTATCTTATGCAAATTCAAACGAACGAATATTTTTAATTACCGTGTGTTGTATTAATTTTCTAAATATTAATTTCTGATCGAATTATTTTTATTTTTTCTTTACATACGTTTCCTTGCTTTATTTTTATTTATTTTAGCCACCAATAATATATATATATATATATATATATATATATATATATGTATATATATATATGTATATATATATATATATTGATGGTCCAATATTATCCAATATATTTATATATTGGAATGAATTCCTGACTAGGAGTGCTCTCTTTAAAGTCATTAATAATTATTATTTTTTGCTCATATTCATTAGTTAATTTGTTTTATTACATGTTTTGGATTTTAAACAAAGTAAGTTTTAAAGAATGGGATGCCTTAAAAAATACACTAAAAACATATTACTTAGATATTTTTTTTTGATTTTTGCAAAATAGGTACCTAAAGAGCATCTACCAATGACTAAATTTTAATTTGTAACAAATTACAGAAGTAAAGAATTTATAGAAGATTTAAAAAGTATTGTTATTTTTACATTTTTGCGTTTGCTTTTAAATAGTTTTTATTATTTTTAAACTTAATCTAATTTAAAATTTAAAATACGGGTAGCCTACAAAAAAGGTAATCCCCATTAAAAAAACCGCTCGTAAGAAATGAACAAGTAAAACCTGCAACGATAAAAGTAGTTTAAACCTGTTGTTATTACTTCTTTCTTGAATTTTCGAGCGAAAATATCTTGATATCAGTTTTTACAGAGAGTATCATGAAGTTCTCTCAGGAATTTCATTACCTCTTCTACTGGTAAAATTAATGGAATAAGTTCATATAAATATATATCCTACAACACTTTGTTTGAGAGATACGGATAGTGAATGATTTCGCTCGTATTTCAGCTACTATGGTGAAATGAGGTCGTACTGAAATTTTTAAGATGTTAGTTAAAGGACACAATTAGAGATTTCTTGTGATTATTGACCTGAAAAATTAAATAAATAGCTTCTAGAACCGTATCTGCAGTAGTTTTTGAGAAATCTGGGGTAAAACTCAATAAATTGGGGTAAAAACCCTGTTCTTTATATTTGACGTAAAAACGGGTAATGAATACATAAAATGTTTGAACAAAAGTTGTTGAAAATTAAATTTTGAACAAAATTGTGAAAGATAAGTTGAATAAAACAAAGAAAAGTTAGAAAAATTCCGATCGTGGATCTAAGTAAACAAGAGATAGGCGGCAGCCAGGTCTGCGCATCGTGCGATTGCGCTGCCCCCCACCACAACTTCTGCCATTGCCGGCTCCATTGCATCAGTCTGAGCCCAGCTACGGGCAATTGAACATGTGGTCTACGATCGATGCTCCCACCAAGTGTGAGTTGCAAAGTGTGATACGTTTTATACAAGCAGAAGAATATAATGCTGCTGTCCGATAGCAGAATGAGCCTAGTGTGTGGTGAAAACGTTACGAGTGATGGTAGTGTACGGGAATGGTGTAAGGCATTTAGAGAAGGGTGAACGGACGCCCATGACAAAGGCGGGCAAGGACGCAAGTCTTTAACTCTTTCTTTTTCCTGTTTAGCCTCCGGTAACTACCGTTTAGATAATACTTCAGAGGATGATATGTATGAGTGTAAATGAAGTGTAGTCTTGTACATTCTCAGTTAAGGACGCAAGTCTGTCACTACCGCACGCCTGGTTGAGCGTGAAGATGATTTTGTCCGGAGGTTTACGATAAGTGAACTTTCTGCAGAAGTCCCAGAAATTTCATGATCTTCTCTGTACATAATTGTGACTAAACAGCTAGGATACCGGAAACTGTTTGAACGTTGGGTCCCAAAAATATTTAGTGACGATGACAAAACGCAGCGAATGGCGTTAGCCTTAATGTTAGTCATGCGTTACGATAGTTTTTAAAATCTATCGTTACTGGCGATGAGACTTGGATCCAATATGACAATACAGAAACCAAAGAACAGTCTAAGCAGTGGATGCACACTTCTTCTCCAAACAAACCGAAAAAGTTTAGGAAGCATACAAGAAAGTTAAGGAAAATTTTGTGGTATATAAATTATAATCTACTAATGTGTTAAATAAAGATGATATACCGATTTATAATACGAAAGAAAAAGACGATAGGTGGGTGAAATATATTGAAAAGTTATACGGACGAAATGCATTAGAAACTGGTGTTATAGAGGAAGAAGAGGAAGTCGACGATGATGTAAAGGCAGATACAATACTGAAATCTGAATTTAATAGACCACTAAAAGATTTGAATGGCAGAAAAAGGCCGCTGGGATGGATGGCATACCTGCAGAATTACTGCACAGTGCAGCTGAGGAAGGGTTAGATAGATTACACAAACTGGTGTGTAACATTTACGATAAAGGGAAAGTTTTGTCAGACTTCAAAAAGAGTGTTATCGTCATGATATCAAAGAAAGCAAGAGCAGATAAATGTGAAGAATACAGAACGATTAGCTTACTTACTCGAGCATCAAAACGCTTAACTAGAATTCTGTACTGAAAAATTGAGAGGAGAGTAGAAGAAGTGTTAGGAGAAGACCAGTTTGGTTTCAGGAAAGGTATACCTTGTCTATTCCCTTCTCCATAGGGACAAGGGAAGCAATTTTAGCGCTCAGATTAATAGTAGAAGGAAGATTAAAGAAAAATAAACCAACATACTTGGCATTTATAGACCTAGAAAAGGCATTTGGTAGACTGGAATAAAATGTTCAGGATTTTAAAAGATTTTGGATTGAAGTATAGATAGAAGAAAAATTGCCAACAATTACAGGAACCAAACTGCAATAGTAATAATCAAAAAAACATAAGAAAGAAGCCGTAATAAGAAAGGGAGTCGGATAAGGATGTTCTCTATCCCGTTACTTTTTAATTTTTCCGTAGAATTAACACTTAATGTTAAAGAAAAATCTAAATCCGGAGTAATAGTGCAAGATGAAAATATAAATATGCTAAGATTTGCCGATGGTATAGTAATTCTAACTGAGATTAAAAAAAATTTAGAAGAAACAATAAATGGCATGGATGAAGTCTTACTCAAGAACTACCCCATGAAATTAAACAAGAACAAAACGAAAGTAATGAAATGTAGTAGAAATAATGTAGATGGTCTACTGAATATAAAAAAAGGAAGAAAAAAGATTACGGAGGTAGAAGAATTTTGTTATTTGGGAAGTAGGCTTACTAAAGATGGACGAAGCAGGAGCGATATAAAATGCCGAATAGCACAGGCGAAACGAGCTATCATCAGTCAGAAATATAAATGCTTACAAAAAAATTAATGTAAACGTCAGGAAAACATTTTTGAAAGTATACGTTTGGAGCGTAGCTTTATGTGGAAGTGAAACTTGGACGATCGGAGTACTTGAGAAGAAAACATTAGAAACTTTTGAAATGCGGTGCTATAGGAGAATGTTAAAAATCTCATGAGTGGATAAAGTGAAAAATGAAGAGTTGTTGTGGCGAATTGCTGAATAAAGAAGCATTCGGGAAAATATAGTTAAAAGAAGAGACAGACTTATAGGGCGTATATTAAGGCATCCTGGAATAGTCGCTTTAATATTAGAGGGTCAGGTATAAGGAAAAAATTTGTAGACAGTCAAATGACTGAAGACAAAAAAAAATTATTTCAAATTTAGCAATAAAATAACAACGGCTGATCAACAGTGCTCAATACAGTATTAGTTTTTAAATCAGTCTGTAAGGTACATTAAGTACGTACATGAAGTACTGGGAACTGTGCTGTCTTTAGCGAAGTTCTGTGATTTTTTTTTGAACGTGATCGGTTTGCCATTGAAGTAATGTCGTAATTATTTACAACAGAAGAATACGCTTATCTAGTATTCATTTTGGGTGTGTGTAATGATAATGCTACAGCTGCGGTAATAGAATATGAAATACGCTTTCCGAATTGCAGGATTCCAGATAGCAAAACAATTAACGCCACTTTTCGCAATCTTCGGGAAACAGGTTCACTACATAGTATTCGTACCAGCTATGAAAGATCTGTCCAACATGACGCTGTTATTGATGAAATTATTATCGATGCAATTTTACAAACTTTTTCCACTATTTTCACTAGTAGAAAAGGCTATGGAAGTCCCGAGAGAAATTTGAGATACATTCTGTTTATGATTACACTATATAAATGGATTACTGGCAGAAATCATTGATGAGAACAAAAATTATTTATAAACATTTTTAAATCATATATTTAGTCAATTTTCAGTTAAAAAAATCTCCTACAATAGTAAGTGGAAAAATAACCGGAAAATTAGAAAATTCCTTCAAAATAAAAAAAATGAATTATCAAAATTAAGCTTGAACATACATAAGTAAAAATGATGAGGATTGAACTCTTTTTTTCACAGCTGTTAAAGATAAATGTTACAAAAAATATTAATTTAAAAATAAAGATTTTTATTCTATATGAATGAAGTACGTTGCTACTGCTATGAAATGATCTTTATATTAACATCTTTTTTTGCATTACCTGCAACTTATACCACCGTAAAACTGCAAACGTTACATCAATTAACACATCGATTTTTAAACACAAATTTTATGTTAGGTATGAAAAGTCAATCGAAAAATATGGAAAATTATTACCAACTTAGTTTTCATTTCTATTTTATAAGTAGGTAGGCCTACAAAAATATGATGTAAGAAAAAAGCCGTTTGCAAAAAAATGTTAAGCGAGAATTAACGCCTTGATAAAAGAAAAGAAATGGACGATAATAAGTATCTGCTGCAGAATTTGAGATTAAGCTGCCTGGATTGGGAGTATGTACTTATTTATTTATGTGATGTTTACAACTGATTCTCTTAAACTTGAGCGTATCAGTACTCCGAATAACAGAAAAACTTCATACTATTTTACTCCATCTATATCTTAACCATGAAACATCTCAAGATGTGAATCGCTTGGTATACTTCTGTTGAAGAAATACGATCCCATTCCTTTGTTTGTGATCCCACACCAAACACGAGTTCCAAGTACATCATAATTGCGAGAATTTTCATTAAACTAATACTCATACAAATATGATGATATACTATGCCATTTAACATGAAGAATACCTTAGCAGATCATATTACTGAACTAAAGAGATCAAAAACATCCCCTTCTTAATAACTAATAATAGATTTCTCAAAAACTTTTATTCTTCTGCCAAAATCATCTTTACGAAGTGCGCGAAATAATTCTGGCCGATAAAGTTTGATTCCTTAAAAGTCTTTTTTAAACTAATTCTGACCAGGTTAACGTAACGCTTCGGATTGGCTACTTCAGATTGCCCTTTGAAAAATCTTTTCTAATGTGTTCGCAATCAGTTTTTTATTTTCAAAAGGCAACTAGTCCTAGATCTACCTGATCGTGGGAATCTCCAACATCTCCACTATTTTAAAATTAAATGTTAAAGAGTTGGTAGTAGTGAATTAGGAAATCTTGCATGGAATTTTTCACGGGCGGTAGAAGTATCATTATTTTTTTTTTCATCGACACCGAAGCAAAATCTTCTTTTTGTTTTATATTCTTAAGTGGTATTATTATCAAAGAGTAACAAAAACAATGAACTAAAGAACGATTGATTAATGATTATGTCAGCTGATTACTACCAACTGCAAAACCAAAATGTCCCACTGTTGGAGAATTTAAATCTATATACGGTGGAAACTTACTTTTACCTCACCATATATATTAATTAATTTTATATAAATGAAATTAGATAAAACAAAATAATAATTACATATATTACATTATGTAAATTACGTTAATGTTTACTTTTATCATACAATTACAGGCATAAAATATTAAACAGATTTATATATATATATATATATATATATATATATATATATATATATATATATTAAAAATATTATTTCTCTATCGTAAAGGACGGTAATAGAATTTGAAAATTCATATTCCCTTCAATTTAATCCTAATAATTAATATACGAGTATGCAGTTTTAAACGTTACAATGTTGCTTAACTGCTTCAGATTGTAACTTCAGTTTATTTAATTAGACTGGTAACTTCCTTTACTAATCAACAACTTAAGTTAAAATATATGTACAGAATTACTTCATTTAGTTATCTCTGTGTATTTAATCTTTAAATACTTCGATATTATGAAAAGCGTCAAATTTTAATTATAATTATGCGGTTAATCAAAATCTACAAAATTGCTGATAATGTATTTAGCTAATGCTTATAAATTGTATATTTAAATTATCCTTAATACCATAAAGTCATTCATTCTATGGCATTTCTTGGTATCATCAGTTTTTAGTTTTACCTACTTAAATTTTTACTGGTACTTAAAAGAAACTGGAAATTAAGGATTGCACAACATTCCCGACTTTTCCTTTGCAAATTTTTATTTCAAATACGCCATTAGCCATTGGGCTGGATTATTGGTTAATTACTCGTCGCAAATCAATTAACTCCTGATTTTTGAAGTTGAAGGTTCTGAGGTATAAATCCTAGTAAAGTCAAGTTACTTTTATACGGATTTGAATACTATGTCGTGGATACTGGTGTTCTTTATTGGTTGAGTTTCAATTAATCACACATCTCAGGAATGGTAGACCTGAGACTGTACAAGACGACACTTCATTTACATTCATACATATGATCCTCATTCATCCTCTGAAGTAATAACTTACGGTGGTTCCGGAGGTTAAACAGAAAAAGAAATAAGAAGAAATTAGTTTAATTAATATATATATATATATATATATATATATATATCGGATCGGACCATGATGCTCCAATAAGGAAAAAATTCAGACCAAAGCCTTGGTCTCAAACAATACCCTAATAAAAATACCACAATAAAAAAAACCTAAACAAAAGATACTCAGATTGGAGGAGGATATCTCAGGGTGACCTTGTATCTGACCTTGAACTTGACCTTGATCGTTATGTCAAAGTTAACACGATTTTTTTCAAATGGAATGACCTATTTTTGACCACACCAATGAAAAGAGTAAAAACTTTATATTGGAATATGTAGTCACACATATCACCTTGAATCTTTTTTGAAGTTAATACGGCTAACCATCAGAGATAGTGTTATACGGCGATAGTGTGAGTTACACGATTTAAAGGTCATACAATATTCCTGGAATATTTATATATTCCAGGTCATTTATCTCGTAAACTATGGGAAAGAGTATGAAATGTCGAAATGAAGTCAAAAAATGACTTAAAAATGACAAATTTTTTTTCTTCAGTCATTTGACTGAAGAAAAAAAAGAGTTTGAGTCTGAGTTTGATGCAACTCTCCAAGATTCCCTATCTAGTGCTAGTCGTTTCATTTCAGTATACCTCTACATCCTACATCCCTAAAAATTTGTTTTACATATAGATTTCACAATTTCGTCTAATACTATCTCTGATGGTTAGCTGTATGATTTTCAAAAAAGGACCAAGGTCTTAAGTGTGACTATATATTCCAATGTAAAATTTTCTTCTCTTTTCATTAGTGGAGTTAAAAATAGGTCATTTTATTTGAGAAAATCGTGTTAACTTTGAAATAACGTCAAGGTCAAGATTAAATTCAAGTCACCATGAGATGACACCTTCCAATTTGAGTAACTTTTGTTTAGGTAACTTTTTGTAATGTGCTATTTTACGAGAAAATCGCCTGGGGCAATTAAAATGAAATACTCTGTAAATACTCGTGTATATATATTTACTGTTACTATATAGTAATATATTTTTATTCTGATATAAATAGTTTGATTAAATATATGTATTTCTAAAGCCAAATTTTCGAAATCACCTTTTTTTTCGAAATATGAAGTAAAACGTGTTTAGAAATAAGGATGAATATTCAGCAGTATTAAATCTGATCAAGTTAAAAATTTAGGATTTTAACTAATTTAATAAATATTTTTATGAACGTTTGCATTCCATAAATTCAAGTAAATTCTATATATTCTATATATTATATATATATATATATATATATATATATATATATATATATATATATATATATATATATATCTTTATCTTTTTCTTTGATTAGTAGTTCTTGATTTACGCAAGAGTGTTTCATCTATATAAAATTATGAGTCAATTGTTCAACTTACGTCCTTTTCTATTTTAATTTGATGGTTTAAATTTAAAATTATAATAATTTTATGTAAGGAATATTATAGGAAATTAAAAATCTTCTCTCAGTAAAAAAATGATTCCGAACAATTTTTTATAATAATTTTCCAAAATGTGATGAAGTTCAGATAAAAAAAATTCTAAAGAAATTAATTACACTTCTCTTTACTTAATACTTTGTACTTCTGATAATCCTTCCTACATTATGAAATAGTAAGAAAAATGCTGAAAACATGAAAACTGCAATAACTTGAGACATAATTAATCTACTGGGACGGGCAACGGCTTAAAACAGTCGGAAAATCAAGTTACATTTATTAAGGCCTCACCTAAAATTTTTCCTTAACTCTGAGTCGAGATATGAGCGAACACTGGCTCTCACTATATTATAACATGATAAAGAAAAGCTGAAATGCTGGCCGCTTTGCGGCCAGGTCCTTAGTCTTTATTAAAATACATTTACTGACTATTAAATAAATCAAATTAATAATATAAAATTTATACGTACATGAAAAATCATATAAAATTTAATAAAAAAAATTCAAAAGAAGAGCAAGGGTTTTACTTTCATTTAGAAATAAAGATTTTACACAACTGCCCTAAACGGAGTGTAATGTATTAGAGTGTTTGGAATCCTTAGTTACCGGGAGTGTCGTATGTTACATATATATATATATATATATATATATATGTGTGCTAAATAAATTTAAAAAAACTAAAAAAGAATTATAGATGTACAAAATTGTATCCATACGCTCTTTCATTATCCTATATTTGTAATTATTCTATACGCGTATTAAAGAGCAATGCTTGTCAACAATGTTTTTTTTTGGCAGTCGTGTGTTTTATTTTTTAATATTTATTAGATGTTTTAAATTATTTAGGGTGCAGAACGCACTTTACAACAAATTTCAAGCAACTAAGATTAAAACAATAAAATTTTAAATTACTATAGTAATAAATTTGCAAATTTCAAAAAGGGTTTCTTTTTCCATCTTCCAGAAACAGTTTTTTTTTGTGATACACTCATGGTATTTTAACAAATAAAATTTGAAACAATATTTGTACGATATATGCTTCTGAATTTTCACTGTGGATTGTCAAACGGGTAAAAGATAAAAAGTAATAATCGAAGGAATATTGGGTTGAGCATTCAGCCTGTAATAAATAAAATGAAATAATTAATAACGTACATTAAAATACAATCAATCAGAGGAAAATTTAATTATACAGATGAGATTATGTACTCGTATAATAATAATTCATATTAATACAATTAAAATCAAATATAATTCCAACAGTAATGAACAACTACGTCGTGTTAATCGAATAACGGCAGGGTCATGCCTTTCTGCTCTTTATGATTCCTAATGCCTCCAAAATTCTATTTACTATTTTATTTAATGTAAAAAAAAAAATAGAATATATTTTTTTTTACATTTTTTACATTCATGATTCAATTGTTTTTTTTGTTATCTTTTTTTAATGCCTCTTTGTTTTTAAGTTTATAGAATTTATTAAATCTTTTGTGCTGTTTTTCAAATAAAGAATCTTGTAGAAATTTTTAATTTTATATTTCGCTTTTTATATTTATAAAAGACGTCTTTATTTAAATCTTTTCTTTATTTTTCACTCTTTCCTCCGATAACCCTTTTTCTCATTTTTCTTCCTTACAAAACTTTCTTTTTATTTTTCACCTTTTTTTCAGATGTTCTCTTCGTTTAAATTGTTTACCTGATTGTTTGTTCTATTCTTTAACAAGCATTTCTGATTCAATTTTGAACATACATTTTTTTTCTGTTTACATCAATAAGCTTTCTTCAGCTTTGTGTTCTTTTCTTTAAAATCTAAATATCACATCCGATGAAATTTTTCGCTATTTAATAATTAATTTTAGTCAAGTTCTTTTCGTAATATTGATAAATATATAATTAATTTTTAGATTGTTTTAATTGACCAAAATTAAGGAGGTCTTTAACACGTTGACGACGGGTATTATTTTAATATGTAGAGGAATATCATTCTCAAAATTAATGAAACATTATTATATTTTATGAATCCGAAACTGAAGTATAAACAAAAAATTGTTATGTAATCTATTTTTTTTACTGTTTTACGTTAGTAAATATGTTTAAGCCTTTTAGCATTTATTGTATTAAAAAAAACGACTGTAATCGTGGTAGGAAGGAAAATACTTTAGTAATTTCTAGTATAGCAATACTAGTACTAATATACTAGAACTAGTATAGTCTAGCATAGCAATAGTATTTCTAGTAGTAGTATCTAGTATATATTGAACAATTTTTTATGAATGTTATACAGTAATAAGATAATTAAAAATACGTCAATCAATCTATCTATAATTCTGAGGGGGAGACACCCATTTAAGTAAACAGTTTCAGCCGGACTCAATCCTGTTTTATCTAGGATACTTGCCACGGAACGGAACGCAAAAGTGGCGGTAGTATCACAATTCTCCCTTCGAATCGCAGATCCTGGACAGTACCCCTTGCTGCTGTATGATTCTGTAATCGGGCGTGTTTCAAGGGTTTATTTTTAGTGTCGGTTATAAGTTTTAAGTTTTGTTATATTTATGGACGGATTTGTGATTAGCGTTCCATATCCGTTTTGGACCAGCGTTCTCAACTCATTACTGGGTCCGACCGCGGGAGACCAGGCTTTAAAAACCTGTGCTCCCGACGTAATTCCCCTTCAGACCGTCCGCTGAAGTCCTTTCGGTGTTAGCGTTTCATAGGCTAGCAGGAATACGCCACAACGGAGCCCTAGCTGTTTGGAAGGAGCAATGCGCTCCCTTCTCCGAAGGAAGTCGCAATTGCTTAGTTAATTAATTGTAAGTATTAAAAAATTTTTAAGGTATGGGTAAGGGTGTAGATCTTCATCTACTTCTTCGGTGGCTGCCCTTCACGTTGCTTTTCTGCTGGGCTTACTGCCTTCGCTGCTTATCTTACCATTTTAAAAAGAATTTTACTCCCAAATTCTCCTCCTTCCCCAAAATCGAAAAAAGTTATCTTTTTATTTATTGCAATTTTTTAACAAATATTTTTGTCTTCCCAAGCATAGTAGGTATAGCAGTAAAGCAAGTTAACCAGAAAAATAATTTGGGGCAATGTTGTGGGTGGGGAGCCGATCAAGGTATAAAGATTTTGATTTTAAAAAAATTTTTAATACTGTTTTTAGTTTATTTAAACTATTATTAATAATACAAAAAAATCTTATTATAATTCATCCCCACTCCAAAAAAAGTGATTTTAGGTAACTTTTTATTGGTTATACATTTTTCAGTAGAATTTTTTTTAGTTTCTTCAGTTTAACACAGAAAACGTAGAAAGGAAAGTCTGGAAGGTGATTTTGGAGGCGGTGAAGCAGAAAAAAGTAAAAAATCCACTTTAAAAATTTTTTAAGTATCTTTTACGTACATTATTTTTTTTCACTATATAAGAATAAATAATCAATGCCAAGAAAGTACTACAACTTAGTTGTCAGCTTTTTAAAAATTATTTTATGTGTTCATAAAGTAATAGGTATTAAATATTACATAAAGTTTTATTTTATTTTGCAGAAACTATATATGTATCTTTTGTCATTAAGAAATTGTAAAAAAGTGTATACATTTTTGAAGTATACTTAAAATTTGAATTTAAGTCCCATGTTTTTACAACTACTAAAATTTCTTTTTTTAAGCTGTAAATCTTTATGAAAATACAAGTAATTAAAAATAAATATATTTATAAATCAATATATTATATTAATAAATTAATATAAAGAGTAGATGAAGGTAGTAATTATTAAAATTATTTTCTGTTGTGATGAAAGAAAAACATACTGTAACTGGAAAAAAATAAATAAAAATATTGTTGTTAATAAAGCAAGAAACATAGAGAAAAAAAGTGATGGAGGGTAGGAGGAATAAGAATTTTTATAAGGATTCTGTCGTTATTTGATCTTGTTGGTTTATTACATTTGTATGAATAAGAACTAGAAGAATGGTCTTCAGACAAAGAAACAAAAAAATGATTTTGAATAAATGAAATAATCAGAATCGTTATGAAATAAAAATATCAGTTATTTTTATTTAAGAAGAAATTTTCTTTTTAAATAAATATATTATCAAAGAAAATGTAAAAGATTAAATTACTTTTATAAAAAAAAAAAGCTGACAACACAGCTGTAGGACTTACTCGTCTCGCAACTTTTTTCATATGCACGGCTTACAGACATATACACACACAACTTAATTTAAAATATTTATCATTTTATTTAAATGTAATATTTTTTATTACTTTCTTGTACAAAAAAAAAGGAAGTATTGTGATCGCGAAAAATCTCGGTTTCCATCTCAACGGAAATATCCATTTTGACTACCCCTGAATTCATTTTGACTAGTTTCGGCGTGATATCTGCACGTACGTATGTATCTCACGTAACTAAAAAAAAACGATCAGCCGTACGATGTTGAAATTTTGGATTTAGGACTTTTGTAACATCTAATTGTGCACCACCTTCCCTTTTGTTTGGAATCGACTGAACCAAAATTGTCCAAAAAAGCCTTTCTTAAGCCTTTGATTAACTACAGTAATAAGGCCTCATTGAGAGATTTTCAACGATATATCATAAGTGGTACTTATTTTCATTGGCTGCAGAGTTATAGCCAAATAAAATTTTAATTACTGAAATATTTGGATCTTGCCAAGGGAAGGGAAGGTTCGAATCAAACTTCATCTCCCTTTTTTTAACTTTTTTAAATTTATTTTTTTTATTTGAATATATTGATTTATTAATAATTATTAATCTCTAATTGTAAAAAAAAATTTTCGATGAATAATAAATCAATACAACAAAAAAAAAGAAAAAATATCAGTTTTTAATGAAATAAAATTTTATATACTTTCACTTTAAAAAAATGTGAAAATGTAATTTAATAGGCGTACGAGGAAGTCATGTGTTGTCTCCATCGGATTTTTTAAATCAATGATTCTCACGCGCGCGCGCATATACCGTATTTCATTCGCGCGGGTGTGGCAGTAATAGCGGCCACTTTAAATACTTTTTTACACTTTAAATATTATTCATTTATTTAATTCTACTGTGACGTCATAAGATAATGGACGACTACAGCAGCTGTACTTCAGTACTACACTAGCGCTCCTTGTGATGAGAGGGGGTAGTAATGCCACAGTATACTCACTTAGCCACTAGTTTATTTAAAGCATTTTTGGGGTGGGGGTGCGATTTTGTAAAAATGTCTTTTTGCAAATATTATCATTTTTTAGTTGTTAACAAAATGTGCCTAAGAAAAATAAGATCTTAATTAGGCAAAATCTCGAGGTACTGAGGGTGATCATGATGTACAGCCTCACCCCCTTAACCTTTTAAGTTGAAAATTTAATGGCATCAATGCGCCATATATAAAAGTAATTTGACCAAGTTTGGTCAAAATCGGTCGACTAGTTCTGGAGATGTAAGATGATTAAGGGTGCGATACCGAACACACACACACACACACACACACACACACACACACACACACACACACACACACACACACACATATATATATATATATATATACGTGTATATTAACATCCGGAAATTTTCCATCCGATTTTTTGGTTTTTTTGGGTTCCTTAGGTGTCAAAACGTAAAGATCCGATAAAAACCACATATTCCCAAACTGGACCAATTACAATACTTGCCTTTCTAAAACTGTAGCTAGACTTTTATAGCGCTAGACGAGAAAATAAAAATTATAATAAAAAATAAAATAAGTAGAATGTAAGAGAATATCACTAATTTTAATTAATAAATTGTATTAATTTCTAATCTAAATACCTTTAAATACTTGTAATGTAATCGTAACTTATAATGTAACTTATAATGTAATCGATGAACACCTATTCTGATAAGTTTCAATACAATGAATAGAAATTCTTTAAAATCTGGCGAGGAGATATTCTCTTGATTTGGGCAGCATGTCTGTTTATTTGACTAAAAAAACATAAAATAAACAAAAATTGATCGCGACGGGAAACGCAAGTAACCATATATTGTGGGCGAAGCCGCGACGGTGAAGCTAGTATATAATAAATATTTACGTAACATACGAAAATATATATTTTTCTACTCCATTTTATTTCCTTTAATTTCAAAATAAGTTTCTCTGGAGAAACTATTGTATATGCCAATTTGAAAATAAAATTCCAAATCAAGAACGAATAAAAATACCAATTTTCTTCACAATTTGTTCTTTGAGAATTTAAACTGTTTCTTGTTAGAAAGAAATCGGAGAGAAATGTTTCACTAGTTTAAACTTAAAATTTCGTTTCTGGACTTAATTTTATATAAAATTAAAAAAAAAAAATTCACCCGTAGAATATATGAAATCATATAATTATGTGTCTTTATAAGAAATTAAAAATTAAATGATGTATTTATGAACTATCTCGGTTTAAAAATCGTTGGTTTTTAAGGATAAATAAATAACTCGATAATACGATATAAATATCTAAAACGATCGATTCTTTCTAAAAGTCAAGCGTAAAGATAAACAAGTTATATTACAAACGTATAAATATATATATCCTCTCTTTTCGTTTGGAGTACAAAAGATTATTTTTATAACTAAAGTTTTATAACCAAAGTTGATCCTTCATATTCTTTCAACTACTCTACGATAAAACTTCAAAAAGACCGAATGATTCTATAACTATGAGCAGTTTAAACTGAGAAATTTATAAGATCATGCATTTATTAACTGAACTTTTACTGTATATTTTTGTTTAAGCTAACTTCTAACTTTTCATGCTGCAACTTTATAAGTTTAGCCATTATTGTAAATTGTTTTTAGTTGAGATGTTTTTCAGTAATATTACTAATATCCAAGACCAATAAAAAAGGTTACATTACAACTCCCTCCAAAGTAATGTGGTAGGAAAAGCGTTACGACTATGCAATGACTATAATCAAACGTGTGACTTTTTGTTGATAAAGAACAAAGAAATAAGTATTTATTTGTTTAAATGATGAAATTATTTATTTAATTATACTGTTAATTACAAATAATTTCGTATAAACCACCAAAGGTTTCTATTTTTATAAAACAAATTGTAATATCATTTTTTTACTTTTCTGGCATCATAACTGCACAGCTATGCTGCAAGAAGGAAAGTATGTAATCAGTAAAAAAAGTGGGGTATGGATTTTTTTTATTTTCTCGACGTTACATGACCCAAACGGGGAGTGATTTTCATACTTACGTAAATATATGTGTGCTGGTCTAAAGTTTAAATAACGTTTGTCTGGATTAACAGATTTTGATCAAATTTTGTACAGAAACCTGTAAAAATTTTTTTTGAGCAATTTATGTTTTTATTTATTTATTTTTGTGGGACAATTTCATGGTACAATTTTGAGGTCAATATCTCCAGGGAGGTAGATAATATTTTGGGGTCAATTTTCTCAAAATTTTGCAAAAATAATCCCACTTTACATTAAGCTCAAAATATGCGTGCATACTGATTTTACCATTTTTAAAAAAAGTTACCTAAAAATATTCTTCCTTTCACAAAAATCGAAAACAATTATCTTTTTATTTATTGGATATATTTTAATCGAATTTTTAAATATCTTCCTAGGCATATTAGTAGTGCAAGCAACGAAAACAAAAAAAAAAAAACAAACTTACGGGCAATATTGTGGGTGGGAAGTCGATCAAAGTTTAGAATTTTTCAAAACGTTTTTGATTTATTTAAACTTTTAATGTTATAATAAAATTTCATCATAATTCTCTCCCACCCCTAAAAAAGAGTTGTTATGTAACTTTTTATTGGTTGTACATTTTTCAGTGCATTTTGTTTTTGTTTTCTTCTATTTAATATTGTAAACGTAAAAAAAAGATTTCTTCGAAAATGATTTTGGTTCAGCAGAAAAAATTAAAAAGTATCAGATTTTTAAAATTTTTAAAACTTTTTTGGGTTATTTAAACATATAATGATAATTTTACAATAAACTTCTTTATAAATTACTCTCTACCCCAAAAAAAACTTGGTTAACTTTTTTCATGTATAATTACTTTTCCATTATATAAGAATAGATAAACATTGCCAGGAAAGTATTACAAACCCACCGGGTTGGTCTAGTGGTGAACGCGTCTTCCCAAATCAGCTGATTTGGAAGTCGAGAGTTCCAGCGTTCAAGTCCTAGTAAAGCCAGCTATTTTTACACGGACTTGAATACTAGATCGTGGATACCGGTGTTCTTTGGTGGTTGGGTTTCAATTAACCACACATCTCAGGTGTGGTCGAACTGAGAATGTACAAGATTACACTTCATTCACACTCATACATATCATCCTCATTCATCCTCTGAAGTATTATCTAAACGGGTAGTTACCGGAGGCTAAACAGGAAAAAAAGGAAAGTATTACAATTTTGTTGTCAGCTTTTTTTTTAATGAATATAAGGAAAATCGAGAATAAATTATAATATTACCAAACTGAAGATAGATTAGAAAAAAATTATTGTTATAATTACAAGTTTAAAAATAAGTAAAAGTTATGAATTTTCAGACAAGATTATACTATATTTAAAATTAGCAGAGAAGGGACAATAACGCTTTTCAAATTGGGTACACCACATATTTTGATTAAGTAATACAGCTTCTTTATAAACCAATCTTTTTGTTTTATTTTCATACACAAAATTAATAACCACAATATTTTTAAAAAAAATGTAGAATTTAAAAAAAAATTTAATAAATTAAGAGATTTGATGCGGGCAGCCTGCTAACTTCTGTTATCACTATCTTGATTGGAAGATCAAGGGCTTTTTATTAGAATTAACATACGTTATACATCTTGCCGTTACAGAAAATCTTTAGAGGCAGGGCTTAATGCGGCTTTCTAAACATCCTCTAACCGCTACTTTAAGCGGCTTTTGCGTAAATTCTGTACAGACTCATTTTTATAATAAATTTTTAACTAATATGTTTAAGAAATTAAAAATATTCTGGTCATACATCTTTTATTGTGATTTAATGAGTCTTATTAAAAATCTTTAGTAATCTACCTTGTTAATAACATGCTATTCGCAAAGGAATAATTTAAGTAGTATATTTAAGTTACTGGGAAAAGAAACAAAGCTATGAAAAGAAGTTAAGAAAAATAATGTCCATGTTTCAAATAAAAAAATAATTACAGATGAAAGATTTCAGATAATTGGCTTCTTGCATCATTTCACCCATTGCATAAAAAAGGTTCAATAACTGTAGAGGAATCTCACTATTAGCTGTCACGTATAAAATATTCTCCAAACTAATTCTTAACAGACTTGAACCAAAAATTGACAGAAAACTTGGGAAATATCAAGGTGGATTCGGAAGAAATAGAAATTGTATAGAACAAATCCTCAGCCTAAAAATGATATAAAAAATGTTATAACATAAGGCAAAAAGACATTTTTATTTCACTCATTGACTTTCAAAAAGCTTACGATTCAGTAGATAGAGAATACAAAGTTGACTAAAAAACCATAAATTTAATTAAACTCACTTGAATTAACACTGCACTACAGTCAAGTTTCTAGGTGAAATCAGCAAACTATTCCAAATAAAAACAGGACTAAAACAAAGAGATGTTGTTTCACCAATGCTTTTCAACTTGATTTTAGATAAAGTCATGCAAACCTTTTGAGAAAAAATGACCCAATTACAGAAATAAGAACAAAGAATCAGAACGTCAAGATTAAAGCTTTTGCCGACGACCTAATACACTTACAGAATCAGAATAAAAAGAAATCAACCAAATTAACCAACTGAAAGAAGCAGTGCCGGTAAATGTCTAAAAAATCAATAGAAACAAAGTATGGCAAAATTAAGATGACGGACCATTTTAAATATTTTAGAAAAATAATTAGTAAAAACGAAACAGATAAACAAATTATTAAGATCAAAAAACATAAATTAGAAAATCTAAACTTTTACACAAAAAATATTTACAATAAAAAGAACCTTTCTATAAATTACAGCACAATTGTAAGACCAGTAATCTTGAATGGCGAGGAAACTACAAGTATACACGGAATAGAAAATTTACTCAATATAGAAAGAAGATTTTTAAGAAGGATTTATGGTCCAAGAAGAACAGAAGAAGGCCACAGATTGAGATCAAATAAAGAGACATACGATGAAATTGAAGATTTGGAAATAACAATACGACTAAACTTCTATGGAAACATGGTCTGAATGAACCAATCAAGAGTAGACTAACACATATTCAATAAACTCTGGAGTTATAAAGGTCAAGGTGGCTGGCTATATTAAATAGATGAAGGAAGAGCTCAAAAACTTCAACATTACAGAAAAAACTGCCTAGATCGGAAAAATATAGGAAGAAAATTTTTGAATTAAAGGTTCCTATACATGAAAAGAAAAAACTCAACAGAGGAGAATGGACTAGAAGAAAGAAGAGCTAAGAAGTCTGAAAGAATGAAGAACTTCTGGAAGAAAAAGAAAGAAACTACACGATATTTGCGTGGTCTTTGAAGTCTTATCTGTAGAGAAAAAAAAGAAAGAAAAAGTAATTACTTTAAAATAAAACTAAAAAAAAGAAAAAAAAAAAATTAAAAGTAAAAATAATCTATAATTACTTTTAATATCGTAATCAAATTTAAATCAAACTACCAATTTAAGGTCTATATATATCTACATAGTAGCTAAATTTTCATGCTTATTTTTTCTTATTTTTTTTCTCTTTCTGTTTAGCCTCCGGAACCACCATAAGGTATTACTTCAGAGGATGAATGAGGATAATATATATGAATGAAGTATAGTCTTGTACAGTGTCAAGTAGACCATTCGTGCGATGTGTGGTTAATTGAAACCCAACCGCCAAAGAACATCGGTATTAACAATCTAGTATTTAAATCCGTATAAAAGTAACTGCCTTTACTAGGATTTGAACCTTAGAATTCTCGACTTCGAAATCAGCTAATTTGCGATAACGAGTTTACCTCTAGATCAATCCCAGTGGGTTTGTTGTAGTCGTTTGCTATGTTGTAATGTCACTGGTGAGCGGTTGAATTAAATAAATGAATAATATTTAAAGTGTAAATGAGTATTTAAAGTGGCTGCTAGTACCACCATACCCGCGCGAATGAAATACGGTATGCGCGCGCGCTTTAGTTGGAATCATTGAATTAAATAAATAAAAAATATATTTATATAAAATGATAAATGTTTTAAATTAAGTTGTGCGTGGATGTGTGTGTAAGCCATGCATCACCGAACACAAACACGTACATACGAACTTTCCATCCAGTTTTTTGGGTTCCTTAGGTGTCAAAATATCAAGATCCGGTGAGAACTGCATGTGCCCAAATTGGACCGATTACAATGCTTTCCCTTCTGCAGCTATAGCTCTGCTACAGCCTTAGAAGGTAAAGTAATATGAAGCCAAGTTAACAAAATAGCAAAAATAGAGTATTTATGATTTTTGTACATAAAATTTCGTGTGTAATTACAAGTTGTTTTGTTGATATTATTCTTAAGAAAATGTTCCTTATATCTTTTAACAAATAATTTTGTTAAAAAAAAATATCAGAATGATAAAAACAATCATATAATATTTAATAAACACTTTTGGCATCTTTGTGTAAAATAAGTTTGTAACTTATTTTCTTTTCTGATTTTTAATATTTATTTAATTTTAATATTTAACTATCTCAAATGAGAGAAATCTTAAGATTATGGAATATAAAATATGAGATGGTAAAATATGGAATATAAAATATGAGATGGTAAAATATGACAACACAGAAACCTAGCCACATGACAGATAAGAAGATAGAAATTGTAATTGTTAATTAAATGCCATGTGTATAAATAAAAACAATGAATACTAATAGTTTTTATTATCACTAAAATAATTTAAATTTTAAACTATACTCAAATGCCTGGAAATTTCAGAAACATCAATGCCATTTTTTTCTTATTAGCTTTCAGAAAATATCAAATATAGATTACGCCTTTCTTTAATATTTAATTGAATGTGGTCTGGTCGTAGAATTAGGGATCAAATCAATATTCTAACCATTTAATTTGTATCTCTTCCAACATTTCTGAAGAAGGAATATAGATAGGAATAAAGACAGGTATAAAGAGAATAAAGGACAGAGAGAGATATTGATTGACCGGTTGATTAATTCCCTTTATTTTGGGCGTGAAGTCAGGACTCAATCAACGCAGCGCTTTCTCTATCGCTTATCCTTCAAGACTGAAAAAGTGTGAGAGAACGAAGGGGCTTATGTTCCCTTCCATTTAACCTTTATGTCTTCCTTAACCTCAGCTCAGAAGATGAATGAATGGATAGACGAATAAGGTTTCAACTATAAAGTCCTATCTTATATTTAACAAATTAAGGGCTCGGAGAAATAAGATGCTAACTCGTACTAAACTGATTTTGAGAAAAATCAATTTTAAGTTTCAAAAATTTACAAATCAGAATATTAAATTTCATGCAATTATCTTTATACCATAGCATTTCTACACGTTTTTCTTTATATTGTGAGTGAAATTTAAAGAAAAAAGTATTAATCAGTCACATAAATCCTAAATTAAATGCCGCATAATTTATCGTGTAGATTAGCACTTATTTCACTCATACGTTGAAAATTAAAACATGGTTCACTTTTAAATTAATTTAATGATAGTACTGAAAAAAATATTACATACAACCTCATGGAAATAATCATAAAAACTTTACTCTCTCTCTTTTTACGCTCTCTTTTTTAGCGGCCAGCATTTCAGCGTTTTTCTTATGTCAAAATATAGGAAGAACCAGTATCTCGACTAGCGTTGAGGAATCTTGGAAGAGACCTCGTTAGGTGTGACTTGATTATCCGATTATTGTAAGCCATTACCCGTTCCAGTAAATCAATTAGATTTCGAGTTATTACAGTTTCCGTGTTTTCAACATTTTTCTTACCGTTTATAGGGTAAGATTAAGTATAGATTAGGGTATAGATTAAGTATAGGGAAGATTAAGTAATTTATGGTGCTGTTCTTTTCAAGGTTTCATTATGGAGCAGTTCCTTTCATTTTAATAAAAAAATCAAAATGAAGAAAAATAATGACAAAATATTGAACTAATAACTGTATAATAAATTGTATTGTGTACTATAAACAGTACGTTGTTTACGTTAATATTTATTCTATACTTATTTATTTTTATAAAATTTTCAAAATAACTTATGTCTAAAATAGATTAAAAAAAAAGAAGTATAATAACGGTAAAGAACCTACTGTTTTTAGTAAACAATACAATTTAGCTTATTATATTTCTCGCCACAGACTGCCGGCAAGAGGCTCGGTGTCCTTCCTGTCGGTTGCATGGATATAAACCCGGGAGTAGGGGATGCAAGACTTCACCTGTGACATGAAGATGCGGCGCCTGGTCAGTGCTGATGGGTGTCTATGGGATACAGCCCCGTCCAGGAGAGGTGGGAGGCTCCGGCGTCCCACCATCAATGATTGGACGGGGACTCCTTCGAGTACCTCTGGGGGAGGGAATGTCTCGGTGGGGATCCCCTTGTGGATTCCCCATTAGAGGCAGGACATTAAGACCGGAGTCCCGGCGAGGAGACCACTTTGTCCTCTCATTAGAGATGTGGCATGTATTGCAAGACCGAGTCCCGGCTATCTGGGCAAGACCTTGTGTTCTGCTCGAGGTAGTTTGAGGCGAAGGCACCCCGGAGCTAGAGTTATGCTTAGATGCTGTTCCGGTTCTGAGGAGCGGGATAACTGAAAGTGAACAAAAACTTAGCAAAAAAATAGCAAATGCTGTCATTTGAATTTTGTAAAGAAGCGCTGCTACGTTTTTGTTGCATTTTGTAAAGAAGCGCTTCATTCAAAATAAAAATGTGAGGACATACAGCAAACCAACAAACACATCATGGTTCTTATGTAAGGGATCCATTATTACTATCAGAATCGATTCTATAAACAATAATTTATGGCAGACTGTTTTCATTATTATCTGTACATTCAATATTCTCGAAAAATTCACGATATACTTGAGGAATCCAGTTCAAAAGAGAAAGTATATCAGCATGTTTTTTCTGTAAATTTTTAGTGGCTTGGAATACATATCAGGTAACTGATTTATTGCTGTCAGTGATGCAGATTGATCCTTTCTTTTTAATAGTGACAAATTTATGCAGAGGAAGTCATGACTTCAACTAAAACAAACCTCTAAATTAAATGGATCGCATCTAAATAAAATATGAATTTTTCTAACTTTTCGTCTTTTATTTACCTTATCTTACACCATTATTCAGAATTAAATTTTCTACAAGTTTTGTTTAAAGGTTTTTTGTATTTATTACCCATTTAACAAAATTATTGTATGTCAAATATAAAAAAAAAGGGTTATTTACTCCAATTTATTGGTTTTCACCTGAGATTTCTCAAAAACTATTGCAGATACAGTTCTGGGACTTAATTTATTCAATATTTCACGTCAAGACTATTAGAATTCACTAATTCTGTCCCTTAATTAACATTCTAAAAATTTCAGTGCGACCTCATTTTACCACATTTTAGGGGTAGCTGAAATCCGAGCTAAATCTTTTACTAGTCGTAACTCTCAAACAAAGCGTTCTAGAACGTATGTTTATATGAACTTATTCCATTATTTTCACGAGTAGAAGAGGTTATGAAAGTCCTGGGAGAACTTCATGATACACTTTATATATATCTAATTATAATAGATGTACAAAAATTTACATACCTAAGATATATCTTTGTTTTATATATATAAAACAAATAAATTAGGACATAGATGTAGTAAATATATTGAAGTTAAAATAATTGCGCCGAATAGAAAGGATAAAAGGATTATAATACGCAGTATCAGAACAGTGACTGAGGAATAGAAAACACGCGCGCGCGTGCACACACACACATGCATACATACATACACTCTTATATACATACATATATTTTGTGAATAAAAAATAATTATTACTTATTTATTCATATTTAATAGTCACAAAAACATTCATAATATAATAATAATAATATTATATAAAAAAAGTAGCGCTTGATATCGACCGACCGGTTAAGAGTTTTGAAAATAAATAAAGCAGGTATTAAGTAAAGAACGTGTAGGAGTAAAAACATATTGAAACAAGAGTTCGTATGGTTTTGAACATATACGACGAATATTTAGATTTATTTGTGTTTGAATCTGAAGCTGGAGGCATTCTAAGTTAAATAACAGTTTGTATTATTCCTGTGAATTTCACTATGTAGTTTCACTTTTATTGATATAATTATTTTTCAATCAAATAAATAATAAAAGAAACTTTTTTATATATAAAATAAGAATAATAAATATTAAATTGTTAAAAAAATCGTAAGGAATTGTTACGAATAAATAGATAATAATAATAATTAATTATTATTATTATCCAGACAATAATATTTATTATCTGGATAATGGAAATGAAGAAAAGATAGTTGCATTTTTACACGCCAGTGGACTCCTTAAAAGTCTATAAAAATGAAAATAAAGCTGTGATAAAGGAATCTCTAAGCGGTAGTGTTTTATATATATATATATATATATATAAGAGAGTCTCGAAGCGTGGCACGTATAGTGACGGGAGGTAGCCCTCTTGCCTAGGCCATCCTGGCTCGTCTGCATTCAAGAGCAGTGAGTCCGGGATGTGTCCAATGATGGCATGGGGGACCCTCAAGGGTAAACTGAGGGCACGAGGCTATGGGTAAGTTCAATGGATGCCTGTAGCCTGTTTATAAGGAGGAGTCAACTGTCACGGCACCCTGGCGCGACTGATATACTGCTCCACGGCGGTTCTGGTCGCCCCGAGGGTGCTTAAACAAACTATAAACGAGACACGTAGAAAAAAAGGAAATGTATTGATACCTTGTATTTTTAATTTCATGGTCTGAGAACCTTATCTCAAATTTTAATATCGGGGCCCTTTACACCCCGTAAGTGTTGTGTTTGTCCTTGTCTATTGTGTCTTAATGTTTCTGTGTAGTTTGTGCTTTTAAATAAAATGTAAGGCCCCTTTACACCCTTACATATGACGATCCTGATGGTGATACTAATTTCTTTTAAGAATTAGTATCACCATCAGGATCTATGTGTGTCAGTTAATACAATGTGACGAGGGCAATGACTTTAGTAGTCGATGCCCGTAAAAATTCAAAAAAAAAAAAAAAAAAAATAACAAAACAGTATAAGTTACACAGTACTACTTTCTTATAATGAGATCTGCAAATAAAGGAAAAGAAAATGGGTATTAATTATTCATGGGGATGCCATTCAAAATAAAATATTAATTCCATACTGTTGACAATCAGATACCTACGGTCGCGAGTAACACACACACCCACACACACCCCACACACCACACACCACACACACACATACACACACACACACACACACACACACACACACACACACACACACACACACACACACAATGTTGAATTAATCAGTTAAATTATACTAAGTGATAAATTGAATATTAATAGATTATTAATATTAGAGAAAACCGTAACGCACTAGAATGTTCAAGAACCGTTTATAGAAAGTAAATATCTTATCTTACTAAAGGGAATTTATATATGTCAGTCTGTGTGTGTCCGTCCCCCATAGCTGAGTACCGGAATATACCGATCACTAGCGGAGAATCCCGATTCGTTAGTATCAATTTCTTGAGTTAAATTTCTAATTTAACTTTCGTTATATCAATTTTCATCATTCAAACAAAAATTTTTACACAAGAGGTAATCAATTTTGGTCACTTAATAATCCCATTTCGAGATGCCGCTCACCAGGGCAACCCACCCGGAGGGCCTAGTTGCCGAGGGCGTGCCGTAGGCACCCACTGCAACTAGTCTAGAACTAAACGCTCATGTGGTTTTATAATCAGTAATCATTACTTAAGAAATTAGGAAAAATACACGTAAGTTCAAAAATAAAACACCTAAACAATACTTATGAACAGTACAAAAAATTATCTGTATTTATAAAAAAAAAAAATTGAAAATTAAAAATAAACGATTTTTGAAAAAATTGAACCGTTCGAAAGAAAATTACACTGGAAAGGTAAAAATATTTATTTTCTATTCAGCCTTCAGTAAAATCTTTTAAACTGTGTTTTAAGTAGGCGCCAAATTTTAAATTAATAATTAGTGAACGAGATTACAAAATTTATTTCTTTAAAAAAATAAGTTTCAAGGATTGTTTTGAGGGTGTAGTTAAAAAATATTTTTTTTCATTTTCAGAGCAATTTTTTTTCTTTCTGAAGTTGGTTAAATTTCTTTTCTCAAAAAATCTTTATTTTATTTATTCTGTTTTAGTAGCGTCTTCGAAGCGGAAATATGGACCTTCAAAAGAGACTGCTAATAAGAAAAAAAAGTTCTCTTGGAACAAAACAGTCTGGTTCAAAACGACTTAGGGGAAATGATGTGTAGAATTAAAAAATGAAGGGTCGATGACGTACATGAGTAGAGTCTTCTAAAATACCGAAATACATGAAATATAAGTTGATAGAAGAAACGCATTCTAAATGATTTAGTTGTCTTTTAAATGACTAGAGAACAAAGATCACACCGTTCATCGATAATTTATAAAAATATTTCTAATTAATCGCCTGAAGAACATTCACATGATTTGAACATTATAAGACAGCTTCAACCTGAAAAAAATGCGAAACGAGAGTATTGATGAAAGACATACTTGTTCGCAGAGGAATCATCAACTATCGAGTAATCTAAGATACATATTTAATGTAGAAGCTTTTTGAAAAGCGATAAATACGTTTACTTCCTAAGCCGAAATTTTCGTTTAATGCCATTTTTAATGATTCAATATCACTCGGTAATGATGTAATGATGTAGGACTACCGTGAGATCATACTGTACTGTTTAAAAAAAGGTTCGTCTAAATTGGTGAACTTGATAAAACAATTATGCCCAAACAAAATAAGTAAGAAATATACGGGTTGAATTAAGGATTATTCCTTTTTGAAGTCGGCTAAAAATAAATACAACCCCACTGTGAATAGTCGAAGAGGAGAGCAAATAATACAGCTAATTCTATCTGAACTTTCAATTTGGACTATTTAGCTTCTTTTTTTTTTTACTTTTATTCCTTCGTTAATATTATAATTTTTTTTTGTGCTATGTTGCAAGAGTATTATTTATATTTATTCTTACTAATTATTTTGTAACGATTGATAATATATGTATAACAACTGAAATGCGCACCTATTTCTAGATTTTAATTTAAATAGTTCTTGAAAGTTCTTTCAGTTAATTTAGTTAAAATAATATTTAGTAAAAAAAAAAAAAGTTGCAACAGGATAAAGGAAAAACAACTGATTTTTCACTTAAAGAAAAAAAAATCAATTATCCTTGTATGAGTTGAGTAATTAAACATTTTCTTTCCCATATGCATAAATGAGTTCCTCAAAGGATATTATTACTACATACACCAAGTTATTTAACTATCTTCATCAAAATACAACACCATACTCCTCCCATCACTGCTCCATGCTTTACTTTCCTACAACCCCATAAGCATCTTCCCAACCCGACTGAATAACATTCTAATGAAATATTCCTGTTTGATAATATCCAATTAATTTTGACTTTTCCACAAGATCGATGAAATCTTTACTCTGCTTTGAAAACTTTTACAATAATCCTTCTTTAGTTTCAAATATAATTTTAATACCAAACCGACGTATGATGAAAGTATTATTAATTAGCAATTTTTATTAAAAATCAAATAAGATGACGTTATACTAAAATTTACAGTTATTACGTTTTCCCTTTGAAAAAATTAATTAAATAGAAAATGAATAAAAATTGTATGAACAAATTAAAATAAATACGTACAGAAACAAAATAAATAAATAAAACAAATAAATAAAACAAAACAAATATTAAACAAATAATAATAATAAAACAAATAAATACGTACAAAATCTATAAATTTAGCTAGTTTTAAAATCAGAATTATATATATAAAGAGTATATCAAAAACAGGTATTGCATGACTTTCCCGAATACGCCGGTCAAGTCACGTTGCAACATTTTGAATTGTAAAATATTTCAGGTTTGGCCGGAATGTTTTTGCAATTCAAACATTAAGGTTCTAACTTTTTATAAAAAAATAATTTCATCTTTTAATAAAACAATAACAAAAATGTACAACAAGATTAAATTTTCTTTTTTTCTTTATAATCACGTCAACAATTAAAGTCATTAGCGACTTATCAGTGTAATATAAATGTGTACCGGTAAATGTGCAGTCTTGAACAAACTCAGGACGACCATTTCTGAGACCTGTGGCGTCTTTTAACCCTGCCTCCAGGAACAGACTCCCAATTAAGCGTGAAGATGGTTCTTCCGGGAGGTGTCTTCGCCTCTAGCCGCCAAGTGAGGGAAGCTTCAGCCCCCGCTATGCCGTTCCCGGCTTCCATCACCCAGCAACCGGGACTCGGTCCTTTGTGCTTCGTCTCTAACGGATCATCCCCGAAGGGACGGCGCCTCCGGGACTCAGTCCTTTAGCTCAAGGGCTCGAGAGTCCCTGCACTTCATCACCACCGCCCATCCGTGCAAGCACAGGTGAACGGCAGCTCCGTACGGAGCTGCGCTCACCACCTCGCTTCGCGATATTTCAGTTGCAGTATTCCCGACACAAACCCCGTCACAGTGTCGAAGTCCACCGGACTGCGTAACATCGTTCCAACGATGGTCCCTACCTCGAGATGTCCAATTACGGCAGTACAGTCGCGGCGTTCCTCATCCCACTGCGGGCACTGGAATATCACGTGCTCCGGCGTGTCAAAGTCCTGACAATAGGGACAGAAGGGATCTTTAGCTCTTCTTCGTTCACACAGATATGAACGAAAGATCCCATGGCCGGTCAGGAATTGTGTCAACCATTATCCCAGTTCGCCCAGCTTCCTCTCGGCCCACGGCTCAATGTGCGCGATCAAACGATGCGTCCACCTCCCTTTCGTGAAACGCATCGTTTGATTACGCACATGATCAAGCCGTGGGTCGAGAGGAAGTTTGGCGAACTGGGAACTGGTTTGACAAGCTAGGTAGGATGCGTCCTACCTAATTTTTCGATTTCGAAATCAGCCGATCTACGATGATAAGTCACTATACCGACTTGGTGGTTAAAAAACAAACTTTTTGGTAACCAACTTTTTTAATGTTCTTAATAAGTTATTATAATCTTAAATATAAAGTTAGAAATTTACAATTACAACAAAAATAAAATATAAAAACATAGTAAATTTTTTTTTTTAGTTTGTTGTAATATAAAATTAATTTTAATATGAAAATACTTCAGCACTTTGAATGCTTACTGTAAAATTTTAAAAATTTATAAGAATCATAAGAGATTGAAACTTTTCCTTGCTTATTTAAATTTACAACCAATAAATAAATAAAAATTTATAAAGACTACTTTTTTTAATTATAATATAATATAAAATATAATAAAAATAAATATATTTATAAAACATAAGGAATTTTTTAAACATATAATAAAATATAATTCAAGAAAATTGTAGACTTTTTTACAGCTCTATATATGAAGTATAAACTATGAGAAAATTTTTGAAAAATATTTAATTCGAAGGAATATAGAGAAAAAAGTAAAATACATATTTCACTTTTAGAGTTAGTTGTTGATTTTTTGAAAAAAAATTTTTTTTGATTATTTAAGTATGCATGTAAGTAATACGTCTGCTTCAATAAAGTTTTCTCTAAAATGCCTTTGAAGATAATCGAAATTGGTTTATCGCGATATCCCCTTACTTAATAAATTTTGAAAAAGAAAAATATATTAATGTATTGCATATAAACATATTAAAGCCAAATTTGAACAAAATCGGTTCGGTTAATCCTGAGATGTAAGGCCAAAAGCAGTTCTTCACTCATACGTACATACATGTTTTTTGGTCTAGATGAACTGGTTGAATCCTAAAACGTAACGCTTTAAAAAAACCTGATAACTCATTTTTGACATGATCACTATGTTTCTCCTTTAATATAGCCCTTCTATCTATATATCCGGGAATGTAATAGACCTAAAAAAAAACAGCATAGTAACTCCTCCATTAATACTTATAATTTAGACTTTTTGAAGTAAGTGTTAAATTAAAAACAGAGTACGTAGCGTCTCAGCATTTTGTGCAGAGGTCCCGGGTTCTAATCCCAGTCAGACATGATATCTTTTCATATGCTATTAATTTCCACCGGGATAATGACCATAGTGTTAATTCCCGCTCTTTCGTAACAAAAAAAAAAAAAAATTAATAAACTTAATTTAGCACCGACTTAATAAATACGTAGAGAAAAATTAAAAGTTTTATGTTTTTGCAATTTTTTTTGAAGTTGGCTTAATCATAATTTTTTAAACTTTATATTTTATATTTTTTATTTAAAATTTGGATAAACATGCACAAACCGTTTTCAGTGTAAAAACAAGCTGAATTTAAGAATATGAAGACAAAAAAGGTCTATGTTTAAAAAAAAATAAATAGAAAAATAATGCAGAAAATCGACTTAATGAGTATGAGTCAAGCTTTCTGAAATAATGCAGGAATAAAAAAAAAATAATTTTTATTAATATATTAATTTAAGAATTGTATATAAATTTAAACATTGACGTTGATGAAATATTTAAAATGTGACTGCTTTTTTGTAGAAACTGTGTATTTTATAAGATTTGAACACATTAATTTACGATAATTTGATAAATATATTTTTCTGAATAAACTAATATTATGATGATAGAATTGTATTAACATATTGCACGCGCACGCACATAAGAGAAAGAGAGAGAGAGAGAGAGAGAGAGAGAGAGAGAGAGAGAGAGAGAGAGAGAGAGAGAGAAAGAATAAAAACTAATTAACAATTCGTGGATAATATAAGTTTTCATATCATAACAAATTTTCACGAAGTAATTTTATGTACATAATAACCCGGAGAAAGCCACATACATTAACACTGCTTACCTGCTTCGGACATTAGATGACATGACCACAGACATTGTTTAACTAATAGTATCTTTATGTGTTTATGTGACACTGATGAAACCACAACGGGTAGCCTGTTAGTGCAACAAATAGTAGGCGGTACCACGTTGTGTAACTGCAAATATATGTGTATATATATTTAACCTCTGTTTCCTACCTAAAGTAAGTTAACTTATACAAGAATTTCTCTTATTAGACAAGAATTTCCAGATAACTAATAACTAATAGATTACTAATTACTAATAAATTCTAATAAAAAACATTTCTAGAAAATAATAAAGAGATGGAGTTAATTTAAAAGTAATGCTCCCGCTCCCACACACACACACACACACACACACACACACACACATACATATATATATATTATTTTTTTTTTTTTAGCATTTGTGTCTGTATGTATATGCGTTCGCGCAAACACACACACATACACACACACAGAGTAAAAATTACGTACAAGGTGAAATTTGAATTTCCTGACTGATGTAATTGTAATAGGAAACATTTTATGAAATCAGTAAAAAGGTTTCTAATCGAACAATAGATACAAAATTTTAATCTAATGTTAGGTTTAAGTTATATCTTCCTTAAAATCATTAGGATTTAGAATGGAAAAAAAGTAATTAGCGAAAATTAAAATTGCATTAAGTAATTTTAATTAACCATAATGTATTTTTCTGTTGACAATTAAAATAAATTTTAAAAACGTAAAATAAATTTAAAAAAAATAAAATAAATTAAAAAAGAATATGCTGGACGTAGTTAACCTTTCTGACATTTGTGTCAAATTAAACAAATTTCTCCTACAGTGATAAAAGTTTTTTTTTTATTATTTCAAAGCTTGTTTACAATCTGTTGTTTTAATCTGTTAATATGAGTGTGACTCTTGGGCTTGGACGACATCCCTTAAGTGTAGGAGCATCTCCTTTATAACTGATGAAGGACGTAAATCCTTTGATAAGCAAATTATTATTGTTTTTATTTCCCTTTGTCCTTTAATATAATTTGATTTTCTGTTTGGATTTTATGAACTTTTGTACTTTTTATGAAGTAAATCTATCAAGTGTATTTATAAAAATGGACTTTTTGTCTTATTTATATATATTTTATTGAGAGGAAGCATATACGTTCAGATATAAGCAAAGTAGATGTCAACACACCACCGGTTTGGTCTATTGGTTAACGCGTCTTCCCAAATCAGCTGATTTGGAAGTCGTGAGTTCCAGCGTTCAAGTCCTAGTAAAGCCAGTTATTTTTACACGGATTTGAATACTAGATCGTAGATACCGGTGTTCTTTGGTGGTTGGGTCTCAATTAACCACACATCTCAGGAATGGTCGAACTGAGAATGTACAAGACTACACTTCATTTGCACTCATACATATCATTCTCTGAAGAATTATTTAAACGGTAGTTACCGGAGGCTAAACAGGAAAAAGAAAAAGATGTCAACACACACATAAAAAATAAAATTTACATACATATTAAAAAAAAAACAAAAAAAAAAAATGGAACTATATCAAAATGCGCTAAAAAGTAAGAAATAATTTTGTCAAAATATTTAAAAAATTCCTTAGACATTTTCTTGAATCGGCGTCTGTTTGTATAAAATTAATTTCTAGTTATAATACAAATTTGTTCTGTAGTACTATATACGTATACTATATAAAAATCAATACTATTATTACATCAGTGGAATTCATATTTATATGTTTTGATTGCTTTCCGTTTGCTATTATTATGTAATTTTAATCACATCACCTCTAGGTTCAGTAATGTAGTATAATACAACTATGATCATATGTTTTAGCGCCGATTCAAAAAAGTGTCTAAAATTAATTATTTGGACGAAATTATTTCTTATTTCTCGCATTTTGATGTGTGGTTCCATTTAATAAAAAAATGATTTCATAATTTTTTGTATCTGATTAATAATGATAAGTTATTCGACAGATTTAATACGCTCCTTTTTGGTGATATAATGCAACTGCCTCCAATCAAAAGCCATCGGTGATTTGTTAAACTTTCTTATTGTCAAACAGAAATAAATTTGTGGGATCATTCTTCATTTTGTGAGCTAAAAATAAACATATGACAAAGAAATGACATGGAGTTCATTGATTTATTAAATAACTTGCGTTTTGTCAAAATTACAACTGGTCAATTAAAAATGCTTTCCGAAAAATGGAGAGTACTTTTAATAGATGAATTTGTATATGGAAATGCTGTAAGAATTATTCCAACTATTAAATTAGTTGATGAATAAAATCATAGTATGACTGATATGATATCAAAAACAGATAGAGTTTATATTATTAACGCTATTGATGAATAGAAGCTGCAACATATGGGAAAACTCCCCCCCCCCGGAATATTATAACATTGCTTGGTTTTGTTAACAAAAAAAAAAAAAAAAAAAATTTTGAATAAGTCTCAGAATGTAGCATAATGTGTTGTAAAGGTAAATTTACTTAACAAGAACTCATGTTTACCATAATTCATTACAAAAAATTAAGTATTATATTTACTTTTAGTTTTCATACAAATTTACCCATTACATTTTCTTCTTAATCTTTCAAAGATAATGTCTTCGATAAATTCAAGTTCATTCACTTTAATTTAAAACAACCGAAGCTCAGGTAGAAAACAATGTGAAACATCGACATCAATATTATAACTAAAAAGGTGAAATATTGCTTCTACACACATAACAAACATTATAATCAATTTCGAGTTGATGGATTAGAACTGTCAAAGGTTAGAAAATTTTATAAAAATGCTGACAACACAGTTGTAGGACTTTCCCGTCATTTATTTAATTCAATGATTCTATAACTAAAGCGGGCGCCCATACTGTATTCCACTCGTGCGAGTGTGACGGTACTACCTGCGACGATCGGCACTAACTAAATTAATGTAATTTCACAACTTACATAGAACAAATTTCTTTGTACGGTTGGCAGACTGCTGTAGCCACGAGGCTTAACGCACCAGGTACTAAGTCAACCGAGCGATCGAGTTAGAAACTCAGTCAGACCGAGTTACTCTTTTACACTTTAAATATTATTAATTTATTTAATTTTACTGTTCATCTGTGACGTCACAACATAACAGACAACTACAGCAGCATTTTTTGGGGTGGGAGTGCGATTTTTCAATAGTTTTTTTTCAAATATTGTTATTTTGAATTGTTTACAAAAGCGTCTAACAAAAATATGACCTTAATTAGGCGTAATTTTGAGATACTGAGAGTAACCTTGCTGTATAGCCTCACCCCTTTGACCTTTTAAGTTGAGAATTTAATATCATCAATGCCCAATATATAGAAGTAATCTGACCAAGTTTGGTCAAAATCGATCAACTAGTTCTGAAGATATAAGGTGATTTAGAGGTCAACACCGAACACATTTACATACGAACATTAACATCGAGAAAATTTTCATCCGGTTTTTTGGGTTTTTTAGGTGGCAAAACGTCAAGATCCAGTGAAAACCGCATATGCCCAAATTGGATCGATTACAATACTTCCCTCTTCTAGAGCTATACTTCTGCTATAGCGCTACATAGACGGGAAAGTAGAATCAATAAGAATTTCTTTAAGAAGGTATATTTATAAATTTGAAGTAAAAATATTTGTAAAAAAAAAAAATTTAAAACACTAAATTTTACTGTTACAGATTAAGCTCTATCTGAGATATATAGTCAGCAAAGATGACTAACTCTTTGTGGAAGTGAATATATGCATACACACACACACACACACACACACACACACACACACACACACACACACACACACACACACACACACACACACACACACACACACACACACACACACACACACACACACACACACACACACACACACACACACACACACACGTGCGTAGATAACATTATTTCAAACTGTCGGTTCATAAGCCCAGAAAAACAAATTTTAGAATTCAACGTCCGCCTAGATATTTACCTTAAAAACCAGAAAAGTTTACTCAAAATTTCACTATTTTTTACAGTTTATCCGTGATTACTCCAAAATAATAAAAAAAGCAAATGTCAGTAAAAATACCTTAAACAAAAACACGTAAACTAATAGTCATTTAGTGTTTAAATAAATAAACCCACCGGGTTGGTCTAGTGGTGAATGCGTCTTCCCAAATCAGCTGATTTGGAAGTCGAGAGTTCCAGCGTTCAAGTCCTAGTAAAGTCAGTTATTTTTATTCGGATTTAAATACTAGATCGTGAATACCGGTGTTCTTTGGTGGTTAGGTTTCAATTAACCACACATCTCAGGAATGGTCGTACTGAGAATGTACAAGACTACACTTCATTTACACTCATACATATCATCCTCATTCATCCTCTGAAGTATTATCTGAACGGTAGTTACCGGAGGCTAACAAGAAATGGAAGTGTTTAGTAAATAAATGAATATTTAAGTTTACCTTGCCTAGGCAAACCAATAGGTTACCTATATCTCAATTTGATTAAAAAAATTTTTTAAATGAAAAAAAACAGAAACTTGAATAAAATAAATATTTAAGACAACCAAATGAACAAAGTAAACATAAATTAACACAGAACAGTAACAAAATAATTAATAATTCGCTATTTTTTTAGGAGCGATGTTATGACAATTCAACATAGGATGTCCTTCAAAACGCTGAGAATTAGAAAAGATTGGGTGAGTAATTTTCTGGACCGAGAGTAATACTTTCCCTTTATTACGTACAGCCAAAACAAAAAAGTTAATTATATTTTGTTTAAAAAATATTTCTAATCATATATAGTGAATATTTTATTTTTGTTTAATTTACTTGGCTTTAATATTTTTAATTTTATTATTATAAAGTAATAACAGGCTGACATCCAGTAATTATAATGTCAGAATAATTACTATTCCAAAATATTTTATTTTTTCCTTATATAAATGAATAAAAATACAACGAGGCAAAATTCCAAGCCGGTTTAAAACTACTAAACAAAACAGTCACTCTTGCACATCACACATATATAATATAAATCGATTTCTCCACCTTCCACATACTTCACCTATATCCTAATTTATCATCAATCTTGCACGTCTATCTTCAATCAACAACAATACATATAATAAATCATCCATCTAAATCTGAAATTTTATATTAAAATTATTTAAAGTTGAATTATATTTTCATAAAATCCTGAAAATTTAAATAAAAGTCCGATCTTCATTAATAAAATTATCAAGAAAAGAAGGGAGAATTTTAAAATTAAAATTGATTTTACTGTTTTATGTCATCCACACTTGTGTGACTGAGAAAAAGTTTTTTTTTCATCTTGCGCAATGTAACCTTTTCCTAGAATCGATTATTTTTTTAGGTTAATTAAAAAACCCTAATCTTCTTTTAACTTTTTAGTTCCTTGTATGAAGTAAAGAAAGTATTGTGAACGCGAACAATTTCGGTTTTCAGATTTCAACGGAAATATCCATTTTGACTATCCCTGAATCCATTTTGACTAGTTTTGGCGTGACGTCTGTACGTAAATCTCGTATGTAATGTACGTATGTATCTCCTCGTAGAAATCTAAAACGATTAGCCGTAGGATGTTGAAATTTTGAATTTAGGGTTGTGACATCTAGTTGTGCACCTATCCTTTTAATTGTAATCTACTGAACCAATAGTGTCCAAAAAGCTAAAGCAAAATTCAATATCCAAATAAATTTGGATATTGGATTTTTTCTTAACTGGATTAGCCTTCATTGAGAGCTTTTCAATTATATATCATAAGTGGTACTTATTTTCATTGGTTCCATAGTTGTAGCCAAATAAAATTTTAATTAATGAAATTTGGAACTTACAAGAGGAAGGCATCATCGGTTCGAATCAAGACTTCATCTACTTCTTTAATTTTCTTTTTTAATTTAAATTTATGCATTTATTAATAATTATTAACCTCTGATTGTAAAAAAAATTACGATAAATAATAATTCAATAACAATAAAAAAAAATATGAAAAAATATCAGAAGTTATTAATGAAATAAAATTTTATGTACTTTTTATTTAAAAAAAAAAGTGTATATGAAATTTAATAGGCGTAACAGGAAGTCATGTGGTGACTACATCAGATTTTTTAAATTTATTATCACTAGGATTATTTTCTTAAAAGTTAATTTTACTTGAGTACTTCCCCTTGAGTGTGGGAGCCCCCAAAATAAAAAAAAGTTTTCTTCCAATTTCTAATTTTTAATGCTCACAATGTATTATGTTTAACAATAAAGTAAGTAAAATAACACAATATCTCCTGTATTATATGCATCACATGTAATGCAGATATATGTGATACATCTATCACAGAATTAGAAAGACAGGATGAAATGAATAAATGTGCCTGTTTTCTGAACGAAAATGTTTTCAATTAAATGGTAGAATATGTATCCATTGTCCAGGCCGGGTTATCTGGCTATAGATCATAGATTGTTGTCTTCTTTCCATCCTATCACTCCCATACTACTCTTCCATAATCCTTCCTGTTTCCACTATTCTCTTTCCACTATTCTACTTTTGCGCACCTGATCCAATTATTTTTCCGATAACTGTTGGCTAGCTATCTAGTTGTTGAAATTACTGTCTTTTTGATTAATCATAAATTTTGCTAATCTTGTTAATCTACAGTATACTAATATTTAGCACAGAGTTTGTCGTCATTTGTATCATAACCTATTATTCAAAACCTACATTTCCTAAACAAGATGAAATTTAGCACGACACACACACACACACACGGAACACACGGAAAAAATAATTTAAAAGAGAATTGTTCAAATATATTGAAAAAATAAAGTATAAATTTTATTGAAGTAATAAAAAAATTACTTCATATTTTGCGTCCGGAATATAATGTAAGTACCAAAGCTACTTCAATTTTAATATCCATTAAACTGATGAAGAAAAATAGAAAAAAACTATTTAATAATAAAAAGTATAGGTAAAAAACAAAGTACATATTTTTTACAGGTGAGGAATATGTCTTTAGAAGATTTTTCAGAAAAATACTCAAAAATACGTGTCAATACTCAAAAAAATATGTTAAATTTAAAAAAATTTTCATAAAGATTTTCTAAATCTAACACCTCATCAATAGAGGCTAAACTAAGAAATATAACATTTTTAAAGAAACTTTCCTGTATTTTAGAACAGGGGTCTATAATTTAGAAAAAAAAACTGTTAACATTTCTTGATAGTTGTGTATATGAATTAGACTTTCAAAAAATGTTTGAAAAATATTTAAATCGAAGGAAGATGGGGCAAAAGAAATAAACGTATATTTTAATTTTAAGAGGTGGAGTTGATTTTTCTAAAAAATAAATCAATTTCTACGTACATTGTACGTAACGGATTTATTTTAATGTAGTTTTCTCTGAACTACCTCTGAGAAAATGGAAATCGGCATTTTTGCAGTATCGCACATCTCCTCAACGAATTTTGAAAAAAAAAAAATAATATGACTAATGCTCCATATATAGAAACATTTTAGCCAAATTTGAAGAAAATCGATTTGGTCAATTCTGATATATAAGGCCAAAAGCAGGGCAACATACGTACGCATGTATATAAATACCAATGGTTATTTTATTTGGTCTAGATTAACTAGTTGATGTAAAGATTTGCAAAAACAACCCAACAGCCCATTTCTGGCATGATCACTCTACTTTCCCCATTAATAAAGTTATTCTAGCTAACTAAAATTCGCCGGGAAAGTTAAAGGTTATGGAATCCAATAAGTGTAGAAATTTTTCTACTAATACACCTAGTAATACAGTAATATTGTATTACTACATTGCTACATTGTTTTACTGTGTTATTTTTAAAAGGGTTTAAAAATCCTTTTAAAAATTAAACACAATTTTGCATATAGATGTATGATAAAACTTTGTAGGAAATCTTTGAAGAAATTTACATTTTCCAACATTTATACATTACTTAATATATAATGAAATGGATATATCTATATGTATAAAAATGAGCGTTTGTTTGTTTCTCCTGTATGCGTTCCTACACCATTCATTCGAAACTTTGGTGAGTTGTTGCGCGCACGCTCGCGAAGGATTCTGAGTTAGTTTGGATCCGCTAGGTGGCGCTGGGGTCAAGATATTTCGAAAAAATATATTTATGATCCGATTTGGCTCGTATTCAGAATGTATGTTACTTAATGGTAAGAAATATCTGTACAAAAAAATGGACCTGCTAGGTGCCACTGGGGCTGATATTTAGAAAAATTGTGTTTATGGACCGATTTGGCTCATATTCAGAATATATTTTAGTTAAGTGAAAATACAAATTTTTGCAAAAACTATACACGCTATGTGGCACCGGTGTCGAGATATTTACGAAACAAACAAATGTATAAACAGACTTTCTTCTTCTATATATATATAAAAGGGAATGTTCGTATGTGTGTCCACTATAAACTAAAAACTACTGAACCGATTTAAGTGCGGGTTTGGAAAATGGTCCGCGTTGCTCGAAAAAGGTTTAAAGATATTGAAATTCTCGATCTGAGCAGCAGAAAGAAACTTTGGATATTTTGAACCGAATACTGTGTTTACACAGTAGTTTGAATTAAATCCGATAGGTAGTGTTGTTTTGACAGTTGGATTTTTTTACATTCTCACTTTTATAAAGTGAAAGGTTACATTTTATGAAGTTCCGTAATGTTCAGTTTTTTAATGTTTAATCAAACTTTCAATTGTGTTCATTTAATCTAGCTATATATGTATATACTCAAATCTAGCAATAGCGAAGCATTGCCGGGTCTGTAAATGTATATATATATATATTTTTTTTTTAAAGAAATTCTGTAAAATTTAATGAAATTTTTTTTAAAAATAATTGGAGAATTATTATTGTTAGACAAAAATAAATAAATATTATAATTTTATATTATAGAAACAATATAACTAAAAAACTAGAAGATGTAAGCAGAACTATAAAAGCAACAATTCTCATGTAAGCATTTATTTTAATAATATACTGAATTACTAAATACTTTATATGTGAGGAATAACTTTTACAAATAAAAAATTTTCAAAAAGTTTTACTAACATTTTATTCTAAAGGGAGAAAATGTTACTGTAAAATTAATGACAATAATGCATAATATTTGTAAAAATGGAATATACTCGTATAACGGTCGAATTACTGTATTACGCTAACCACTTGTTCCGTATATAAAGATTATTTTTAGAAAAATATTTTTTTTGTCACCTAAAAATAACTGTAGAAATTTTTAAAATATTTTTTTGACAGTACAAACGTATTAATTTCACATAAAAAGCAAACTAATCGATGACAAATAATAAACTAATCCTTTTTAAGAATTTTCTCAGTAAATCATAATTGTCTTTGAATATAAGAATTATGTATATAAAATGAAGCCTAGAAATTACAGTTAGTATCGCGTTACGGAAGTAAAAGTTTTAGGCGAGTAAATATTTATATAAATTTGATAATATATCTAATCTGGTTTTAGGTTTGATTCCTAAACAAGATCTTGTATTTTTTCATTCTCTTTTTTATCACAATTCTTATCTTACGAGAATATATGAAACGGTTACTAGGTATTAATCCATTGTTTTAGAATAAATAATTTAAATAATAAATACAATATTTTACAAAATTAAAAAAAAAAAAATTATTTACAATAGGGAAATTTACGATGACGTAATCTGATGTTACTCTACTGTAATATGTACATAGAAAATGTTTTAGTAAGCTGTCAAAGAAATTCTTGTTCATAATCTGGAAAATTGAAGCCTCTATATGAAAAATCTTTTTTCGTTGTAATGCATAAGGTTTACTGAAGCAAAAGATACTTTCTGTATACGAATATACCTTATCTAACAGTAGGAAGTTTTTTTATAACTACTATATAAGATATTCTTCAAAACTAAGAATAATCTAAATATTTCTTTAAAAAATAAATAAATATACTTTATAACAAAACGTAGGTTATCCAATACGTATACATTATGAAATAATTAGAAAAAAATGTTTAACTAATTTTCGAAGTTGAGAATTTAAAAAAATACGTGATAAAAATTTTCAATTGTTTATTTACTATAAAATATAAGAAAATAATCTAATTTTAAAACTTATGTCAATATTTTCTTAAACTTTTCTTTTATATGAAAATACTCTAATAAAAACTTCTTTAAAGGAGTTCCATAGCTATCCCGGCTTCATTGGAAAGTAATGCTCTGTTTATGGAGGACTTGTCCTTAGCAGACTTCTACTTAAAAAGAAAACATTAGAATAAAACAGTTATGTTAACTTCGATTCAACTCAGATTATTACATGTTTTTATAATATATTTGAGTATTAAATGCAATCACTATTATATACTTTATATCTGACTATATATGTATGTAATATATATATATATATATACAATATATATTTAGTTGCCCGTCTCCGTGGCGTGAGTAGTAGCGTCTCAGCCTTTTATCCGGAGGTCCCAAGTTCAAATACCAGTCAGGCATGGCACATTTCATACGCTAAAAAATTCCACTTCCATATCCTACGCACAAGTTTCAAGCTTATGTGGCGATATCATAAAAAAAAAGTTGAATAATGCCATTATTGTGTATTAAGGTTACATAAGTCTTTCAGGTATATTTTTATGTTTTAAAGTTTCCTTAGATCACGGGACCATTATTTGGTGGCCGATCAAATCAGTACTCACATCTTTATAATTTAGTCTTATATGATGTTGATTCCTTTTCAGTTTCTAAACAGTTGCACGTTTTTCTATTAAATTTTTGTTTTTTAAATTTACAGGTTGCATAAATGAGTTTATTACGGTTTTAATAAATATCTATTGGGGGTCCTACATACGCTAAGTTAATATAATTTATTCTCTTGTTTTGGTAGTTTTATAGAATATTTTTTTGTTTTCAATTATTAAAAGTTTAGTTTTCTGCCATTTCGAGTTCTTACAATTGATTTTAAAAATTGATATCTAATTATTTTATTTATTTTAGTAAATCTTACATTAGTGCGTTTGAACCAACTTGATTGGTTATACTGTTATTGCACAATGATTATTACAAAATTATAATTTTGGCGGCCATTTTGAGGTGAACTCAACGATCGATCGCGGCCATTCGTGTATTTTTGTAATCCTCATCGATCCTTAATCCGAATCAGAAATCAAAATCCGAAACAAAAACTGTAACACACATACATATTGAATTCAATAACGACTGTTCTTTCGTGGAAAAGAAAAATGTTGAGACACGGGAACCATAAAGTGAATATCTCGCTGACTCCTTGACTGATTGAACACAAAATTAAACTGAATTATTGTCCCGCATTCAGAAGTTATACAAAATTTTAATTAAATCGGTACATGCAATTGAAAATATCCAGAAGAATGATAACCGATGAAAAAAAAAAATTTTATGAACCCCACCTCTTGATGAAATTTCCCAAATACATAAAATTACTACAAGAATATCAGTCCAGAATTGAAAAAAGGAAAGTATCTTAGAATGCAGATTAAATTATGTGAATAAATTTAGCTACTCTTTGAGTAAAATTTTAAGATACGGGATCCATAAGGACGGTATTTCCATGCCCTCTTCATCGGTTGTGACCAAAATTACATGTCACCAATGTCGATTTATACAGAAATCATTGTATAAAATTTCATCCAAACCGGTCCATTAGGCTGGAGATACCAAGTAAAAAATAGGCCAAAATATATATCCTTCCGGAATTTTTCAATGATAAAATTGTGTTTTTTGGATAGTAATCATGGAACTTCAATTCAAAATCCTTGACGTATGAAATTTGATTCAATTAGTAAACGTTCCCTTAAATACAGAGTGATTCAAGAGAAAAGGCGAACAACTTGGAAACTGATTCTAGAGCATGAAATAAGGAAAAACATTCAACAAACATATGTCCGAAAACGATTTGTTATCGAGTAAACTGCTAGCGAAAAAGGTTTTCTCGGATTTCAGTATCCCAGTCAGGCATGGCATTTTCACACACGCTACGAATCATTCATCTCATCCTCTGAAGCAATACTTAACGGTGGTCAAAAAAAAAAAACAAGTGATAATCTGCAGCTTTTCACTAGATATGTCCTATAAAAAACTACCGTTTTTTTGTAGGACCATTTGCTAAATTTTATTTATATAGGGGTACACAGTTGGAATAGTTAATCTAATATGTACTACAGCCCTTGAAACTAACTGAGAAAAATATTATTTTGATTTTTTCTTTTTAATAGACTTCAAAAATTCTTACGTTTCCATTTAGCTACTGCGGACTTTATTCATACCATTTTACCCAAAATAAAATTCTTTACAAGGCTTATCTAAAACTTTTAGATAAAAAAGATATTTTAACAAAGCTGTTTTATCAAAGCTATTTTACGTCAAACAAGTGTTTTTCGACCCAAATCTTTTGTTTCTTTACCCCGGATTTATAAACCTCTCAAAAACCCATCAAAAACTAGAAAAATACAATTCTGGGGCCTATTTTTTCATTTTTTATGTCAGTCAGGGTCTAACTGAAACCTCGCTGGAGTCGTTTAAAAACAACGTCACAAAAATACAAAAAAGTTACATATTAATTCTGTTAATATTTTTATTTTTTCGTAACTACTTATGATGACTGGCGTATCTAATTCTAAATTATATACTTTATAAACAATATTTACACATTAGGATTTTCTTTATTATTTTATAAAGCACACAATTCAACATTTAATTTTTTATTTATTCATTATAACATTTATTTTATTTTATTTTAACATTTAAGATCATTTTTCAAATTATCACTGTTATTTAAAAGATGTTTTATAATAACACTATATATCGGATTATGTTATTCTTTTTAAATTTTATTAAAGAATTAAAAGAAAATTCTAAATCTAATTATTAATAAGGATTACATTTTTTATGTTCTTTTATGCCATTTATTTTTCTTTGTTCTAAGAAAAATTTCATGTAATATCAGTTATTAAAAAAAAAAAAAAAATACCCAATATCTTTCTAGAAACCAATAATATGGTGTACCCGAAAGAAGAACATTTTGTTCTTGTTATTAAATAAAAAGTATTTTTAGAAGGTTTTTGATATTTATAATCATAAATTGTCCTTTATTAACGTTATATATAAAGCAGTTCGTAGAGGTTGTACTTTACTTAACGTTCATGAATTACACGTTTCGCTAGTTTAATGGATTCTGTTTCTTAATGCTATTTTCTATCCCACTTACTCTATCTCTTTCATCTACTCTCATCTACTGTGATGGTGACACTACTGAACTCTCAACTTTAACCTAATTGCTCTGTAGCTCTTTTTCTATGCTATTCATACTACCTATTTTATCCACCTATTAAGACTCGGTCGTATTTACTCATTCAGCACTTAAATAAAGCAATGGAAACTTTTCTACCATTAACTTATACTTAAATTATTACGAATGAGTGAGTGAAAGCTACATTATTTTACGTTATCAAGATAAGTGAATTAAATAAACCAACTAAAAATAAAAGTTTGCAAAAATTAGTTTTCCTCTAAAATAAATATAGTAGAAAATAAATGAAAAAAATATATCTACTTTGAACTTTTTGTATTTGAAAAGTAGGATAATTTAAAAATTCTGATGTGGACACCACGACTTCCTCGTTCGCCTATTAAATTACATATATTTTTTATATAGTTGTATTTTTTATTTCATATTTTTTATTTTTTCAATTTTTTTGTCATTTTACAATTATTATTTATTGTAAAACTTTATTTAAAATCAGAAGTTTAATACATCAATAAATTTAAATAAAAAAAAGTTAAAAAAAATAATAACGAAATGAAGTTGGATTTGAACCGATGTCCTTCCTCTTGTAAGATCCAAATATTTCATTAAGATTTCCTAAGTCGAAGATTCTGAGTTTCAAATCCGAAAAAGATACTTGCTTTTATACGGATTTAAAAATTAGACAGTGGATACAGTGTACCTTGGAGGTTGGGGCTTAATTAACCATACGTCTCAGGAATGGTCGGCATGAGTCTGTACAAGACCGCATCTCATTTACACGTCATTCATATCATCCTCTTCTAATTTTGACCGTTGATGGCTTATTTTTCACTAGTTAAACAGACTACAACGTATACATTAGCAAAATAGTATATATATATATATATACGAGGAACGTTTAAATTTTAATTTATTATTTATTCAAAAAGTAACAAAAAATAGTAAATTACACACTATTATTTTTCAACACAACCTCCCTCCTTTTCAGTGCAAAGGAGCCATCTTTCAGGTACCTTTTGTATTCCTTTTCAAAAAACTCCCTGTGGCTACTGAGGGACCCACTCGCAAATAGTTTCAATGACTTCTTGAAAACAACACTTTTTACTTCCTAAAACTTCTTTTAAGGGTCTAAACACATGGAAATGTCAAAGAGGGCGTGGTTCAGGCTATAAGGGGGATGCTGCAGAATAATCCAGTTTAATCACGCACTGCAGACATCGTATAAACATATGATATCGTGTAGAAATATGAGGGCGTGCATTATTCTGTAATAGAACAGACGGAATATTGATTTTTCACGTTTCGGATGGCTGTTTTTACTAGACCCTTTACAAAATCGTGTTTATAAAGCGCTCTTTTGTTAGAGAATCGATGTGTAAAGACCCCGCATCTCAAAAGAATGAAGCCATAATTTTTTCTATCGAAAAAATGGTTTTTACTTTTTTCGGTTTTGGAGATGAAAGATGTCACCATTACATGGTTTAAGTTTCATCAGTAGGCACAAAATAGACTGTAAAAAGCCCTTTTCTTTATATTGTCTATTTTCATGTTCCTAAGAAAATCGTTAATCTTTTTTAAAGTTATCTTCAGATCTATCTCAGTTTCTGTATTAGAGAAATGTCATCTCAAGAGCGTATTATTCGGTACAAGGCATCATTTTCTTTATTCTACTACTAATTACAGCTGATAACGTTTTCATTGCTTTTGTACATACGATATATATGAAACAGCAGATGTGACAGGCCACATCCTCGTTCTACTTTTTTCATTATTTGTGTTTTCGCTTATTTAAAACATGGTACACTAAACTTTCACCTGTTAAAAAAAAAAAAAAAACAGTAGCAAAAAATGCTGTAGAGGCAACCATTGACTTGATAAAAAAATAAAAAGCATAGAGAGAAACTATTACTGATAACTTAGGTTAAAGTGGTAGTGAATACAGGAATATACATGTATTATTATTCTTAAATGACTTCAGACTGTTTCTTTACATTGTATCGCACAATAAAAAAAAAGATTAATTAAAAATATCTTCAGAATAAATATATAATAAATATAAATTAAAAAAAAAAAAAAAAAAACAAGAATGGTGTACCTTATAAATAAATATATAATAAATATAAAATATATATTTCCTTATTATAAATATATTTGAAATATCTTCAAATTTTTTGTCTGGTCAAAAAAATTTCTTTAAAAAAAAAACTCTTTCGGTGTAGAACAAACTGATATATGAGACACCAGAGGTAACAAAATAAAAATTAATCCTCAGGAATTATACATTTTTGTGTTGTGACTAAAACTTGAACACATATCAAAAAAAGGAAACAAATGTTAAAAATTAGAGTTTAAATATAAAATAAAATTATTAGGTCAGAAATTAGTATCTTTATTTTTTTATGTAAGTTAAATAGGTAAAAATAAAATATTTGCTAATAAAATTATTTGAAATTAAAACAATAACATCATTATATGAAGTAATACAAAATATAAATGATTTTAACACATAGATTACAACAGATTACGATGCCTAAAGAGTAATCTCCATAATTAACGTATATATGCACTGGTTAAACAAATGGTTGATATGGTTAACTGCATAATAAGCAGATAACTTTAGTAGCTAAAGTGCAATGAACATTCATCTCGATATAAGTAAATAATATAATCAGTGTTGACAATTTCTTAAAATACTGCGTTATATGACGTCATTACAAAATAAAACTGGAAAAAATCTGTTACTAAAACAGCTGTATTTTTTGTGTCACTTTTCCACAACCTTTTTTTAAAATTTTAGGTACTTAAGACTGTAACTACCTCAAAATTATTACCATTCTTTTTGACCTTATTTAAAAGGAAGATTCTAAAATTAGATTGATTTTTAGGATGCGGTAGACTACAAAGTTACTACTCTTGGAATGTTTGAAATTTTTATACACCATCTTGGTTGGATCCACCACATTGGATCAAACCTTTTTTTCGGTTTCGAGCCGGGCCTGTACCGGAGCAAAACGGTGATTGCAATGCACCGGTTCTAAATTTCGAATAGTTGCCCATCTTCCGCCTGTGGAGGAGGCTTTACAGCCTTGCGATGGAAGCGTGGAAGCATGGCAGCAAGAATGGTATGCCACAACTAAGGGTAGATCCTTGTATAGATTTATACAGGACTTGGGGGGATGGTACGCCTCTAGTTCGTTTTTAAGGGCAACAGGAGCCAAACTGCTCTCCAACCACGCAAATTAGAGCCAAAATTTGTTTCGGTTCCACCTGGCAGCTGATGAATGGAGATCCAGTCGAACGAACACATGATGTTCGATTTAGTAGAACGAACACGTGATGTTCGACTGCCCAGCTCTTGGGGGGCCAGAACTCAGGTCACCCTGGAACTTAGAGGTCAAGGGGAAAATTGCCTACTCATAAGCGGCGAGTCAATGCGGCTCACGCCGCATTGACTTGCCGTCGGACCGTGTGTGAGTTTCTTGATGCCGTTGCTTTGTTCAACCGACATCAGTAGTTTAAGGGTTATAAGACTCCTACCGCTTGCTGTAGGAAGCTACCCTCAAGAAATAGCTGGCCATTGGTCAAGTATAGCTCCAAGCGCTATAATATGGTGGACAGATACTTGCTGAGATTCACCGACCTTGGCGTGGTGCAAATTGCTGTCCTTGACGGAATAAATTTTAATTTATTGACAAGTCATATATTTTAGTATGTAGGCGGGGTGCGCTTATTCATTTTAGTAATATATGACTAGTGAGCAGAGGGACACGCAAGCGAGTTGTGTATGGCACCACGCTTATTACGCTCACGCAGTTAGGTAAGCTCTACGAGCTAATTAGGATATTGGTCGCTAAACCGTTTTCAGGAACAGTAGTTGTTTGTAGTACAGACATTCGGTCATATGCTCTAGGGCGACCGAATGGGGTGGTGGTGGGAGAAATGCCAAACAAACCAAACTTTTTTTTTAAAGATGAGGTTGGATTATTTTAATGTAAAAGTGTACGAAGTAACGATGACAAAAACTGTTTTTTCGATTAATGCTTTGTTTTCGAATTATAAGCAATAGAAGTTGGAAAAACGGAAAAAAACAGCAGTAGTAATCATCTTGATTTTTTGTATGTGTAATTTTCATGTGGATATCTAAAAACTGATTTATTATATTTTGAAATTCGACCATGAAAGGAGTGAAGAAAGGTAAATAAATGTCAAACAATAATTGCAAATTGTTCCCATTTCCCACTGTACAAAACGTGAGATATTCATTCTATTTGGGCTAGCAAATACTCTTCAAATAAATATCTAAAAACCATTTTCGGGTTTTGAAATTTTAAGGCGTAAAAAACATAATTCGTTTTTTACATTTTTACTGTTTTATGTTATCGCTATTGAATCAGTTTTTGTTTTGATAACATTGTGATGGTAATTTATGTCTGTAATTCTGATTATGTATTTCGTTAGCAAAGCCACAACAGGAAATCTAAAAACCAAATTAGTCGGTCCTATATTTACCTAACTGTAGCTCTGAAGAAATTACAGTACACTGATAGTATTCTCAAAAGCATGAGCTTAATGAACACAGGGGTATCCATCTGGTTAGGCGAGAAGGACGAGCGAAGCGGGCTCTGACAGGTTAAACAACTTCTGGCCACGATGGAAAACGCAAGTAACCATATAGCGTGAGCGAAGCGATAAATATATATATATATATATATATATATATATATATATATGTATGTATATATATATATATATATATATATATATATATATATATATATATATATATATATATATATATACATACATATATATATATATATATATATATATATATATATATATGTATATATATTTATCTATATAATATAATATATAATATATATATATAACGAAACAATCTCTGCATAACAATTATTTAATAATACTTGTACAAACACGTATATATATTTTATAGTATTACACTACTTCTGTGCAAGTAGATGTCTTCAGTAAATAGGGGGATAAATTTACCTTAAGTTTTTCCGGTAACAGCAAACTAAGCCCAGCCCAAACTAAGCTGTTTTCCCATTACAGCTTATTGATTTGGTCGTAATTACACCGCTTTAAACATATTTAAAACCTTGTTTACAATGTAGTGCTACTGTTTCCTTCACCGACAATTTAGATTAAAAGAAAAATTATTACATGTGTGGTTTAGATAAGTATCTTCTAAAATTATCTTCTACGTAAAAAAATTATTAATTTTAAAATTTATTAATTGAAAAAAAAATTATTTTCCTTTATATCAGGTAAAATTTTTATAATTATGAAATGTGTTTGCTTTTGTTTAGGAAATCCTGTTTCGATATTTTTGAATTATAAAGATCTAGTTTAATGTTTACTTTTTGATTTATAAATACTGCATTAGTTATCAAATAAAATTGTACTTTATATGATTTATTCATATTTATAGATCTGCAAAGAAATCTACAAGAATTAAATAAAACAATTATTTTTATTTTCTAGGGAAACTACGCAAAATTCCTTAAGAACTTACACGCAGAGCAGTCGGCTAAACTTCAACTAAAAAATCAGAACGAATGCGAACTTCTAGAAGATATAAGGTATCTATATTAGTTATTTAACTATAGTATTTAAATTAATTTTGTAGTTATTCTGCTTAAAAAATAAAAAAAGTTAGCAATTGCAGGGAGGAATATATGTAATATTTGTAAATTTAAAGGATTACAGCTTACAATATAGGCTAAGCCGTTAGAGGTATTGATGCAATCATATTAAACGTTTTGATTATAAACCGATTCGATCCTCTGCCTATTAAGTTAGGTATGGTTTTATTTCGTCTTCAAACCCCCATTTTTTCTATCCCCTGAGGTAATGGTTGGTGATATCAAAAAACTTTACTTACATGAGTTTTAGGTTCTTATCCAAAGAATCGTAGGAACTTCAAAAAAATTCGATATTTTACTTAATAAGAAAGTTATAGCGATATTTTGTTGTTTTATTTATTTTTTATTTTTTTTTTAAAAGCCTCCCAATTCCATTCCCATGGTCCGATTTTGGCTGTTAACGAACTCGACCGAGATTTTGGGACGATTTATTTTTAAGGAACAATTTTAAAGTGATTGGCGTAAAATTACGGCAGTTTTTTGAGCTGACAGCGGTTTTGGGGTCTGGGGGAAGTGAAACGCGAAGATATGTGAAATTTTCCGGTAGTCGAATCATGATATCCATAACAATATATACTTTCTTATTAAACCTACCTAAAAATATTTATTTTGATTAAGATATTTTACTCATATATGATTAACAATTATGGTATTACTTCGGATTCCCTTGATTCTATCAGAAAAGTGTTGAAATAGTATCAGTGTGCCCGAGTAGTAGCAAACACATTTATTCTGACATTATCTGCATAATGTAGATACAATTATGTATCGATCAGAATATATAATGAAAAGTATGCTAATCAGATCAAAATTTGCATGTCGGGGTTAATGCATGATCCTGACGTTTCAAGTTCCCTCTAACCATAAACTGTCTTTTGCTTGAAATCTCCGGACTGGATGAAATTTGACACGATTATTTCTGTATGATGAGGATTAATATCATTTAATTTTTGTCACAAATGGTCAAGGGGAAAAGGATACAGAATTCCTAAACCCCGTATCTCAAAATTTTACTCAAAGGATAGGTAAATTTTGTCACATAATTAATAGCTCTAAGGTAGCTAAGATATCTGAGAGCTAAGGTATCTAGTACTATCTTTAAGGGGGTTGGTATAAGAATTATTCATAGCCGTTAAAGGGGTGGGGATATAAAAAAACACTTTTTTAAATTGTATACCTTTTAAATTAAATTTTGTTAGTTACTAAATAATTGTCTGAGTACTAAATAAATAAACTAGAGTATCCTATATATAATTTAAAGATATTCATTAAAGAAAGAAAACATTAATTCTTTTACCTCATTATTACAATTCCGTCACCATAGCAACAGTAATAAGTTAAGCATTATGCATCGTCAACGGTGTGTGTACCTTAATTACCATAGTTACTACTATCATGTGTTTTGTAATCGTAATTTTTGTACTTTATCTTCTTTTTCGGGTTTCTATTTTAGTTCTATTTCATATTTAAAATATAATATAAATGCCCCGCTAACTTCCTCGGAGGAGTTTTGTGGAACTATTTCCTGTTCTTAATTTTAAAAAGTCAAATCTACTTTTGATAAAGCTTGATTTACGTTTAACAGCAATATTTATTTTTTGTTTAACATTATAACGTAACAAGTATTTAAATTCAGTATGATGAAAACAATTATTCACAGAATTTTATTCCTTTGTTATTAATTTCTTGGCTACGTTTTTTTTATAATGTCCTTAAAATGGAATCTTTAACACATTATAAATTTTCTAGCTAATTTTTTAAAATATTTTGTTGCCTGAATATCAGCGCTACTTATTGCTATTAATAAATATTATTTCTTTAAATAATTAGAAAACTTAGTATTTTATTTGCAAACGTTGCCTCTTCTGAAACTGTATGTAAAATTAGAGCCAGATATATTATTTTTGGCTAGGCTTAAAAAATATCATTATATTTAATTGTTTGATTAAAATAATTCTTTAATTTCCTTAAAAATTCCGAAAAAGTCACGAAAATAGAAAAAAAACCAAGATGACAAAACTGGTAAAATATCTTACTCACTATCATCGTTTTAAATGGAGGGTAACTGATTTTTTTTTTAAACATATATTTTGTAGTATTGTTACCATAAAAAATTAAAATAACTACCAAAGAATCCTGTTTAAAAATCCACAAATAAGGTGATACAACATAATACAGATTAAAAATTAAAATAACAATATATTTAAAACAAATTGAAAAAAAACTTCCGCGTTTCAGGTATGAATAACTTTTATTTTGCAGCACTCATAGTGTTTTATTAAGTTTGAAGAGGCAACTCATCCACCATCAGATAACTGCTGCACAGGCCAAGCTGACATGAGCTTGGGCTTCAAAACCGTAGCGTAGCCACAACAAAGTACAGTGCGTGTACTGGTTTGCAGAAACAAAATCAGTGACTGTCGTACAAAGAAATTTTACGCAAGTCTTATCATAGAAATTCTCCTAGTGACAAAAGCATACGCAAATGGCATGAACAGTGTCAAAGCGTTTTGAAAGGATATTCGCCACATAATCCAAAAGCAGTTACCGAAAAGAAAGAATTCGACTGTCTTTCTTACGAAGTCCAAAACGTTCAGTTGTTAGTATTAGTCGTCAACAAAACATTCTTATAAGTACTGTACATGATGTTCTCAAACAACTGAAACTTTTTGCTTGTATTTGTAAAAAAATTCAATTTGTAACGACCAAGTTAAATTTCATTTTTACTGATGAAAACTACCTGCAGAGCATTTTATTTTCTGATGAAGCAACATTCCACATTCATGGATCAATCCATGAATTGTATCTACATTATGTAGATAACGTCAGAATAAATGTGTTTGCTACTACTCGGACACACTGATACTATTTCAACACTTTCCTGAAAGAATCAAGGGAATCCGAAGTAATACCACAATTGTTAATCATATATGAGTAAAATATCTTAATCAAAATAAATATTTTTAGGTAGGTTTAATAAGAAAGTATATATTGTAATGGATATCATGATTCGACTACCGGAACATTTCACATATCTTCGCGTTTCACTTCCCCCAGACCCCAAAACCGCTGTCAGCTCAAAAAACTGCCGTAATTTTACGCCAATCACTTTAAATTTGTTCCTTAAAAATAAATCGTCCCAAAATCTCGTTCGAACTCGTTAACAGCCAAAATCGGACCATGGAATGGAATTGGGAGGCTTTTAAAAAAATAAAAAATAAAAAAATAAAACAAAATATCGCTATAACTTTCTTATTAAGTAAAATATCGAATTTTTTTTGAAGTTCCTACGATTCTTTGGATAAGAACCTAAAACTCATGTAAGTAAAGTTTTTTGATATCACCAACCATTACCTCAGGGGATGGAAAAAATGGGGTTTTGAAGACGAAATAAAACCATACCTAACTTAATAGGCAGAGGATCGAATCGGTTTAAAGTGATCGTTAGTCCTCTAAACATTACCTAAAACTTTTGTTTGAAACAATTTTTTATATGACCAACCCTTACGGCAAGAGATGACCAAAATGTTGCTGGAATTGTAAGATGGGGTTTGTCGAATGCTAAACATGTGAGACTGTTTTCATATGTAACCATTGTCATAATGAGTAAATTTGAAGTTTTTCTTAACTTTAAGCTGGATATTCTATTTTATCCTCTCCTTAGAACCGGAGAAATCATTTTGTTTTAACCTTTTTTTTTCATTAATTACATTGATTTATTAATAATTAATTATTAACCTTTGATTGTAAAAATTTTTTACAATAAATAATAATTCAATAGTAACAATAAAAAAAAAATATATGTGAAAAAAATCAGAAGTAATTAATGAAGTAAAATTTATGTACTTTTCATTTTAAAGAAAAAGGAAATGAACTCGGATTCGAACCGATGTACCTTATTTGGCTATAACTCTGAAACCAATGAAAATAAGTACCACTTACGGTATGTTGTTGAAAAGCTCTCAATGAGGGCTTATTACTGCAGTTAAGAAAAACTCCAAAATCCAAATGTTTTGAATTTTGGGCTTTTTTTGGACACATTTGGTCAAGTTTATTGCAATCAAAAGGGGAAGAGCACAATTAGATGTTACAAAAGTCCTAAGTCCAAAATTTCAACATTCTATGACTAATCGTTTTTGAGTTATACGAGATATATACGCACATGCGTACGTACAGAATCACGCCGAAAATAGTGAAAATGGATTCAGGGATGGTCAAATGGAAATTTCCGTTGAAATCTGAAAAACGAAATTATTCGCCATCACAATATTTACTTTACTTCGTACAAGAATGTAAAAAAAGATATTTATAAATAACAGTTAATTATTTTAATCGGTCCCTAATTATTTTTATCGGTAACTGGTCTCTACTTATTGAATTCATTGCTGTAATAATTCGATTTAGCAAATCTTGAAGAATAGCAGGCTTAATTGGTAAATTCACCGGGTTAGTCTAGTGGTTAACTCGCCATTGAAAATCAGCTGATTTTGAAGTCGAGAGTTCTAAGGTTTAAATCCTAGCAAAGGCAAAAATAAAATTTTAACGGATTTTAATACTAGATAGTGGATACCATTGTTCTTTGGTGGTTGGGATTTAATTAAACACACATCTCAGGAATGGTCGATCTGAGACTGTACAAGATTACACTTGATTTAGATTCATACATATCATCCTAATTCATCCTTTGAAGTAATACTCAACGGTAATTCCCAAAGGCTAAACATAAAAGGAAAGTATTAACACTAGTAAATTTCGACATATCTTCGCGTCTCAAAAGCCCCAACCCCAAAACCACCGTCAGCTCAAAGGTTTATATATACATTTATATATATATATATGTGTATTTCACTTTCTTGTGGACACGATAGCTGCCGTAATTTTGCGCCAATCACTTTCAAATTGTTCCTTAAAAATAACTTATCCGAAAATCTCAGTCGAGTTAGTTAACGGCTTAAATTGGACGATGGTGGTGGTAATAGTGGGTAGGGGCTTTTTATAACTTTCTTATTAAGTAAAATATCGAATTTGTTTAAAGTTCCTACTATTCTTTGGATAAAGACTAAAACTTATTTCAGTAAAGTTTTTTGATATCACCAACCATTGGCAAATGTAAATTTTTTGGACGAAAATTTTTTGTTTTGTCGTAATTTTTGCTTAATTTTATTATAACATAAAAATTATGTTGGTTGATTTAATGAAAAACTTGTCAAAATCCTTTTAAAAGAGTGGCTTTTATGGAAATGTAGGTTTTTTTGCCGTAGCTTTAATTTAAAGTCGTAAGTAAATTTGAAGCAAAAAAGTAGATAAGTAAATTTGAATACAAAAAAAAGATTTGAAAATATAAGAGTCCAAAAAAGATTGATCAAAGTCCAAACGGTCAGAACATAAAAAGCAAAGAAAACGCCAAAAAATAGTTTTATCAATTACACAAAGAAGAACTAATCAAACAAAAAAACTGTGAAATAAATAAAAAAACAAAATAAAAAATAATGTGGTGAAACAAAATAAAGAATTTTGACGATGCACAACACTCTAGGGTAGTTAATTCACCCACCTCAAATCTCAGAGTTTACAGATCTAATATATGCAGTCGCTTTAAGCACCTATCGTCCACGCTATTATCCAGGTAAACAGGTTTTGTTGAACTTAAAAATTTGGTTAATATTAGACGAAATTATTTAAAATTTATTCGAACAAAAATTATTTCATTAAAAACGCTAAAACCTACTTTTTGTATTAAAGCTTATTATGGTTATTTAATAGGTCGAATAATTATGATTTATTATAAAAAATATATATCTGTTGCTTGGTTTGATATTTATTCTAAATTAATATTAAATTATTTTTTACTAGAGGTAGAACATTAAAAAAAAAAATGATTATTGAATTGAGAAAAAACTCCATTAAGCTTCATTACTACTATCCTTCTCTTTTTTATATAATGGAACGAAACAAAATGAATGTGTCGGGAAGAAGACAGTTATACAATACATGGACTAGGAATAACAGCACGTAGCTAGAGATATTAGGATCATGACGTCAGGTAAAGAGGATATTGGTCACATGTTAGTTTCCATGGTTACCGATTTTTCTGGTCCCTTCAACTAGTCTTAACAAATGACTTGAGGTTTCTTTTATTATCTTTCTAGGTATTAGAAAATTATTTTTGTTCTCGACTTTTTTTATAAGTAATTTTTATTTTAAAACTGTGTTTTATAAATATTTTATTGGCTCCATAAATAACGTTATTTTGATTATTGAATAATAAAATAATTTATATAAACCTTTAATTTAATGAACTTATTATTCTGCAACCCATTAAACATGTGTACGTTACAGTAATTTTTTATACTTAATATTATAATTTTTTTATATTTATTATTTACCTTATAGTGACGTGATATATATAATTATTTTTATTTTCCGATCAGAATAAAACATCACTCAGATTACTACGGAAATCGATTATATTTAGAATAGATCGTAAATTATACGACCATTTTATTCGTAAAATGGTAAGAAATAAAAAGATCATACGAAAAAATGCTTAGAGGAAATTTTTTTTCGTACTTATTTTTTTTTTTTAGCCAGATTCAACTTAAACTAAATTAAAAAGGAATAAAATGATGGAAAAAATAAAATCGAACGGACAATTTTCTCCAATCAACTCCCTTTATACCAAGATTTCTTTTCATAATTTCTTACCCTTTAAAATTTAAAGAGAAACTATTCTTTTTAACCAGTTCAGTGTTCTGCTTCCTTTCCTTTTAATATTTACTCAAAACGTTCAGTTATATTTTTGGTATTCCGTTTTTAAACTGACCTTTTATAAAAAAATGAAATAAAAAATAATTTCTCAAAAATATCTTTATTACCGTTATCTATTTTTGATAGATTTTTATTTCATAAGATTTATTCTCAAAAATAAGGAAAAAATTGAACAGCGTAAAGTAAAAATAAAATTTAATTAATTTTTGATTTTTTTTTTACCTAGTTACTAATTTTATAATGTTGAAAAAATGAAAACGTGTAGAATAAATATACAAAATTTAGAGTCAAAATATCAAGTAAAATTTTGTCACAAAGGTAAAAAATTAAATTTATTGTTATCATTTAATTAACCTAATAATGTGATTTAGAAACCACGAAATGAGTAAATTAGTTATTTCTTAATCTTTGATTCTTTTGATGTTTGTTGACATAGTTTTACTGATGAAATTTAAATACAGAATTCTGTAACCGATCCTCCAGACGTCATAGTTTCTTTTTGTAATAATAATAATAATAATAATAATAATAATAATAATAATAATAATAATAATAATAATAATAATAATAATAATAATAATAATAATAATAATTTTTTCCAAAAATTCTGTAAAAAATTTTCAAAATAATAGTTTCATTATTATTAAAGTAAATTGCAATTGTAGAATGTTTATTTTATTCTAGTGACTGAGATATAAACATCTATCTCTAAAATTTTAAACTTGCTGATGATAATTAAAATTTTCTTAATTAACATTTTCTCTAAATCTCTTTCAATACAGGCTAAAATAATTTTAAAAAAATTCTAAAACCTTTCTGCATTTTATGTCTAGAGTGTACGCGTATAATTTAAAAAAATTGTGTAGACATTTATCTAAAAAAATTAATTCACATTCGATTGTTTCAATCAGATCAATTGACAAAGTTATTAATCATATACATGATCTACATGAACTAGTTTCCAGGCTTCAGTAAAATCAATATTTTGAATACGTTAGACAATTTTGGTTAAATAATCAATAATCAATTTATAGAGCTATCAATAAAATGGGTATTTCATGGATAGCTCTATATGCGAGGTATAAACTTCCAAAAAAGTTTTTTACCTTTTGCAAAAGCTTTTTTTTTCAAAAGAACAAAATACATAGGTATATATTTCAATTTTAAAAGGTGGGAGGGAGTTGATTTTGTTGAAAAAAACATACTTCGAATTATTTGTATATGAATTGTCGGTAACAAATCTCTATTTCAATAAAATTTTCTTCAAAATGCCTCTGAAGGAAATCAAAATTTCGTAATATATACCTCACCTCCTAAATGAATTTCGAAAAAGTAATCAATGTCCCATACATAAAAGTACTTGAGCCAAATTTGAAAAAATCAATTTGGTCAATCCTGAGATATAAGGCTAAAAAGGTATTGCGAAACACATTTACATATATATTTTTTTTATGTAGGTAAAGTGGTTGGGACCCCGGTAAAGTAAAGTAAATAAAGTATTTATAATTTTAGAGACGGTAAAGATATATTCCAAAATGTTTTTATAGATATTACAAAATTTGTTATTGACAACAAAATTAAGTGAATTAGGTAATCAATCTAAGATTTTACTGAGATGATTTAATTCTTTTATTATATTAAATTATAATTCAACAGAATTTGAATATAAATAGATAAAACTCATAAATAAGTAATTTACAATTAGAAAAGATGTTAAATTACGGTTAAATCTAATAAGGTAGAATATCGCTGGGAGATATTAGTGTCTGTTGATTAATTCCTTGTATGAAAGAGCTGTTTCAATCGGATCAACTGATAACAGTTATTATCATATACATGGTCTACATGAACTAGTTTCCAGGCTTTAGTAAAATCAATATTTTGAATACGTTACAGACAATTTTGGTTAAATAAATTTAAGATAAATTTTCGTATAGAATTAAAGGATTATTAAATCTATTTACTAATATTAATATCTTTTATCTTTTTTGTAATTAAACATTTAAAAAATATTATAATAAAATATTTTTTTAAAAAAGAAACGTGAAATTCAGACCTAAAAGGAAGCTATAGAAAAAAAAATGGATTACTAAAATAAAGAAAAATAACGGATTATTAAATAATGTAAGATGACTTTTTCGATCTTTTTCATAACAAAATTTACCAAACATTATCAATAAAAAAGTCGACAATAAATTGCATTTACTTTTCCGGCTACGCCAGTTATGTAATGGCAATTCATTTTTGAAAAAAACTTTATGGCTGCGAATTTTTTTAAAAATTCCATTTAATCTGAAAAATAACGGGAACTAAACTTTGTATATCATTAAATTTAAAACAAATAAAAATTTTACCCAATTTAAAAATTAATATTTAAATTAATACAGTTGTAATAAATGGATAAAGATTAGCAAACTCTTTAGAATAACTTCTGTTTAAATAGTTGCGTAAGATTAATTACATTAAGGTAATTACTCAACGTCAAGGATCATCACTGGGGTGTTTCACTAGATAACAATCGTTTAGTATCTAAACTTAGATATTTAGTTGAAATTTGACAGAAAAAAATTAAACTATCGTGACAACAAAGAAAGGTGCTGGTGGTTGTTAACAATTAAAAATTCCTAAAATTACTTCAACGTATTTTATATATATATATATACGCGGAGGGTATTACGAAGTTCTCTCATAACCTATTCCACTCGTGAAAATAGATCAGGTCATATAAACAGATCTCCTAAAATGTTTCGTTTGCAGGTTGGCTAGTGAAAGATTTCGCTCGGATTTCAGCTAATCTTGTGAAATCAGGAGGTATTGAAATTTTAAATCGTTAATTAAGGAGCAAAGTTAGTGATTTCTTATGGTTTTTGACCTGAAAAATTGAATAAAACCGTATCTGCAGTAAGTTTTGAGAAATGTGAGGTGCAAACCAATGAATTGGGGTAAAAAATCTGTTTTTTTTTATGTTTGACGTATAAATAAGTTTGTTAAATGGGTAATAAACACATAAAACTTTAAAAAACCTTCTAGAGAATTTAATTCTGGTCAAATGATGTAATTTCTTGAACATGGTACCGCTGATATGTTAAATAATATTAACGATTAATGAAATCCACCTTACCAGCACATGTGCTGTGGATTTTATTAGTTGTTAATATTAAATACTACATTTGTCACAAAAGTATTTTAATGTAAAACAAAAACAAAATTAATTTTGCAAAAACAAAATTTCAAAATTTACTATTAAAAATGGAATTTTACACAATATTGTAAAATAAAAAATATTTTTTTTTTAATAAATGATAGAATAACAACAGCTGATAAACAATGCGCAATACCGTATTAATGATAAAATTATTCGGTAAGATACATTAAGTATATCAGGTACTGTAAACTGTGTTGTCTTTTACAAAAGCTTTCTGTAAATTTTAGTTAGAACGTGATCGGGTTACCATTGTCGTAATACCGTACGAATTTACAACAGAGGAATACGCTGATAAGGTATTCATTTTGGATGTGTGTAATGGTAATGCTACAGCAGCTGCAGTATAATACGTAATATTCTGAATCACAAGATTCCCGATCCCAAAACAACTAGCGCGACTTTTCGCAATCTTCGGGAAACAGGTTCACTACCTATTATTCGTACCAGCTACGAACGATCTATCCAACACGACGCTGTTATTGATGAGATTATTATCGATGCAGTTCAGCGGAATCCAACCGTCAGAACACGACGTCTTTCTAAGCGGATCGGAGTTTCGCATTCGATAGATTGGAGGACACTAAGTAAAACAAGTTTTGATCTTATCATAAGCGGACAGTTCAACATCTACACTCAGGAGACATCCGCTTCACTTTGAGTTCTGCAACTGGTGGAATACATGACAATTCTACAAGTATATTTATTTTTAACGACAAGCAAATTTCACTCGAGATGGCGTCAACAACTTACGCAATGAGCATACATGGGCAGACGTAAATCCGCATGAAATCGTGGAAGGTAATTTTCAAAACCGATTTAGCGAAAATATATGGTGAGGCCTTCTTCATAATCAGCTACTCGGTCGTGTAGGTCCACATTCCTGGCCATCAAGATTGCCTGTTCTAACACCTTTAGATTTTTGTGTCTGATTATTTAGATTAAAAACCATAAGAAATCACTTATTCTGCTCCTTAATTAACGTCCTAAAAAATTTAGTACAACCTAATTTCACCGGGGTAGTTGAAAATCGAGCTAACGTAGCACACAAACGAAGCATTTTAGGACATACGTTAATTGAATTTTTTAGAGTCGAGGCAAAATGCAGAACATATATTTTTTAAATATAGGGAATAAATTTGAAAAAAATATTTTAAAAATATTCACATTTAGGTTTAGCTTAACAAATTTGGTTAAGTAAGGTCTTAAAGGGGCATCTCTGCTCATGAGAGGGTGGTTCGCTGAGGTGGATCACTCTTGATGACTGACCGGGGACCCGCTGAGTTCGTGGGTAATAAAAAAAGGACCGAGACCAGGCTGGATCCTTCCCTAGGGAGGAAAAACTTTAATGCATTTTAGATCCGAGATCTATAGTTTAAAAAAAAAAACTTTTAAATTAAGGGTGATAAAGCAAAATAACAAAAAAAAAAAATCCAATTTTAAGATGTGTGGGATGATTTTTGGAAATCTTTTTTTCATTATCTATGCATTGTAGATAGCAAATCGGTTTAATAAAGTTTTCTCTAAAATTCATCCTGCAATAATTACTGAATTTATTATTTAAATACTCAAAACATTACTGTGTTAATTAGTCAAGGTTAGCGAACAAAGCGAGCGTAGCTTAAGTTTGGTTAAATTAAATCCAAAAAAATTACAATGAAATTGTAAACCGTACGGTAACAGTCTCGCAGATATCATTTCTTCCGCTCCAAAAACAAAAATTTCTGTAATATAAAAACTGTTTTTAACAAAACGATACTGATATCAAAAAAGGTAAAACACTACATTTCTATTATCAAAATCTCTTATTAATATAAAATTTTCTTTAAAAAAAATATATATTATGCAATAGACAATAGATTTACAATAATAGATAATAAACAATGTTTAAGCCTTCCGTATAATAAGCAAAAAAAAAGAAACATTTTTTACAAAACTCTTATATGCCCGATTTCATTTATATGTAATGCATATCACATTTACCGAAATAATACAATTCTTATGATTATTCGTTGTTTATAAATGAAAACGGGTCAGTAAGAATTTTGTAACAAATTTTTATTTTTTTTGTTTATTATATGAACACTTAAACATTGCTTCTTCATAATAGAAATGTAGTCTTACTTTTTTGATATCAGTATCGTTTTTTTTTAAAACAGTTTTATTTATATTACAGACTTTTTGTTTTTTTAGCGGAAGAAATATCTGCGAGACTCTTACCGTACGGTTTACAATTTAATTGTAATTTTTTTGGATAACACTGCGTTTTGTTAGAATATTCTTTTTTTTAAATGAAATACTGATTATCTTATGGATTTACTATTAAAATTTATTGCCTTAGAAAAAAAAATTGAATTTCACGGCCGAATTTTTCTGTTGGTAGTCATATCATTCACTTTAAAAACTAGTATAATGATCTTTACGAATCAAAAATTCGTGATGTAATATTGCACTTATTTGTATCAAGTTTTTGTACGCTACCTAGTACTATCAAGTACGGCTATCTAGCGGCGCGATTCGTAATAATACATTAAAAAATTAATAAAATTACATTCGTCCCACGATTCATCAAATGAAAAAAAAAACGTTATCCAACAAAAGTCGAAGTGTTTTTTGAAAGTATTCTTTATTACTAATCTAATTCAACTGAAATATGTTTTCACGCTTATTCTTTCCCATTTTCATTTCACTGTTAGATTAGGTCACGTTTAGAACTGTAAACGTAGTTCGTTTACTTCCCATCGGGTTGGTCTAGTGGTTAACGCGTCTTCCCAAATCAGCTGATTTGGAAAGTCGAGAGTTACAGCGTTCAAGTCCTAGTAAAGCCAGTTATTTTTACACAGATTTGAATACTAGATCGTGGATACCGGTGTTCTTTGGTGGTTGGGTTTCAATTAACCACACATCTCAGGAATGGTCGAACTGAGAATGTACAAGACTACACTTCATTTACACTCATACATATCATCCTCATTCATCCTCTGAAGAATTATCTAAACGGTAGTTACCGGAGGCTAAACAGGAAAAAGAAAGAAAAGTTCGTCGTTTACTTTGTCGCCTCTTACCGACGAAGTTCTAACAAACTCCGTGATTTATAAAATAAATAAATATAAATGGTTATATCGGGTGATATTAACAACCCAAAAACTTGGCAATTTTTATTGGTCGACGGGCTAATACGTAAGTACCGAAAATCGAAACTGATTTTTTTTCGTGATATCCCACTGCCCCGTTAACGAATTTTGAGAAAATTCATATGATCAATGCCCCACATATAAAAGATCTTTGAGTCAAATTTGAAGAAAATCGGTTCGGTTAACTCTTAGATATAAGGCTAAAAGTAGTGGTCACACTTACGGACTACGGTTTTTGGTTTAGATGAACTAGTTAGACCCCCAATTAGTTTTAATTTAAAAAAAATTAAAAACTCGATACCCCTTTTTTGACATGATCACTATACTTTCCTCTTTTCTAGCTTATATAGTCTAGCTACATTCACCGGGATAAAAAAATTTAAATTATGGAATTATTTTTTATATGTAACAGTAAATACGCAGCATGTTGACAAACAAATATAAATGTATATTTAAAAAAAAATAAAATAAATAGCTTATTATTCAAATCTGAACAATTTCAAATTCTATTTGAAATTGTTCAGGTTTTTAAAGCCCGCATATAAATCAATTGTAGCTATACCATACGGAAAAATTAAAATGTATAGTGTTTTCTCTGACGCCAATGAGATATTCATCTCATAAAAAATGTATGAGAAGCATTTGTAAAGTGGATTTATAGCGATCTGACTGAGGACAAACATTTAATTCGAAGTATTTGTTCCATTCATGCACACTTAAATGAAAATTTTAATAAATAAATAACAACGAATCACCGTAACTGTGTTACAAATCTGCACAGAAAAAATTGATATATTCATAAAATGAAAAAAGTCACTATTATAGTAATGTAAAAAAATTTATGGTTAATTTGTTTCAGCAAATCATCCAATAAAAATACCTCAAAATAGTTGTCCGGTGAAAATGAAAATGAATTATTTTAATATACTTCTGAGTTATTAATTCTTAGTAGCTAGAGTGTACATTAATTGTACACTCTAGCTACTCTAGCAACTGAAGGCAAAGATCCGAGAAGCAATTGCGGAAATTCCAGTTGAGATGTTACGTCAAACCATGAACAATTTAACGAAGAGACTTCGTGAGTGTTTACGTAGAAGAGGAGGTCACCTGGAAGATGTCATCTTTAAAAAATAAACTAAAATGTATGTATCCTACAATGGCAACATTTGTACAATTATTGAAATGAAATAAGATTCATTTTCTAAAAAATTGTTTCATTGTTATTTAATTTTTAAAAGTTCCCGTTTCTTTGAATCACTCTGTATCTTAATAAATGAATACTTAATGTCAAGTTAAAGGAGCTTTATTGATTACTAAGCAGGAATTCAATCCACATTTGTCGCCGTCCAAAAAGTTTTTAATCAAGGTCATTCTGAAACCCGTTTGGACGTACGGTATACAGCTATGGAGTACGATGAGAAAGAGCAATATTGACGTCATACACCGACTTCAGAATAACTTTGCGAGAATCATTACAGAGGAGCCTTGGTTTGTACGGATCGTACAAATTCATAATTATTTGGAATTCCCTTACATTCGCCAGGAAATCAAGCGATCCGGTTCACATAACAAACAATGGCTAGTTGTCACAATTATGTGAACTACGTAGCACTGAATGCCCTTTCTTTTTCCTGTTTAGCCTCCGGTAACTACCTTTCAGATAATACTTCAGAGGATGAATGAGGATGATATATATGAGTGTAAATGAAGTGTACTCTTGTACAGTCTCAGTTCGACCATTCCTGAGATGTGTGGTTAATTGAAAACCCAACCACCAAAGAACACCGGTATCCATGATGTAGTATTCAAATCCGTGTAAAAATAACTGACTTTACTAGGACTTGAACGCTAGGACTCTCGACTTCCAGCTGATTTGGGAAGATGCGTTCACCACTAGTTCTACCCGGTGGGTTAGCGCTGAATATCCTACACAACAATGAGGATGTCCGGCAACTCAAACGCTCTAAAGCGCTGCATCTGAGGGAATCTGAGTTACTCTTGGACTGGGACAACATCCTTAGTGATTGGGCATCTTCTCTATGCCATGATGAAGTGCCTAAATTCCTTTCGTAAGCAAATTATGTTTCCGTCTTGGTTTTAGTTTCCTTTGTTTTGTAATATTTAATTTTTTGTTGGGGTTTCACCGATTTTTGTACTTTTTATGAAATGAATCTATGCAAATGTATTTATTACTAATGAATTATTGTCTTGCGTTATTTACATATTGTCTTATATTTATATCATATTTGAACTAATGTCTTACATATGCATGTTTTATGGAAAGGATTCATTGGAAACCCCTCATCTAGCGCTTATTGTAATTCTATTTATTTATGGTTCCTTTTAGGAATAGATTGTAAATAAACGAATTGTGACACAAAAAAAATAAACATTTTCTATTTACCTTTTCTACTCTACATACAGTTAATGTTTAAAAAACATTTTATTCCTTTCCCTACCAGAAACAAACTTACTTCAGAAAAACTTCTTCTGTTTATAAAAACTAAATCATTTACGTCGGTGTATTTTATAAAAATTATTGCTTGGATGTACTTAAATTCACAATTCCGGTCAAATTGAGATATTGCTTCTGTTTTTATTTTAAAGTCAGTGAAAATATTGAGTTTGAAAGAGTAAGTTGTTTTATTAAAAAAAATCTGTTATCTTCAATGATTTATTTACTATAGACAAACTTATTCAAATTTATGGTGAAGTTTTTATCCTTTTAAGGACAGTTAATAGAAAACCTTTCAAATATAATTAGAGTTACTTTTAGGACCGAATTATAATTTATGGCAAAAAAGAACAGAATCAATCATTTGTACGGGAATTATTAAAATTAATCTTAAATACTCGTATACGTTTTTCCTTTTACGCAGTGGTTTAATAGTTAAAACCTAAATCTTAATTTTTATCGGAATGTTTAAGATGTCATGTATATTGAATTTCAAACGAAAAATTCCTTCATTTTTAAGGGGTTTAAAACTATTTTTATATAAACTAGGGCAAGTTTTAAAATTATTAACAGAATGGACGCTGTCGCTGGCTATGAAATTCATTCAATCAGTGATAGTGGCTTTTGGACTAGAAATTTATAAGTAACTGGATGCTAAATACAATATCAATACGATAAATGAAAGACATGTACAAAACGAATTAAATTTTTCCTAACAGTGAAACGTATATGCATAAATGAAGTGCGTTCCAGACATCTTCGATCATTAAAAACTTAAAGAAACGCTGATGAAATAAAATAGAAACAATACGTGAAGTATTATTTGCGATTAATAACTAATTTTAGTTATTGATAAATTCGTTTACCAAAATATAGGATACAAGATTTTCATACGTTGAGTATAATGTTAATAGAAGAATAATAGAAATGCGAATTAGGATATGGTATTTTTAAGTGTTTTAGATTGTTATCGGCGATGAAATTTAGATATTGCATAACGCCTTGGAGATTAAAATGCCAGTCAATGGAATGGAATCACCCTTAATAACCAAAAACTACTCGAAAATGTTAGTAAAATCCGTTTTTGTTAGATAGAGCTTGCGATGTTATTTCGATGTCTTGCTCTACAAGGAACAATGATATCTATAAAAAAATTCCAGAGGTTGTATCAATCTACCCGCTCATGTTCTGCTAGCTATTTTTCCTACTAAAAGAGACTTAGTTTTTCAGTAAACCACCAAAGAACACCGGTATCCACGATCTGGTATTAAATTACCTGTAAAAATAACTAATTTTACTAGTACTTGAACGCTGGAACTGTCGACTTCCAAATCAGCTGATTTGGGAAGACGCGTTCTCCACTAGATCAACCTGGTGGGTTAAAATGAGAAGGGCTGATAAACATTAGTTAAATTGATTACTTTAATGAAAAAGGAATATTAGCAGGGTATTTTACAGCTCGTAGATCGATATGACGATTCTTCAATATGTCGATTATTTTTACTAATAAAGTACATAGATATTAATAAAAGTAATAAAGCATATAATAAATAAAATTTTAATTGTAACATTTTTCATGTTAACATTATCCTAATATTCCTAAGGTCTTTACGTCGTGTAACGGGGTAGCGAATTAAAATTAAGGTAACGAATAAATTACCTAATAAAAATTTACAAACCAATAAAAACCTAATTCAGCAGTATATAGATGAACTGACCAATTAAAAAGCACTTCTCTGATTGGTTGAATCTCCCAAACCCTAATCTACGTGGTTAAGATGAGTTTTTTTTAATTTGATATAAATTCCATACAGGAAAAGTATATATTTCTTAACTTTGTTACCATTTAGTGGAATATTTTAATTTTATAATTTATGAATATTCCATCGGATATTAACATACATGATTAAAAACATCATTTTTGTTAGTAATATAAACAAAAACTCGCGTCGGATTTCGAGGCGATAGCGTCTCGGTCTTTTTTCCGGAGGTCCCAGGTTGGAATCCCGTCCCGGTATGGCATTTTCACACGCTACAAAATTGTCATTTCATCTCATTCTCAGAAGCAATACCTAACACGAAAAAAAGAAGAAAATAAACATGAATTTAATTAATTACAAACTATTAATTTTATTGACTTTAATTAGTTGAAGTAAGTTAACACACAAATTTTTCTTTTTTTTCAGGAATTTTATAATAAAGAGATCAGCAATTGAAAAATCATATTCCGAAGTAAGTAAAAATTAATTAAATTACTTCATTATTTAAAAAAAAACTTGATTTTTAATTTTCATGGTAAACCTAAAAGATATTTTTTTAAAGAGATCAAAGAAATTAAATCCTGACATTTTACTTTTCAAGCAAGCAGTAATAGAAACTTAGCAATAATAAAAAATATAGGACTGCTTTTCAAAATGAAACGAAACACGCTTTTACTAGTAACAAATGAATAAAATGTACATAAATATCACATGCTACATAGCTTTATCTATACTGTAATCTGTATGAAACATTTATTTTAAAAACAAAAATAATTAAGGTAAAGTATGAAATGTTTAGAATCAAATGAAGTACTCCAATTAGGAAAAACCCTTGAAGTGGTAAGTTAACGAAATTTATCTTTTACAAGTTTATAAAAACTTATTTTATGCTTTAAAAGTAAGAAGTGTCAGTTATAAACTAAATTAAATATATTTTAGAAATCTAAATGAAACGCTTTAACACAAATTAATGCTTACATATTAAATTTATACGTAAAAACACGCATTTAATTTAGATGATTAGAAGATAAATGATTTTAAACATGTATTTAAGTGAAGTTTACGTTAGTTTTTAAAACCGTCTGGGATATGCATATACATATAATTTTTTATATATGTTTTGTGTCAAATTGTTGTCCTATTTTATTTTATATATCTATATAAAAAAATTGTTTATATCCGTTTGTGTTTTATAAAGATATACTGTTTTATTCTTGATAAAATTTTGCACACTAACCGTTCTAAACAAGCATTCTATTTTCTAGAACCTACCCCTACCCTCTTTTTACTCGCTTAGCATAGTCTCTAAACAACCTCAAATTTTGCGATTATTTTTATGGAAATCGATGATTATTGAAAAAATGATTTTCTAATTAGAAGTGGAAAAATAATCATATTGAAGAAATTATAATGTTGGGTAAAGGAAGGTAAAAAATTAATAATTTTGAAAATATTTCATTGGACTCCGTATCCTTTGATATAATAAAAACTGTTGTCGATACGCCATCTGGTAACCTCTCTTCTTCTCTTCTTATATATATACAAACAAGAATTAAAAATATTTAAATGAGCTTCCTTACTGTATGTACTCTGAGCAAAATCCGGGTAATACCAAGTAACCAAGCTAATGATTATATAAAACAACTGGCTGCAATGTTATTAAACTTTCATGGTAATTACTATGGATAAAATATTGTATAAGCTAACTCCAATCTTCTAACTCATGCATCTATCCAATCCTCTTCCGATTTTTAAAAAAATTAGTAGAATCAGTCCCCGTAATACGCAAGCTATCATACATAGTTTCATGACTTTTGGCTAAAACATTCGTGATATATAAAGCATAATAAAGAAAAATAAATCTTGTGTGGGTAATTTTTCGGAATTTCACAGCAAGGAAAAAAATAACCATTTGTATATTTAACATTAATTACATGAGGTTAGCGAGCGAAGCTAGCGTACGTTATATTTGGTTAAATATGTTGAAATACGTACGATTACACTTCTTTCGCTAATCTCGTCTTAATTAACGGTAAGTATACACATATTATATACAACCAAATAATATACTAAAAAAAAAGATGAAAAAGTTTGGGTGTGAAATTCTGAAAAAGTACCTTAATATATGTACGTCATTTACACATAAGTAAACATACATACATGAGCACGCACGCTCGTATTTTTATTTAAGATTTTACGTTTTACTTCGTAAAGAAAATATAAAAAAAACTTTATATCGATAAAAATAATATTTTAAAATTACATTAGGTTAAAGAACTAAAAAGTTAGAAAATTGTATTTTACAAAAATGAATATTTTCAGTACTGGATATTAAATTACTTTTTTTAAACTATCTATAAGGTATTAAAACAGTAAAAAATCTTTAACAGATTAATTCCGAGAAAGCTTTAACTAAATCAATAGATAGAAAAAAATTGCAAATTTATTGAACTTTATTTTAAATTAGAGGGGTGTATATTAATTCCTAATTCTCTGTTAGAAATGAAAATTACTTATTACTTGATATTTTCTTTTAGGAAATAATTTTTACATTTATACTAATAGTTATTCAACAACGAAGTTATCACAAAAAATGCAAACCTGTCATAAAATGGTAATCATGAGTTGATGGGGAACTGATCCACTCGTGGTATAATTATTAAAAAAATTTAATATACATATAAACAATGAATTAAATTTTAATTCGTACAGAACCTGATCTGTAGATATTACATAATACGTACATAAAGAATGCATTCTAGTATTTAAAAAAAAATGTTTTAACTTTAAAATATCAAGAAAAATAAAAATCTGTGTCCCCGGAGCATTTGACGTATTATACTTTCCCTTATTATATACTCACAGTATTCTGTTCTGTTAAAGCTTAACAACATTTAAATAATCCTTTATTTTTTCTTTTCGTTCCGACCACAACTGATGACGTTTATACAGTTTTGACTTTCTTTTTTCTAAAAGGTTGATCTGTTATCGCCTTTCTTCCGTCCATCTATTCAGGTTTGTACCCTTTTTTCTTTCTCTCTGGAAACTTAGTCTCGAATCAGTTTTCTAAATTTATCTTTGTCTTTACATCTGTTTCTGTTTCTATTTCTTTAAACCAGTTGATCTTTGTGACTCTATGTAGAAATTAAAAATTTGTTCTGTCAATATTTGTTCATTCTGCATAAATATTCATAAAATTATAATTGTCTTTTTCTAGATTTTCCCCCGATTTTTCTGTATGTTTGTAGATTTATTTTTCACTTTTCACTTTCTAAATTCCGTCTTCATAGGTTAATTCATAAATTTTTATTAAAATTCTTTTTATACTTTTGATATTTCTTATTCTGAAAAAAAAAATAACTGTAGACATTCTGCCTCATACAGTGTTTCTGGTAGGACTACAGTTTTATAGCGCCTCAATTTGGAGTAATATGACAGGATTTTTTATTGTAAATGTCCTTCGTGAGATGATAGGCGTTTCCATTTTTCATACTCTATTCTGCATCCTATCTTGTTTCAATTATATTCGGTATTCTTGTGATTTCTCCCAAATATTTACATTTTTAAACTCTACTTATTTCTTTGTTGTCGGAAATTTTAAGGGTTTACATTTTGTTCTCTTTGTCATTGGAAAATAAGTTGGTTTTTCATAAGAGATTTGAAGACCAATTTTGCTTGCACATCCGCTTAGTTTTTGAATTTTGATTTTACCCCTTCTATATCTCTTGAGAAAATTGCAGTATGGTCTGCGAAGGCCAGAATGTTTGTATTTATGAATTTAGTTTTAGTGTCCATTTTTATGTTTTTGTGTATGTTTAACTCGTTATCTTATAACTTTTTCAAGGACACCATTAAAGAGAACTGGAAACAGTCCATCTCCTTGCCTTACCTCAGTGTTTGTTAATTTCGTTCGGTACTGAAAGTTCTCGTAAGAAATTTACTTTTGATTTTGTTTTGTTAATATTTTTTTTTTTTATAATGTTTATTGTCTTGGGATTTATTTAAAATTCTTAACGATTTTAAGTAAGAATTCTCTGTGGATGGAGTCGTAGGATTTTTTAAAATCTATAACAATTGTAATTAATTTTGGGTTTTTAATTTTTTAGTATGGTAAAGTTAATTTTAATGATTTGCTCTGCACAAAAACTTCTTCCAGGTCTAAATCCACGTTAATATTTTCCGATTTATTTTTCTATTGTCAGTTGTATCTTACTTAACAATATTTTGGACAAAACTTTATCTGGGACTGACAACAGTGAAATCCTTTTGTAGTTGTTGATGTTTGTTTTATTTTATTTTTTTGGAGGGGATGTATTGAAGCATTTTTTCAATCTTCTGACATTCTTTCTGTTTTTAATTTTTTAAGAAATCTGTTTCCCAGATTTCTTTAAAGATTCTTTCCAGTTTTTCGCTCAGTTTATCATTGGCATATTTCAGCATTTCTGCAACTATACTGTTTTCTTCTCATATTTTATTATTTTTAAGTAGTTTTATTATTATTTTTTTTATTTTCTCCGCATATAATGGTTGTTAAACATTTGGGTGTGTCGATTATTGTTATTTATTAAATAATTAAAAAACCCTAACAAACACCGTTATCGTCAATAAACAGTTATTGATTAAAGTTAAAGACGGTAATGCTGTTCCTTTTTAAACATACAATTTTAAATAAAAACACACATGAAAAATAAATTCACAATTATGAAATACGAGGTTCCTCTTGTTGATATATGAGAAAACTCTTCAAGGGTCTTGAAAAGTGAAGTACTTAAAATTATCAGGTCAATATTAATTAATAAATGGAAAAATGAATTTAACGTTTATAAATTTGAATACAGGTAAAATTACAATAACAGCTAATTGTAGTTGTATTTGATACAGCAAACAACTTGCTCAAAGCGGGATGGTTGCTTTCAATATTTTAATTTTTTAATTCTATTGAATTTTTATAGTAATAAAAAAATATCTGGAAAATTCGAAATGTAGCTGAAATTGACCGTTATTTACAAAGCGCTTAATGTTTTAACTTATTTCCGATGAAAAAATTAAAATCACTGCTGTTCTTAACGATTTATATTGATTTCCTTCTTTATATTTATTAACTCGTAAAATGTATATAACCTTTTTCAACTAGTTTTAAAATTAGAATATCATGTATTAAAGTATTATAAAACGTATTTTTTTAAAATATCAAATTATAATATTTTTGAATTTTTACAAAAAAATTAATTTTAAAAACATTTAAAAATTTAGCATAAAACTTTATAATAAAATACTGAGCTACAGTAACAATAATAACATCTAATTTTGAAAAATACAAAATATTAAAATTTTAAAAGATTGATTAAAACAGTAAAAAAAAGTCATCTGAAAAATTATTCCAATCTTAACAATGCCTCATTAAAAAAATAATAATAAAAAAATCAATAAGTTGGAAAAAGTAAAAAGTTAAAAGGTTTAAAAAATGTATAGAATTACTTCTTTTAAAGGTTAATTAACGTGGGGGGGGGGTGGTTATACCCTAACCCCTTTATAATGATTGAAAATGTAATCCACCCAGCTAAAATCTTATTAAAGGAAAATAATTACAAAAAAAAAGTTTAATCGTTGGATTGGAATACTAAAATGTGAAAAATGTTTTTGAGGATAAGAATTTCATTTTATTAAATTTTTTTCTTTTAAAATGTTTATTAGTACAATTTGTAATAATAATATTTATAATAAACTAAAAAAAAAACACGCAAATATAAATTGATGATTAAGTTCTAGTCCTCTTTAGGTATTCTACCTAATCAATATTTTTTCAATTTTCCAAACTATTGTTTTTCCAACGTTCAGTAGAATTAATTTCAATAAAACCCCATAATTATAATTTTAGCTTAAACAAGGCCAAAAGATGAATATAAACATTTTAAAAAGTATAAACTTCTGTATCCTAGGTTTCCGTAATTTTTTTAACTAAGAGGAATCTCAAACTTTGAGATATTAAGCAACCAGAGATGATTATGTTTGGACACATATGAATACTAGTAATATCCTATGATATGAAGGAAAGTAATGTACAGAGTGTATCACGAAGTTCTCCCGGGACTTTCATAACCTATTCTACTCGTGAAAATAATGGAAAAACTTCTTATAAACATATGTCCTGAAATGCTTCGTTTGCAAGTTACCACTATACTCATTACCATTTATATTGGCCCACCGCTGTTCGGTAGCATCTACTTGCCTTGAGGCCACCACTACGACCCGACTTTCCTACTTCGCATGACTGTGTACAAATGAGCAAAACACTTGTTACACAGTGAGCAAAACATTGCTTACTGTTTTAAACAGTGTGCATGTGAGAGAGCATATGTGTGTATGAACTGAGATCCTATGGCGGGGATTTCATGCTGCCTGCACAACCCGCTGATATAAATGGTAATGTGAAAATTTTCACTCGGATTTTAGCTACCCAGGTGAAATGAGGTCGTACTTAAAATTTTTAGGGATTAATTAAGGGGTAGAATTAGTGATTTCATATGATTTTTGACCTGAAAATTTGAATTAAATAGGTCTTACAACCTACTGTCTAAATAAAATTCGAATTTTCCTAATTTTTTTTGTTTTATTCAACTTGTCTTACACCAATTTGTTTAGAATTAAATTTTCTACAAATTTTGTTTAAAGGTTTTATGTGTTTATTACCCATTTAAAAATGTTATTGCAGGTCAAACATAAAAAACCAGCGTAAAACAGGGTTTTTTTACCCTAATTTATTGGTTTTCATACATTACTTTAAAAAAAAAACTGCAGATACGGTTCTAGGTCATATTTTATTCGATTTTTCAGGTCAACTATAAACACCGGGGTTGCTGAAATCCGAGTGAAATCTTTCACCAGCAGTAACCCGCAAACGAAGCATTTTAGGAGAGTTGTTTATATGAAATTGTTCCATTATTTTCACGAGTGGAATAGGTTATGAAAGTTCCGTGAATATATCGTGATATATTCTGTATAAATTCAACTTATATTCAACATTATTTAAATATCTTGATTCTCATGAATCCCTTTTTTTGATAGTATTTAAGCAAAATCCCCTGTTACTGGTATTAGTTATTAAATATTACAAAGTCCTATATAAAGATCACAATAACCACAGAATCGTTTAACATTTGTGTCCTCAAGAGAAATAGATATATTAAATGTAACTTTACCGTTGTAATTCATCTTTCCTAAACATTTTGATTCCAATAAAAATTCTGCTGCAGGAAAACACCTCAAACCAATCAGATACTAGGCAAAAAACACTAAAATTGATGCAGTTAGTAAAATAGTTAATATTTTTATTTAAATTACATTTTTGAAGAATATTTCAAATTATATTAACTCCTTTTTGAAAATACTAACAAAATATGTTATTTCTATGTCCAAAAACTCATTCTATCAGTTTTGGTGTGTCACTTCAATGTTATTGGTGAAATATTCTATCCTAAACTACATCATTATATCCACTGCTAATTATACTCTCACCGACAAAAATTAGAAAACAGTAAATATCTATAAACCTGTGCATTAAAATTCAATTAAGTCATATTTAATAACGGAAAAATACATTAAAAGAGCTATTTTAAAGCCCTGACATGAGTTTCAAAATAAAATATGTTTCCTTAATTTTGGCACAAATATAACCTACAAAAAATTAATTTCCATACTAAATAATCATATTTCCTATAAATTTCTGCACGAATTCCATTCGGTAAGGAATAAAGTTTTGTATCTTTTCTCTTCATTATTAGTATAAGAAACATAAACGAAAAATCGCTATGGTGTAAATAAAAAAAGACATAACACTACAATTTTTCTTTAGAAGTACTCAGAATTATTTATTTTCTAAAAATCGGTTGAATTTAAAATCCTAAAAATTTGGTTAAGTAGAATAAAACGGCAAAAAATCTGATTTATAATTTAAAAGAAAAAGAATTTTATCGTAAAATTCAACGGATCTTTTTTTAATGCTTACAAAATGACATTTTACTCGTTTTTTGTCCTTAAATTAATCTAGGTAATTTTTTTTTTAATTTTTTGGCATATTTTAGAAAGCCAATGAAAAAAAATTGTCCAACTTTTTAAACCTAGACTGTATAACTAGCTCGTCGTTGCAAATTGCTTGTTTACAACTCGATTTCGAAGGTTCTGATGTTCAAATACTACTAAAGATTGATTAATTTTATTTGGATTTGGATACTAGATGTGAATATCGGTGTACTTTGGTGGTTGGAGTTCAATTAACCACAAGTCTCAGGAATGATCGGCCTGAGTCTCTACATGACTACACTTCATTTATATGTCCCGTAGCTTATTGTTAACTAATTGAACAGATTGCAACGTACACATTATAAATAAAAAAATAAAAAATAAAATAAAGTTTTTACACTATTTTCTTCTGCGACAAAAACTGACAAAATAAAGCCCTTTGAAAGAAAATAAAGCTTTCTCTCTTCTAACGTAAGTACAATCCTAAAATTGATTTTTAAAACAAAATTTTGTATTTTTTCAAAAAGAAGATTTTTGCAAAAAAATATTAAAATTACAAATAAAACATCTATTTCGACTTTACCAACTTTTATTTGTTCCTCAAAATTATTCAGCTGGAACACAAAATTCTTTTGTAATATATATTTTATAATAATAAAATAACATCTTAACGGAAATAATCAGAACATCTGAAATAATTTATATTATTCAAGAATATACTTACATAAAACCATTTATTTTATATAACACTGACATACCTTTTTATTTTAAGATTTTTATAAAATTTTTAGTAAAGGAAATACAGCAACATAAAGATAATGTTACTTAATATTTCAACTCTGATCTTCACAATTTGTCCTCCCTTATGAAAAGAGCCTAATCCTGCTTATATTTCTTTTCTTTTTCCCGTTTAGCCTCCGGGAATTACCGTTCAGATATTACTTTAGAGGATGAATGAGGATAATATGTATGAGTATAAATGAAGTGTAGTTCTTGTACATTCTCAGTTCGACCACACCTGAGATGTGTGGTTAATTGAAACCCAACCACCAAAGAACACCGGTATCTACAATCTAGTATTCAAATCCGTATAAAAGTTTACTAGGACTTGAACGCTGGAACTCTCGACTTCCAAATCAGCTGATTTGGGCAGACGCGTTCATAACTATACCAATCCGGTGGGTTGAAAAGAGCCTAGTCCTAGGCAATATTAACAACACGCCAGGAAAAGAGATTTTTATGTATTCAGCGATATAAGTACCTCCTCCAGCCAGCCCAAACTAGCTGATCGTTGCGCGGTAATTATTCCCGGCTGGTAAATTATAAAAATAATCAGTGTAAATAGAAGAAAATTATAGCTGCTAAAGCGCGGCAATAATTTTCTTCCTTAAGCTAAACATTCAGTTTGTTTTTAAATTAGCACCTAAAACGGCTGTAACCTAGGTTATAACTTTGATAAATGGATGCAATAAGTTTCATTTTATAGCACATAAAAACTTTAATTCTAAACAAAATGGTGTAAGACAAGTTGAATAAAACAAAAATAAAAGTTAGAAAATTTTTAATTTTATATAGACAGTATACTAGACCAAAGTGCATTAAACATACTAACTTGTAATAAATGTTCAAAAATGAACCCACTATTTTCAACAAATTTCTTGTCACGCTTCTGTACTGTTTTTGTTGCTTTTTTAATTCTTAGGAGCTGTCTATTAGTTGTTCAATCGCATCCACAATGCGGACAAATAATTCCTTATGAGAATATATCTGAAGAGTTATACGGAGGAAATGAATTAGAAAATGGTGTTATAGAGGAAGAAGAGGATGTTGAGGAGGATGAAATGGGAGAAACAATACTGAGATCTGAATTTAAGAGAGCATTAAAAGATTTAAATGGCAGAAAGGCTCCTGGAATAGACGGAATATCTGTAGAATTACTGCGCAGTGCAGGTGAGGAACCGATTGATAGATTATACGAACTGGTGTGTAATATTTATGAAAAAGGGGAATTTCCGTCAGACTTCAAAAAAAGTGTTATAGTCATGATACCAAAGAAAGCAGGGGCAGATAAATGTGAAGAATACAGAACAATTAGTTTAACTAGTCATGCATCAAAAATCTTAACTAGAATTCTATACAGAAGAATTGAGAAGAGAGTGGAAGAAGTGTTAGTAGAAGACCAATTTGGTTTCAGGAAAAGTATAGGGACAAGGGAAGCAATTTTAGGCCTCAGATTAATAGTAGAAGGAAGATTAAAGAAAAACAAACCAACATACTTGGCGTTTATAGACCTAGAAAAGGGATTCGATAACGTAGACTGAAATAAAATGTTCAGCATTTTAAAAAAATTAGGGTTCAAATACAGAGATAGAAGAACAATTGCTAACATGTACAGGAACCAAACAGCAACAGTAATAATTGAGAACATAAGTAAGAAGCCGTAATAAGAAAGGGAGTCCGACAAGGATGTTTCATATCTCCGTTACTTTTTAATCTTTACATAGAACTAGCAGTTAATGATGTTAAAGAACAATTTTGATTCGGAGTAACAGTACAAGGTGAAAAGATAAAGATGCTACGATTTGCTGACGATATCGTAATTCTAGCCGAGAGTAAAAAGGATTTAGAAGAAACAATGAACGGCATAGATGAAGTCCTACGCAAGAACTATCGCATGAAAATAAACAAGAACAAAACAAAAGTAATGGAATGTAGTAGAAATAACAAAGATGGACCACTGAATGTGAAAATAGGAGGAGAAAAGATTATGGAGGTAGAAGAATTTTGTTATTTGGGATGTAGAATTACTGAAGATGGAAGAAGCTGGAGCGACATAAAATGCCGAATAGCACAAGCGAAACGAGCCTTCAGTAAGAAATATAATTTGTTTACATCAAAAATTAATTTAAATGTCAGGAAAAGATTTTTGAAAGTGTATGTTTGGAGTGTCGCTTTATATGGAAGTGAAACTTGGACGATCGGAGTATATGAGAAGAAAAGATTAGAAGCTTTTGAAATGTGGTGCTATAGGAGAATGTTAAAAATCAGATGGTTGGATAAAGTGACAAATGAAGAGGTATTGCGGCAAATAGATGAAGAAAGAAGCATTTGGAAAAATATAGTTAAAAGAAGAGGCAGACTTATAGGCCACATACTAAGGCATCCTGGAATAGTCGCTTTAATATTGGAAGGACAGGTAGAAGGGAAAAATTGTGTAGGCAGGCCACGTTTGGAGTATGTAAAACAAATTGTTGGGGATGTAGGATGTAGAGGGTATACTGAAATGAAACGACTAGCACTAGATAGGGAATCTTGGAGAGCTGCATCAAACCAGTCAAATGACTGAAGACAAAAAAAAAAAAAGAAGAGAATATATCTTTGTTTTGTCTACGCTAAATCGGTGTTGAAAACTGCCTTCCACGGTTTCATGGGGCTTTACTTTTGTTCATGTATGCTCATTGCGTAAGTTGTTGACGCCATCTCGAGTGAAATTTGCCTCGTCGGTAAACTAAACATACTTTTGTTGTCGATTTGTATTCCACCAGTTGAAGAACTCTAAGCAAGCAAGTTTTCTGGGTGTAGATGTTAAACTGGCTGTTTATGATAAGGATTATTCTTTTTGTTTAAGATTACTGTTTTTGAGACCTCCGAACCATTTATTCTAAACTCCGATCCTCTTAGAAAGAGGTCGTGTGCTTGAACTGCATCGATAATAATTTCATCAATAATAGCATCGTAATGGACAGATCGTTCGTAGCTGGTACATATATTCGTAGTGAACCTGTTTCCGGAAGATTGCGAAATGTAGCGATAATTGTTTTGGGATCTGGAATCCTGCTATTCGGAAAACGTATTTCATATTCTACAACAGTAGCTGTAACATTACTATTACACAAACATAAAATGAATACTATATCAGCGTATTTCTCTGTTGTAAAGGAATAAGGCATTACTTCAATGGCAAACCGATCACGTTCAAACTATAAAATTTACAGAAAAACTTTGTTAACGACAGCACAGTTCACAGTACCCGATATACTCGTAATTAATGTGCTTTACCAAATGATTTAAACATTAATACACTATTGCGCGTTGTTGATCAGCAGTAGTTATTTTTTTTTTTGGCAATTTTGAAATAATTTAATAAAAATATTATCTAAGTAATTCTTATTTATTTATTTTTATTTTACAATTTTTGTCTGATTTCCAGTCTTTTTAAAATTTTATAACCGTAATTTTTACCAGTAAATTTTGTTTTTACAGATTTTTCAAAAATGATTTTGGTTTTTGTTTACATTAAAAAGTACTTTTCAGACAAACGTAGTAATTAATGTATTATTTCTAAATAAAATTCGAATTTTTCGAACTTTTCTTTGTTTTATTCACCTTATCTACACAGCATTCTGTTCAAAATTAAATTCTCTGAAAGTTTTATGAGTTCATTACCCATTCAACAAAGTTATTCTACGTTAAACATAAAAAAAACAGGGTATTTTACCCCTATTTATCCGTTTTAACCTTAGATTTCTCAAAAATGACTGGAGATACGATTTTGGGACCGATTCAACTGATCGATTTTTCAATTTTTTTTTTGAACCTGATCAATTTATCAGGTTAATAACCATAAGAAATCTCTAATTCTGTTCCTTAATTAACATCCTAATAATTTCAGTGCTTCATTTCACCGGAGTAGCTGAAATCCGAGCGAAATCATTCACAAGGCGTAACTCGCATACAAAGCAAATTAGAACATGTTTGTATAAACTTTTTCCAAGATTTCAACGAGTAGAATAGAATATCAAAGTCTAGTGAGAACTTCTTGATACACTGTATATTTGTTTGATTCTTGTATAGTTGAATTTTCTAGTAAATGAAAACTCATATAATTAAAAATTGTGAGTGCTTTTACTTAAAATTCTTTTTTTTTAATAACAAGGAAACATTACAACGTTTAATTTTAATCGATAGTGTTTGTTGAACAAACCGTATGTTTATTAGGCCACTTTTAATTCTTTAATAAATAATATTTAGTAAATTAATAAATAAAAATATAAGAAAAACTAAAAATTTGAAAAAAGTTTTACGTTAATTAAAAAGTAAATTTATACTATAACAAGGCCTAATTAAATAAAACAAACTTATTTTAAAAGCTATAAAATAGGATCTCTTGATTTTTCAATAGAACTACTATTTAAAAAAAGGATTTTTTATGTTTATTAAACAACTTTTACAAGAAATATGGATTGTAGATTTTCTTATAAAGAAAATAATTTTGAATAAATCTTTGTAAAAAAATACCGCAATGCTACTACTTTTATGCTATACAATAAATTATAATGTTAACTGCGGACTGCCAGCGTTCGACTATTCATTTCAACTATACGTCAAATTAACAATCTTTTTTCTTATTTTCTGTTTTTCCTAATGGGTACTTGCAATCTCTTCAATTAGTGAACAATAAGCAACCCCTCCCACGGCCCAATCTTCAAATCCGTGTAGGACTTGATTATAAATTGGTACATTCAACAGTATGAATATAACTTTTACATACAACCTTTATAAACTTGTATGGATTAAAGTTTTTAATTAATTAATATCAACTTTGTTTACTTAATAAAATTAAATTTATTTAACTATTTTTAAATTACGTTACTTTTATTAATCTTAAACGTAAGCTAATGTAATATTACAAATTTATTTATTAAATTATAATATCAGTAAACTTTTAAATACCCATCGAGCTGGTCTAGGGATAAGTTCGTCGTCGAAAATCAGCTGATTACGATATAATGTTCAAATCCTAATAAAAGCAGCTGCTTTTATAAGGATTTTAATACTAGATCGTGGATGCCAGTATTCTTTGGTGGTGGGTTTCAATTAACCACACTTCTCAGGAATGGTCGGCCTGAGTCTGTTCAAAACTACACGTTTACTTTTTTTTCCTACGGAAAACAAAAAAAAAAAAAAACGCTCAGCAACCCGCCCATACTGGGGGTATGGGGTTCACCGCCTATACGGTAGGACCCACTAAAAATCCACTCTCTTACCCAGTGTGGAGCTGGAATTGACGTCACATAACACATTTAGACACTATTTACCTTCAATATTTACAATTAATAATATATACAGTTCAGAATATATACACTATAGCTATTCCGGCCTCAGACAACAGGAACGCGTCCCGCGGGAGCAATTGGTGACGACAATGCCGAGGCATCCACGCCCCCGACGACTGGTGCCCATCGCTGTCCTCAACCGACATCTCCGTTGTCCATCTCGTGGTCCTCCTCTATTAATTTCTGCTGTAGCACTCTTTTAAACTACCGGGTACACGCAGTCCATCCCTCACCGGAAGAGAGCATCAACCGTATGACTTCCCCTGGCGAGTTCCAATACTCATGTGGTATCTCCTGCCTCCATCTGGGGCACACAAAGAAGCTGTGCTCCATCGTATCCACCTCATCACAATAGTGGCATAGTTCTGTGCGTCTTTTTCCAATCCTACAGAGGTAGAACCCAAACGACCTATGTTACCGGTACATTAATACAGATCTTCATGAGTCAGTAATGACTTTAATTGTTGATGCGATTATAAAACAAAAAATACATTAAAAAAAAATAGTTTTAAATACAATATATAAATTTTAATATACTGGCTAAAGTTTAATTGTTATTAAGTGAAATATTTATATTAACTTTTCACTAAGAAAATTAATAATATACCTTTTTTAATCATCTATGTCAAACAAATTTTGGATTTTTTTCATTTAATCATCTATTTCACACAAATTTTGGATTTTTTCACCCAATTCGTTGTTGGTATTATACAGTATTATGTTACGAAATATAAATACAGTTAATCACTAAAACGGAAATTATCATCACTCTTTAGGTATGTTTTGTTTACTGATGAAGCAAATTTCACTCGAGATAGCATCAAAAACTTATAAGCATATATGGGCAGAAGCAAACCCTCCTAAAATTGTGGAAGGCAATTTTCTACACCGATTTAGCGTCAATAAATGTTACCGCCTTCTTGAGCTGTTTGAACCGTTCATATTACCTGGCCACTTAAATGGTGATGTCTAGTTGCATAAGAATTTCTGCAGTTGCTTGAAGATGTTCCTCTAGCGCTGAGACGCAAAGTATATTTCCAGCACGATGGCGCGCCTCCCCACTTCTTTCTACATTTCCATTCTCTTAAATCATCATTTCCCTAAGATGTGGATCAGTGGTGGAGGTTTCATGGTCGGCCACCAAGAGCGTCTGATCTAACACCTTTAGAGTTTTCCGTCTGGGGATGGAGGAAAAATGTTGAATACAAAACAGAAATACATTCTCGTGAGGAATTAATTGTACGTATTGTGGATATGGCTGAGAAACTTAAAGATAGTCTAACGAACTAGAAATCAACATAAGCAGTACAAACGCTTGCCAAAAAATGATTTGAAAATGCCGGGCTCATTTTTTACCATTTATTATAATCTGTTACGTAAAATGCACTTTGATGTAGGTGTACTGTTACTAAATAAAATTCAAATTTTTCTAACTTTTCTTTGTCTTACTCAACGCTCTTTCACGATTAAATTTTCTACAAGTTTTTTAAACGTTTTATGTACTTATTACCCATTTAATAAAGTTATTACATGTCAAGCATAAAAACCCGGGGTTTTTACACGAATTTATTGATTTTCACCCCAGATTTTTCAAAAATTACTACAGATACGATTAACTACCTATTTTATTCGATTTTTCAGGTCAAAAATCATAAGAAATTGCTAATTCTGCTTATTAATTAAAGTCCAAGAAATTTTGGTATAACCTCATTTCATCGGGGTAGCTGAAATCCAAACAAAATCTTTCATTAGCCGTAACTCGTAAACGAAGTGTTTTAGGAAGTATGTTTATATGATTTATTTTCCATTATTTTCACAAGTAAAACAGATCGAGAACTTAGTGATACAGTCCGTATAACACACAAATACACACACACACACACACCGCTCTCTCTCCCTCTGCCTGTGTGCGCGCGTGGGTATGTGGGTGTGCGCTTTTGTTTTATATATATAATAGAAATGCTAAGTATAATACAAAAAAACAAACTGGCTACCTCTTTGTTTATGAAAAAAATCATATTTTGACACATTTCATTAACGTGTCAACACTACCTTTTAGTTATTTATAATTTCATACAATTTCTGTGTTTTATTTTTCTAGTTATGATTATAATTTACTGCCAAATACAGACGTATAGATGTCTAATACCGAAACTTTATGTAGATAATCTACTATACGATAAAAATATAATACGTACATATATGACACCTACAGAGAAAATAGGTTGAACGAGGAAATTTCAACTAAACAGAATTCCGCTTACAACGTTACACAGTAAGAAGTACATCATTGTGTTGAAGCACAGCAGTAAGAAGGAAAAATACTCATCATAATTTCAACAAAAAAAAATAAATAAGAAATTAAGAAAAGATAGTTGAACTCACACATAAATAAAAACATTAGTTGATTATCTAGAAATAAAATTATGGTGTTAACATTGTGACATCACATCGCCCTAATTATCGTTAATACTGCGCTTACATAACAGAGGACTTTATTGTGGCTTGAAAATGAAAAATAAATGTTATTGCGAGGTAAAACTAAAAAAAAATTATCCTAAAAATTATGTAGCATGTATTATTTGTTTAAATATCGATTTCAATACTATCGATTTATTCGATAGATTTTTCAATAGAAGTTAGCTTCTCTTGAAGCCTTTCCCAAACCACTAATATCGGATTTTTTCATTTCATAAAAAGCTACACGCTAAAATATGAAAATCTTTTTAATCTTTAAACAAGCTTGCACTTGTTTTTCAGGATTAAATATGATATGAATATTCGTAAAGTGCAGTATTGATCATTATTGCAAAATGCAAAAAGTAAAGTACATAATAATTAAAAATATATATGAATGTATTGAAAAGAAATATCGTGGTGAATACTCGTAATAGTTATCATGGGTTATTTGCAACTGATTTAAAAGTATAAATATGTAACAAAAAACCCTCTGAGGTGACTATACTATTATGTACACTTACCATATAAAGACACAATACAATTTCTTCTATCCTCCATTAATAACTAACTTGTTTTACCAACTCTATCTTTTAATTCAAATTTATACGTTTACTTTCTTGTAAAAATTCATCTTGTTATTGGTACTCCCTTTTTCTTTTTATTCCGCTCAACTCTAGCTTTTATTTAATTTTACCCAAAAAAAAAGTTTGTTTAATTTCCGTTTTCTTCTTCACGTTCATCTAATTAATTTTTTAAAAACTTCTTCTTAATTACATACAACTTTATTAATTTTCATTATTCATTTTAAACGTTGCTCTAACAAACTTATGATAATAATAAGACATAATTGTTATTTCTTTATTAACAAATTCTTTTATTTATAGAGTTACATTACTACTTATGTTTGTTAGAATATTTTTGCGTGTTCGCGGCTCGTCAAGATACTGAGAGATTGACAGTTGAGAATGTTTATATAAATACAATCATTAAATAATAATATAAATAATAATAACAGTAAACGACAATAATAAAACAAATAATAATCATAGTAATCGCAAACACAACAATTATAATAATAAATATTATTATTATTATTATTATTAACAGTGATTATATACAAAACAGAATTTAAAGTTATCGTCAGGATTTACTCACAAGTAGTTGAATATTGAAAAGCAGAATTCAGTCTCATTGACAAAAGACATTAGCATGACCGCTAGTCTTAACACTTTTAACCACTAGTCTTATATTAACAATACTGCAAGTATAAAGTTCTTGTACTACAAATACCTTTGCTGTTCACAAATAAAACTATCCTAAATTTATGAATGGAATTTAGTACATTATCTATTTCACTTATATTCTATCAGTAACTCACCGAATAATTTCTTCTTTTCATGTACTATCGAAATTGGAGTTACTTGTGACGTCACCTTAATCGCGTCGAACTTAATTCACATTAGAAATTCACTCTTTTACTGTCCTTCTCACAGAATACTCTCGCTTCAAACTCGCATTATAACTCCTCGTTTAGAACTCTATCATAGCACCCTCTCGCCAACTCTCCTCACAGATTTCATCTCGCAGACTAATTCCGCAAATTCTCCTCGCAGTGACATCATAACGTCTCACTTAGACTGATTGTGAACTGGTCTTTCCCGGTGTATTTATACTCCTATCTTCCTTACCTGCAGGACCAGAGCCCAGTTGAGCGTGAAAACGATCGATCTTTCATCCCCATGCATTCTTATTCTGGTCCGGTAACTTTTCTCACGGAACAACATCTGTTTAGGTATGTCAATGAGCAGTATTACAAAAGACGTTTGTTAAACGGACCTGTTGCCTTTAATAAAAAGTTTCCTTTAGCCCCTTTCTGGATTCCTCCCATTATATTTTCAACTACTTCTTAATTGGCAGGAATCCGTTAGTCAGGTCCGTTATACCGTTTTAGAGATTGAAGCTTCAAATAAAAGGCAGTTACTTTTATGCGGATTTGAATACTAGATCGTGGATACTTAACCACACATCTCAGGAACGGTACCTGAGACTGTACATGACTACAGTTCATTTACATTCATGCATATCATCCTCACTCATTCTCTGTAATAATACCTTACAGTGGTTCCGGAGGCTAAATAGAAAAAGAAAGAAGGTCCGTTAGACTGGTCTTGTTACAATATATTAACACCAGCATTTTTTAGGAATCAAATTATAAAATATGCTTTTTTAAGCGAAAAAATTAGTAATGTATCTTTAAATTTGTAACAATGGAAATATATTTATGATATAAAAATGCTTAAAATTTACAAGGTGAAATCAATAAATCAAGGATTTTTTTATATAAAATTTTTGGGTTTATTAGAATTTTTTCGATTTTATTAGTGCTTTTTTGGTTTACGGATATCGGTTGGTAGTTTTCAAACATCTATATTATATACTAAAGGAGATCGCGTAATTTATACTACGACTGAGTCGTAAGTTTTGAATATTTACTGTTTATTTTTCTCATATTTTTAATTTATTTTTATCAAATTATAACAATTAACAATTTAAAAGCAGGAATACATTCGAGATTTGAGAAAAATTCTTTGGACACTTAGGTATAATTTAAAAGTGAGATTATTTTAATTCAAGAAAAAACTTTTTATATTTGATTATAAATTTAAAATATGCAATGCATTATTTTTTTAGTTTTTACATATTTTGTTTGAAATTACGGAATATTCTAATTTACATACTTTTTTTTAAATTTTATATAATATTTCCTGATGCTTACAATCTGTTCTAAGACAAACATATATTTTATTAACTTACTTAACGATTATGTCGTTAAATATTCACTACAAATTTTTCTAATTTATAATAAATTGTAAGATGAAATAAAATCTTTTATAAATTTAGAGAAAGTTTAGCATCATGCATTACATTTTAAAATTACAATGGATTACAAGAACTTATCTTTTTAAACTGAAAAAGTTTTTATATTAACTTTTAATATTTCTTTTGCCTTTTCAAAACAGGAAATATTTCCAGAACAAAATGCCTTACTCGTAATTTGAAATTTTCATGAGGCATTTGGCAATATGAATGACAGTTTATTTTTAAAGAGCTTATACCCTGTTTGTCTTATACAAATTTTACGTTTAGTGAGTTTTTATTCTGAATTATAACCGGAGTACTGATTTGTATTTTATATTTATAATTTTGTTATATTCTTAAATACCTATAAACGTATATGAAAATAATATACCTCTGTAATCGGTTAAGAGCGTTTATGTTTGTTTCGTTTGTTCTTGTGTAATTAAGAATTGAAATGAATTAATTTATATGGATAGATGGCTAAATTGGTGCTGAATTCGTTATTGTGCTCATTAAAGTGATAAAGTGTACTGAGAAGATTGTGTTGAATGTGGTTAAAGGGGCATAATGATGTGTGTGATGTGGTAACAGATGGTTTGTATTAACATGTAAGACTTCTTTGGGTTTGCTAAACGATTTTAAGTTAAACTTCTGAAACTTCTCATTTAGTTTTGTAATGGAAATTTACCAAACTTTATTGGTTGAAGTCTACCTAGTAATGTATAGAAAGTTTGTTTAATTTTATATATTGATCGCTTTGAATTTATTCTTTTTTTTAAATTTAACTCTTACACCACAAACGAGTTAATTAATTATATTTATTCAACAGAATATATAAGTGGTTAGTAAACATTTTTAACTTTTAAAACGATTCGTAAAATAATAAGTTCATAAGTTATACAATCTATAATATATTTACGATTGACTACATGCATAAAGCGAGTTAAAATGGTGTAACCACAAAGTTTTACTGGTATAAATTGGACATTTAATTTAAATAAATGTAAGCCGACGTCATTTTTTTGTCACAAATTAAAGGTATGTAAGTATGAAAATAATACTGCTCATAATTTAATTTTTTTGTCTTTAACGTTAATTTTTCTAGGTTTTTTTGTGTTTTTATGGGAGGGATTTGGCGGGAATTTTACGAAGATAAGGGAGGGATTTTACGACCGAATATTCTTGACGCCAAGTTACTTCAGTGGCTGTTGTTTTACAATTTTATTTCTTTGTAAGAAATGCTATCCACAGATTTAAGCTGGATTTAAACCGGAAACGCTATCTCTACATCCAAAGTTATTTATATAATAAATTTAAAATAATTATTTACTAATCACAGAATAAAAACCGTTTTTTATTACTATAAATTAATTTTGCAATACGCTACTTTACAAATATATGCCTTTTTCCAATTTATATGATATATTTTTGTCTTAGAATCTATTCTTTCTGACTTTTATTGGATAAAAGAAAGGATTATTTGACGCATTTTACGACAATTCAAAAAGTTATTAAAGCAGTAGAACATATAATTTAACGGCCACGCGTTAGTTCCTAAATTAAATATTTAATTAAAATCTATCATTAATAACGGTCAGGGATTATTTATTACATTAATATAATAAAAAATGAGAATTTTATTATTTAATCCGTCCCATCACAGTGGCATGGATCTAAAAATTATTCTTTGAACGATATTGCACAAATTTACTGTTTAGTAACTGTTTGATCAAAAGGTTTTCGGAATAAGAGTTCTTTAAACTTTAATATATGTGATCATTCCTTTAAAAATCATATAAAAAGGGATGATAATATTTCCTTGATTTTCTAGTACTCAATAAAAATTTCAATAATGTTTCACTAATACATAATATCGTTTACAAATAAAATCGGTTGTTAAAGAATTTTTTTTTTGACAGGTTGAGAGCCATAATTATCTCTCGACTAATTCATGAAACCGGTTTCTACAGGGGTGACAGATAGATTTGTGCAGTCGTAAAATTAATTTTTTTTTTTTTCATTTTCACACTTATGTTAGTGGTATATGATATAAAGATAAAAATTTTTTCTAGCCCTTAGTATAATTGTTTTTGAGCGGAAAATTTTGAGAGATAAATCTATCTCCCATAGCAATGGAGATTCTCATTCCTTACATTGTACAATAAAATTATGTTAAAATTATATTCTACACAGTATAAAGATGAAAAAAAAACAAAGCATGATATGTTGCCAACTTTACGAACAATCAGTTTAATCAGAACATTTCTGAAACAATGAAAAACAATTTATTCATAAAAAACTACAGGGAATTATTTAAATGTTTTGAAGAATACTCATAAACCTTTTACTAAACACGCTACATAAATGCTAAGCACATTTACAAAAACTACAGATTTTTTTCTACATTGTGCAATAGAGAAATGCTGTTAAAATTGATGCACAAAATAATCTCTCAACTGTTTTTTAACCATCTGCACTGAGAGATAAATTTATCTCTCAAGAACTAATATGGAAAAAGTTAGAGATAAATTCATCTCTTTCTGTATTGAGTAAAGGTGTTACCCAAATCAAGCGTGTAGCGGTCAACCTGTCTTAATGAAAATTTATTCACATGTAGTAGTTCATGTAGAAAGCATTCTCCATGTATACGACTGCAATAATATTAAGTTAAAGAGCATCTATGATATTGATGCAGGATTTGATGGTGAAATTTGCACTATGACTATTCATCAGAATCGAAAGATTGTTATTGTTGATCAGTAAATAAATGTTCCTTTTAAATTTTTTAAGTTTACGTTTTTCTTTAATGAAATTTTAGTATTTATTCATACTTAATGTTAATATTTATAAGCAGAAATACATTGAAAAAAACCTCCTTGAATATTTAGCTATAATATAAAAAAGTATTTAAATAACACATTTTCTTAATTCAAGAGAAGCTTTTTTATATGCGATTAAGGTTTAAAACGTATATATTGAATTTCAATTTGTAGTTTTTTTTAGTTTTCCGTCATATTTTTAGATTCGGTTATTCTTTTAACTTTCTTATTTTATATTTAACATTAGTATAATACTGTTTTGTACTAACAATCTACACTACGGCAAATTATTTTTTAATAACCTATTTAACGATTATACTGTAGTTATAGATAAAATAAAAACTATTAAAGCTATTATAAATAAAAACATTTATTTATAATAAATTATAGAATAAAATAAAACCTTTCACACATTAAAAATAAACTTATAATGCTGTTTCTCAGCGTTATATATTTTTTATTAAATTTTTCTTGTTATGAAACATGTTGTTATTATAGTTGTTGCTTAATTCACCACAGAAACTTAAAGCGAAGCTTGTATGTGGAAATATGGAAATGAAATTTTTTAGCGTATGAAAAATCCCTGATCGGAATTTGAGCCCGGGAACCTCGCGTGAAAGGTCGAAACGCTACCACTCCGCCATGGAGATCGGCTGTATAAATAATTTTTAATATTATTTTTAGTATGCGTTATTTTTAATTCAAAATAGTTGCAAGTTATTCATCAAATTTGCTTGTTCTAAACGACTACGCAATATTTAACAACAGATGAGTTGTCTTCGGCTAAAAACTGAGTTATTCAATAATTTTTAGCTGATATTTTATAAATAATTGGGGAATAAAATAAAATTTATGAAAAATATAAATATTTGTCTTATTTTCGAAGATTAAATGATGTGTAATGAATGATTGTCAATTTTGGTGGATTTTCTGTAGATTTTAAATACATTTTTGTCGTTCAATCGCTTTGAATGTAATGAGATCTAGGATCAAAGTACCTTCTCCTTTTTGTAAAACCATTGGGTACCCCCGGAACATTTTACCATAAGATAACCGAGACTTCAATCGTAATTAAGACAATTGATTCATCAGGCATTGTTCTTCCTATTCGATCCACATAAGTACGAAAAGAAAAATGTAATTAAAAACAAATCCACTATGATATATACAGACAAATATGATATTGATTAAATGTAGATGATTACATTAAAGAATACTCAAATATGTAATCTGAATGCGAGAAAACAATATGCAGATAAAATAAAATTGAATACGTAATATCAATAAAAAAATTGTTAAATTTTAACTAAAATAATCAATAATCTTTCATGACGATGATATGATAATCAAGCAAATATTTCCAAGCTTGTAACAGTCAATCAGTGTAATATATGAGAAATCCATTCGATCATAATTAATCATAATTCCGCAACACAACTTGACAACAGGAATGGCAATAATCAGCGTAACACTCACTTATTTAAACGTCTCTAATTTGTATTCAATTGTTTATTGTACAACACGCAATGGAGTTAACATGCAAATCAACAAAACAAGGCAGAAAAGTAATTTGTAGATAATATGATACGTCTTTAATGTACGTGTTGCATATATATATATATATATATAAATATGTACAAAATGTATCACGAAATTCTCCCGGGACTTTCATAACCTATTCTACTCCAGAAAGTAATGTAAAAAGTTCATATCAACGTATGTCCTAATATGCTTTGTTTGCGAGTTACGCCTAGTGAAAAAGTTTCCTCGGATTTTAGCTTCCCAGATGAAATGAAGTCATATTGAAATTTTTAGGACGTTAATTAATTAGTGATTTCTTATGGTGTAAGACATGAAAAATCGAATAAAATAGGTACCAGAACCATATATGAAGACTTTTTTTTATAAATTTGGAATGAAAACCAATAAAGTGGGGTTAAAATTCTATTTTTTATGTTTGAAGTACAATAACTTTATTAAATGGGTAATAAACACATAAAACTTTAAAACAAAACTTGTAGAGAATTTAATTCTAAACAGATTGGTGTAAGACAAGTTGAATAAAATAAAGAAAAATAAAAAATATTCGAATTTTTTTAGAAACATTACATTTCAGAAGTACATTACTTATTTAATGTAGACAAAAACCAAATTCTTTTTTTCTGATGTGAAAAATTTGTAAACAAAATTTACTGTTAAAAATTGGTGTTAAAAAATTTAAAAATAACTGGAAATCAAAAATTTGTAAAATAGAAATTCTTCAGATAATATTTTGTTTTATTAATAACGCAATAGACAATTTAAAAAAAAATTATTTCAAAGTTGGCAATAAAATAACAATAGTTGATCAACAACGTGCAATACTGTGTCAGTGTTTAAATGATTCTGTAAGGAACGTAAAGTATATCGGGTACTGTGAACTCTGCTGTCATTAGTGATGATTTTCTGTGAATTTTAGTTTGAACGCGGTCGGTTTGCCATTGAAGTAATTTCGTACGTAGGCTATTTACATTAGAGGAATATCCTGACATGCTATTCATTTTGGGTGTCTGTAATGGAAATGCTACAGCTATTGCAGTGTAATATGAAATACGTTTATCGAATCGCAGAAATCCAGATACCAAAACAATAGCAACATTTCGCAATCTTCGGGAAACAAGTTCCCTTATCTAGTATTCATAACAGCAGTCTAGAGGCTATTATTGATGAAAATTTTAACGATAATAATTCTATGCAGTTCTGCGCAGTCCAAGCGTCAGTACACGACGTCTTTCTAAGGGGATCTGAGTTTCAAATTCATGGTTTGGAGAACACTTAAACAAAAACAAAACTAGTTTTATCCTTACCATAAACAGCCAGTTCAACGCCAGGAGACGGTACGCTTTGCTTGAAGTTCTCCAATAGTGGAATACAAATCGACAACTCTACAAGTATGTTTTTTTTTCTACCAAGGATGCAAATTTTACTCTGAGACTGCGTCAACAACTTATGCAATGAGCATACATCGCTGACAGATGAACTGACGTTGTCGACCGTGGTGTCGATTTCCTTCGGTTTATTCAGGAAGTCTATATTCATCGCTGGAGCGTCCCGTAGAACTTCTACCAGTTCACTTACTTTTTCCGGATAAGAGGAGGGTCACGTTCTGCCCCTGTTAGTCCAAATTTCAACAGAACTGGTGAGTGGTGGGGGTTGAGGTCTTCAATGTTTTCTATCGCGTACGGGATTTGTACCGTCTTAAGAATTGGGATGTCGAGCACGTCCAGCCGCGACCGACCTCTTGATCTGATAGAAGTGGGCGTTTCGGGCACTATAACGTCTTTACACATGTACGCGCCCACTCGTTGCTCGAAATAATTTTGCCGTTGGTATTTACTACAATGCTATTGTACGATATATGCTTGGAGTTAAGATCACCCATGAGTATAATGGGTTCGTCGCAGTTCTCCATTATAGCATCCAGGTCACTGAGTCCGATCTGTTGTACGCCGAAATCGATCGGTATTGTGTGCTTAGATGCTCTACATGCACGTAGATCTATATTACAGTCCTGCGGTTTGGATATCCACCCGCGTGTGCGTTATTTGTCTGTAGACGAGGAACGCGGTTCCTCCACTGGCGGAAACCGCTAGCGGGTATTCCGTATGGAACTACCCTGTTAGATATACGGAAAACAGTTTTGGAGGATTAGTGATTTGTCGGCTTCAGGTGAGTCATACTAGCAGTATCACGTCTATTTGTAAGTGCTCGGCGAGACGGCATTATTCCGCCGTCTTGCCTGCGATCGCCCGGCCTTTTCACTGCAGCAGCCGCAGTCACCTTAGCTATATCGCAAGAGTAGTGTCATTAGACATTCTATTACCAACTGGAGGAGGTCCTTAAGTCTTTTCGCTTGTAGGAACGAAAGAACCACCAGAATGTCGGTCAATAAAGGATACTGGGCTGACTGTGGAGTAACGTTTTTATTTAACTGCCGAATTATAGTGGATGGTTGGCTCGGCTCTATGTATGATCAGATTAATGATCATTCTTACTGGTTGCTGAGACACGACCATTCTTACTTGCATATCGTTGGTTAAAATAAGTCTCCTTCGTACCAGACTGGTTGAAAAGTAAAATAGCATGCGTAATGATGAAACTAGAATCAAAAAATTTAAAAAGATACCCTTAAATCGATCTTGAGTTTATACATAAAGATAAACAACACATATACTTACATATATATATATATATATATATATATATAATATAAATTTGTAATTACGATTTAAGTAATTCTGCATTCAAGGATTGCAAAAGTTACTAAGGAAAATTCCTTGTTTCAGTATGTATACGGAATTACTCGCTAAGACTATAATACTTTTTGCCGAACAGGCTTCAGAAGGATGAAAAATAAAAAATTCTCGCAAAACGATGATTTTTTTACCAATATCAGAACTTAATTTCTATTCATTAACTACTACAACACCCGGGGAAATGAAAAAGAAAATTTGTTCCCCAATAACTTCTATCTCCACAATAATGGTTTGATTAAGGATTTCTGATACTAATAAAATTTTTTAGAAAAAACCAGTTTTAAGCAATAGTTATTTTTAAATTAATAATAAAAAAGAAAAATATGATACATTATTTCACTTTATTAATTTCATTTGTATTTATTTAATAAAATGTATGTAAAGATCTACCACTCATCAAGAATATATTGTCGACGAAGAATTACGCAAGGTTTTAGATTACTTTCCTACTGTTAGACCATGTGGTATTAAATCAGGAGTCTATCTCTCGCCTGGCTAAAGTGAACAAGTTGGTATCATTACACGCCTGAGGAAATCTTAAAGCATTTGATCGTTGTAAAGGCAGATAAAGTGAGTTTAGTTGGGTAAATAGTCTGTCTTACGTGAAAAATAACTTTCGAGGTGAGACTCGTGTAACAGTTGAATACGCATACTTAAGTTTTAAGTCGACTTAAGATAATAAATAACATACTCAGCGAAATGTCTGCCAAAACTTTTCACCAGAGGAAATCCCAATAAATATAATTTTTATTAGATGTTAAAGTAAATGTATATGTAAATTACTCTTTATCTAATTCATTAGTTTAAAAAATGTACAGTTGTGAATTTTTTTAAATATGGTAAAAAGGTGGGGGGGGGGAAGTTGTATAAACTTATAGAATATATAGAGAAATTTTCTACCCATCAAATAATTATTTTTAAATTAAAAATTTGTTTGTATTAATTGTCTCATTGATTTGATGTTAACAAAATTCGGAAATGTGAGTAATAACACTATTATTACCTTCTCTATTTATTTGAAATACTAATCGAATTAAAACTTTAGTATCCATTAATATGATTTACACCATTAATTAATCATTTAATTACAGCAAAATTACTATTTACCAGATCTGGTTGAATTTGTGGTTATGTTTGAAATAATTAGGATGGAGGTATTTTCTGACAATTTTTTTTCGCAAATATTATCTACATTGAAGAATAGTGAATAAGAAAAGAAAAATTGTCCCTTTACATATTTTTTGAGATGCCTTTTCATCTTCCCATTCTCTTTGGGGATTTTTCAATGTTGGTTAAAATGAGACTTAGGCATCCATTGTATTATTTTTCTACAGATTTAAATATTAAATCACAATACAATTAATAAAAAAATCTGACGTGGACACCACATGACTTCCATGTACGCCTATTTTTTTTTGTGTGTTTGTTTGTTTGTTTAACCTCCGGGTCCGCAGTTAAGAATTTTTCTCCGCAGAGGATGAGATGAATGTTTTGTAGCGTGTGTGAAAAATGTCATCCCTGACCGGGAGATTTGAACCCAGGACCTCCGGGTGAAAGGCCGAGATGCTATCACTCGCAACACGGAGGCCGGCCATGTATAACTTCAATTAAATTACATATAAATATTTTTTTAAAATGAAAAGTACATAAGATTTTATTTCATTAATAACTTCTGATATTTTTTCATAATTTTTTTATACTTATTATTGAATTATTATTTATCGAAATAATTTTTTTACAATCGGAGGTTAATAATTATTAATAAATCAATATATTTAAGTTAAAAAAAAAGTTAAAATAAAAGGACATAAAGTCTGAATCTAACCGATGTGCTTTCCCTTAGAAGATCCAAATATTTCATAAATTAAAATTTTATTTCGCTAAATTCTGGGAACAGTGAAAATAAGTACCACTTATTATATATCGTCGTATTATATGTCTCGATAAGGGCCTATTCCTGCAGTTAAGGAAAAGTTCAAAATCCAAAGTTTTTGAATTTTTGGACACATTTGGTTCATTCGATTGCAATCAAAAGGGGAGATGCACAACTAGATGTTACAACAGTCCTAAATCCAAAATTTAAAAATTCTACGGCTAATAGTTTTTGAGTTATGCGAGATGCATACGTACGTACAGACGTCACGCCGAAACTAATCAAAATGGATTCAGGGATGGTCAAAATGAATATTTCCGTTGAAATCTAAAAACCGAAGCTTTTCTCGAGTAAAAAGAGCATTAACTGAATTCGTTATCGGTTATCCGAATCGGTTATTTTTATAAGTGATATATAACCCTTACCTCAGAATCAACCCGCCCCTCGACGGATTTTTATAAAAAATTTAATAACGTCAATGCTTTATACACAGAAGTCGTCCTACCACATTTAAGATTTCTTCTTCAATCCTACTTGAGATATAATCGAAGTAGACGCCAACACGCACATTCACAAACAATCTTCTTTCTCTCTCTCTCTCTCTCTCTTTCTTTTTAAGCAAGATTATTTGTCAGATGTTGACATTTCATGATCTTCTAAGTTGAAAAAATATATCTCAACAGATATTTTTGATATTACAGCAATATCTCTCTGTTATATTTTTATTATTATCGATAAAGAAAAAAAAATGTTTTAAATAAAAACATTTGTGTCTTTTTGAAGATTAAAAGAAGTCAAAGAGGATAATTTAGTACAAAAACAAATCGAAAATTTGTAAAGTGGTTGTTGAAATTATAAAACTACGTAACTGATATAGAAATGTATAAAATGTTGGAAAGTGTGTTTAGACCTAGAAAGTTGAAAATTAAAATTAACTTGTATTTTTTCAGTAAAAACACACACAATGTGAGTATTTCAGAATTAGACGTAGACAGCGATATTAGATAGGAATAAAAGAATGAAAACTAGTTTATCCAAACCAAGAATATTGTTAACAGTTTAAGCTAAATTTTATAAAACAAAAGCAGAGTTTTTGATAAAAATTCTTTACAGTAACCAATAATAAAAACAATGCTGAGTGCTTTCAGAATCCAATATAGTATTGATTAAAACGGGACAACCCATAAATATGTATACTGTAGCGTACTGTGTAACTTTATTATTTGAATTCGTAAACTTTCAGAATTTAAAATTACAGTTTACAAAATTATATTAAAAATTAATATATTGGAAGCTGAAAAAATTTCAGCGACATAACAAATTACAATTAGGCTTACAAGTTAATGGTTTGTTCAAACGCCACTTGTTATTAAAAGACTCACTCTTACTATATTTAGTCTAGTTTTTCTTTTTGGTCAAATCACTTGTCACGTTCCCTTTACGTGTCACAGCCACAGTTTGCTGAATAATACTGACTCATTTCAGAAGTGAACTAATAATACTCATGTTTAGATCTTTGCCAATGAATTTGGAGCTTAATATATGGCATCGATATTATGTTAAAAACTCAACTACGGTATTTATTTTATTACCAGTTTAATTTTAAACTTCTGCAATTTCATTTAATTAAAAAAAAGTTGACTACAAAGTTTTAATACTTTCCTGGTACTGATTATTTATTCTTATATAGTAGAAAATAACGTACGTTAGTGAAAAAAAATTATCTAAGATTTCTTTTTTGGCGGTGAGGGGTGAATTATGGTGAAATTTTGTTGTAATATTATTATTAAAAGTATAAATAAATCAAAAAAGGGTTTAAAAAATTGAAAAAGTCAATATTTTAAAATTTTTATTGTCTTTCCAACCCCCAAAATTGTCCCCAAAGTATTTTCTTGGGCAACATACACAGAGCATGACTTACTGTGCTTAGAAAAACTATGCTTACTAAGAATGCTTACAATGCTTAGAAAGACAAAAAAGAAGTACCGTTAAAAATATATAAGCAATAAATATATATAAAAACTAAACTGAAAAGAAAAAATACAAAAGCTCAGTTATGTAAAAAATACCACCAAAACAACATATAACAAAATATGCATCTCAATAGATACCAAACTCAAACATTACAAAATTGTAATCAGACCTATAATACCATATGGAAGCGAAACACTCTTCAAACTAAGATCCAACATTTCCTACTCAGCAATGATGCAAAGAATAGAAAGAAGAATTCTAAGAACATGGATAAATAAGACGATTTACGGATGGGGGAGAACGAAGACTCATACCAAATCAAGAGATACACAAACACGTAGAACCAGTTCTAGACTACTTTAGAAAGAAAAGAATCTCCTTCTTTGGACATATAAAATGGACATAACTGAACAGGCTCGTCAGGAAATTGGTTGAGAAATACTGGAAAATGTCCAAAACACCGACATGGATCACCGAAAGTAAACAACATACGCAAGAACTAGAAATCACAATAGAGGATTTACGAAACAAAACTGACAGTAGAAAAATACTAAAAGAAACAAACTCCAGATTTAAAATTAAAGAAAAGAAAACAACAACGAGGGTTTGTTCAGAACTCAAAAAACCAAGATGTGACAGAATGAAGTATTGGGAAGCAATCAAGAAGAAAAATAAAAAGAAAAGACGAACCAGAATTGCTAAGTTGGTCCATTGTGATTTAAAAATTCTCAAAAAAAAAAAACTTTTTTCCATTTTTAGGAAATTTTAGGGGTAAAGTTTTTTAAAAGTGGTAAAATAAGTATTTACCTATGTACTGAGCTTAATATAGGGTGGGGCTATGTTTACAAAAATTTGAGAAAATTTATCCCAAACAACTACCTTTCCCACCCACTGGAGATATTGACCCCAAAAATTTACCAACAAATTGTCGATATACATCAGTCTGTACAAAATTTCATCAAAATCGATTTGTCCAGTCAAAAGTTATTAAGCTTCAAACACGTTTACACATGTAGATATGTATGAACATAATCCCCCTTTTTTGTTTTTTGGGGTTCCCGTTTCATGAAACGTCGAGAAATGAAAAACCAGATTTTTTGACTGATGGTAAGCAAGCATCGTTTTTCCCCTTATTTTTACCTATCTTATCCAGCTTTACCACAGTGAAATGCAAACGTTTTATAAAAATATTAACTATTAAATATATAATATTTTATTATTTTTCTCACAAATTTTTGCGGTTTAGACTAATAGTTATGAGCCATTTTTTCAAGTAATTTGTATTTCAGCCAACCTTATTTCATTCCCGAATCACGTTTCCACTAGCTTGTGCAGTTTATTCAGTAGCAAAATGTTTTACCAAAAAACTAAGAAAAGTACCTGGTAGAATTTAGTGCTAGTGTGAACAGTAATTTTGTTGAGATGGTAGATAATGAAATGAAGCAACGCTATGTTCTTCTTGAATCGTTATATTTAATTTCTTGTCACTTGACATTTTGATTGAGTTACATCAATATGTCACAGTTACATTAAACTTAAGAATATATAACACTTTAATCATCACTGAACTTGAACATTATCAATAAAATATGAGTCCCCTTGGACTGAATGAAAACACGACCGCACTGGACGGGATTCTAACGTAGAATGGTCATATTAGATTAACTCGCCGGCCAGCGCTAGTAGAAGCTACAGTGCAACACCAACCGGCTCAACATGGAACGGAACAGTACCTTCTGTTTAGTAGTTTTTAACTTAAACTTGAATTGTATACTCCAGGATAAACGATTAAAAAATTTCTAAAATGATATTCTATTGATTGTCTAAATCTATTTTTTTCTCATTGCCCTCCTTCAATCTGGTTGCTTTTGGATCAAGTAAAGGGTATTTAGTATTTAAAACAAAAGCTACCTCAGTCGGGAAACTGAAGTACCTTATTAATTTTAATTTATTATTTTTTTAATTCGTCTTCGTTTTGAAAAGTAATGAAAAATAACTATTATTCGATTACATGGCGGATAAAGTGATATTTAAAATTTAAAAAAAAATTCATAATTCTAAAAATTCTTTGAGGGTAAAAATAAATTTAAAAAATAGAGAAAAGCCTTCTTTTGTTTGATTTTTTAAATCTTTCAGTAATAAAATAAAATTACGTAGATTATGTGAAAATGTTTTTATCAGTTATAGAATAAAGATTACTTTTGTGTTTTTATCGCCATTAGTTATCCAAACTCATTCACAACGTTATAACGTGATTCTTAATAGTTCATCCTTCAAAGGCTTAACGAATCAGTAGTGAATGAGTTATTCTTAAATGTGCTCTGTCAACGTAATCTTTAAGATTATCTTTGAACAGTAAATCACATCACTCATGTGCACTCATACATATACATGTAATTATTAAATGTATTTTATAAATATGAAGATGAAAAGAAGAAGTATTATCTTTATTGATGTGTAATAAATTTTATTATCTTCCATATTTTGTTCTCTCACTATCATATTATGATTTAAATACATTTCTGATTTTTACTTTCCCGGTTATAATTCATGGCCTTTGCAATAGCATAATTATAAGGGAAACTCTAATAACGGTAAATCAAAATTTTGTTTATCGAGGTTTTCCCAATTGTTTACCTTTAAAGATTTCCTATATCCAAAAAACTCAAAAAATTTAAACAAATTTCTGAAATATGTGTGTATTATACACAGTGTATCTCAAAGTTCTACCGGGACTTTCATAACCTATTCGTGAAAATAATGGAAAAAATTTATAATAAACACACGTTTACATTTTAGAACACATCTAAAATGCTTAGTTTGCGAGTACACCTGGTGAAATATCTCGCTCGGATTTCAGCTACTCGGTAAAATGAAGTCATACTGAAATTATTTAGACTTTAATTAAGGAACAAAATTAATGATTTCTTATAGTTTATGACCTAAAAAATCGAATAAAATAGAACCAGTACCGTATCGGTAGTCATTTTTGAGAAATCTGGGGTGAAAACCAATTAATCTAGGGGGCGGTATCCTGTTTTTTATGTTTGACGTACTTTAACTTTGTTAAACAAGTAATAAACACATAAAAAATTTAAATAAAACTTGTAAAAAATTTAGTCTTGAGTAATTTTTTCAATAATGAGAAATACAATAAATTATATGAAAAATGATTTTTTTCAAAGTTGGCAATGAAACAACAGCTGATCAACAATATGCAATACTGTATTAGTGTTTAAATCATTAAATAAGGTATTACGTATATCGCAAATTATGAACTGTGCTATCGTTAGCGAAAATTTTCTGTGAATTTCAGTTTGATCGTGATCGGTTTTCCATTGCAATAATGCCCGAACTTATTTACAACAGAGGAATACGCTGATATAGGATTAATTTTAGAAGTGTGTAATAGTAATACATGCAGCTGTTGCAGTCGCCTATGAAACACGTTTACCGAATCGCAGGATTCCAGAATCTAAAAAAATTAGCAACTTTTCGCAATTTTCGGGAAAGAGGTTTACTATCTATTATTTATACCAATTATTGTCGATGAAGTTTAGCGAGACCAGGTTTCAGTACACGTCTTTCTAAGCCGATAATAGTTCTAAAAGTATGTTTTGTTTGCCGACGAGGTAAATTTCACTCGAGATGGCGTCAACAACTGACACAATGAGCATATATGGGCAGAAGTCGGTGGAAGCCAAATTTCAACACCAAGTTAGCGCCAATGTATGGTCAGTCAAATGACTGAAGCAAAAAAAAAGTTAAATTATAATTTTTTTTAACTATTGAGAATTAATATGGAATACATGGAAACCTTTTTAAATGACTTCCATTAATCTCGACTTAGGAATTAATTTTTACATTTTTTATCATTTCTGATGACATTTTTACAAGTTGTGGCTGTTATAAAAAAGTATTATGAAGTAGCTGTCGAGCAATGGGAAGCATATTTTTTTAATTAAAATTTTGATTTTTTTTTTTTAATCAATTTTAAGTGTTTAATTGCTTGTATTTAACAAAGTACAGAGTAATTTTGATGGTTACTACTTAGATTATCAATTTTTTTTTTAAATTTAATTATTCAAGCCTGAAAATCCAACTGTATTGAATTAATGTAAAAAGACATTGAAACATTTTTAAATAATTGTCCACGACTTAAGAATTATCTTTTTTTAATTTTTTTTTTTTTGTAATTTGATGATTAAACATTCATTTAATCATGGGTGTATCAACAGTGAATCAAAACCTTTTCATAAGAATTTTAATTGATTTCTCAATTATATTTTTAAATATTACATAATCTTTAAGGTAAAAACGTAATTTGAACAAAGGGGCCAAACTTTGTTACTGAACATTCTGGTAATTTTTGCAACTGTACTTTAATATTACAAGATTTTTTTAGTTATTTCTATATTAAGTTGAAAATTTAAGTCGATTTTTTTTTTCTTTTATTATAAGTCACGTATTTGATATAAAAATCTATCATGGACAAAGCCGGGAAAATTATGAACAATCTTTTGCCGATTTTTAAAAACTTCCAACAATTACGTATTTTCTGTTTTAATGAAAAAAAAATTAAAGAAGAAAATAATAGTGTTAAAAGCAACAAATAATAAAAAAAATATTATTCTCCGTAATAATTAAGTTAAAAATGTAACCAAAAACTCACCATAAAAACCTTCTACTGGTTAATGCATTTTATCAAAATTTCATATCATTTATTACAATCATTAAACTCATACTCAAATGTAAATTTAAATATTTTACGCAGAATGTTTCTGTGGCGTTTTCTATTATTAATTAGTATTACCTTAATGAGATTGATATTATGATAACAAAATTATTATAACTGGTATATGTTTTTATAGATTTAAGTATAAAATACAAGATCTATTACCTGAAATGAATCGATCTTTCTATACTGCTAACCACAATTTCTGCTACCGTAAACTATCCATCAAATAGATATTATACCACTTACTATCATTGAGGAAGCAATCAATGGGCAAACTTCTTCATACATAACTCTTAAGTAAATTAGCTTGCTCCGATACGAGGGAAAGTGGATATGAGAGAAGTTACAGGTAAATTTAATGGTTTGAGCAACCTGAAACATAAAATAATAAAAGAAAACTGAATAAAAAAGTGGGAGTAAAAGAATTTGTTACATTAATGATTTCCGTTATCTTAAATATTAATAGCTTAATAGTCTGGTATTTATTTTAATTCAGAATGGCTGAATTAGCGAACTAGGTAAAAGATTATAGAGAGTATTATTTTTGTCTTTTAATGATAATGATATGTTATAAAAATAACTCCTTATGTTTTAAATAAATAAATATACCATTAATGCAGTTAGGTTGTTTTGTAATACAAATTAATTAGAAAGTTTTGATTAGGAATATTTATCGATTTTCAAAAGGTTTTGGTTTGATAGATCAAGTATCAATAGGTTGAGATAAGGAATTCAGTTAAGTTGGAAAATTAGTTAGTAATGAATTTATCAATAATACATAAATTTCTACTATTAAAAAAGGAAATTTTGATGCCCCCAAGTCGCATTTTTGGCCTTCTGTTATTTTTAATATTTATAAATAATCTTCTCTATACCATTAACTTTTACAGTTTTATCTTTACTAGATGGTAATCATGTAATATTTATAAAAAAACCCAATTTAAAAAGAAAAAAAAATCATATATATTTTTAGATAAATTTATTAACATTTACTCTATTTTACATTAAATTTTTTTTAAAGTTGTTGAGATAATATTTACTACTATCATTTCTGTTAAAATCACTATAGTTTCTAAGTTTAGCACTTCTTACCTTTCTTAGCCTCATTCTTTTACTTCTAGCTGACGCGTTTCGGAACCACTCCATTGTCAAAAATAAGTGTACTGATGTTTTAAATTTCCTTTAGTCTTTATATACCGTTAAGTCAATTCTCCTCCGTACGTTTGACAAGAAAAATGCTAGATAAAGAATGACGTCAAATTTAGGAAGGTGGGTTGACAAAACGGTGTATAAGGAGATTTAAAACATCAGTACAATAAGTTTTGACAATGGAGTGTTTCCAAAACGCGCCAAAAAGAGTGGCGCGTCTTAGAGATAAAAGAATGAAGCTAAGAAACGTAAGAAGTACTAAACATGGAAAATTAAATTTGTTTCTTTATCATTTAACAAAAAAAAAGAAAAGAAAAAAGGTAATTATAAATGCTAAATGACAGTGATACATGATTCTGTGGTGGATATATTTTTGTTCTACCAACAATGTTTACATGTATGAGTGGATTCAAAACTGAAATTTTAATAAGAATCATAAATAGAAAACATGAAAGACAATCCTTCTTAGAGGTTTATTACAGATCAATTCTAACTTTTCGCTCGATGGAATTGCTGATCTCCGTGGCAGAATGGTAGCGTCTCGGTCTTTCATCCGGTAGTACCGGGTTCGAATTCCGGACAGACATGGCATTTCTCATACGCTATAAAATTCCGTCTCCATATTCCTACGTACAAGCCTCTCTATAAGCTTGATGAATTAATTCATCAACCAAAAAAAATTCCGTTATGGAATACCCACAACTACTCTATAAGTGATACGGTAGAGTTTTGAATTTTCCTTTTTTCTATACTTATTCGTAAGTTATTTTATCGAATAATTGATAAAATAATTTACCAAATAATAGTAAAACTGTTAAAAAAATATCTTTTCAGATGTTTTCTTAAATAGTTGAAAAATACAAATTTTTCAACGTTGAAAAATTTTCGTTATTAATTATAACGACTATTTTTACAGAATATGGCGTTGTTTTTACTTTAATATTACCTCAATGCATTACACATACCTTTTAAGAAAATCTAACTTTGAAGTTTACAAACTGAGTCTCATTGAGGTAAATGTAAATAGTTAATACATAAACTAATTAATTGCATTTATATAACTTACACACGCACATGCGCGCGCATATGTACGAGGGATATCTCTAAAGTAAAGAGCGCTGGGAAATTTCTCTTCTTAAGGTTGGCGAACCTGTATCGTTCATGACCACGATAGTAATGTAAACACGGCACTGTTGTCTGTAAGTTGCCGCGTTGTAGTATCTTTGATTATGTGTGAGTTATTACGTTATAAAATGAATAGGAAAGTCAATGTTGGCACCGACTGTGAAATACATGGAGTCATACGTTATTTAAACACCAAAACGTTAAGCCGGCTGAAATTCATACGCAGTTGGTTACTGTGTACGGTGATAATGTAATGAATGAAAGAAACGTCCGAAAATGGTGTAAAAGGTTTAAAAATAACAGAATTATGTGCACAGTGAAGAACGTTCGGGGAGGCCATCGATAATCACCGAGGACTTGTTGAAACGCCTCGATGGTGAAATCAGAAAAGATCATCGCTCAACGATCTCAGACCTGGCCCTTATTTTTCCTGATGTTTCAAGAGCTGTTATTGGTCGTATTGTTCATGACAGTTTAGGCTTCATAAAGGTTTGTGCACGTCTTAACGGAACGTCTCAAAAAAAATCCGAATGGGATTTGCTTTGGGATTTTTGATGTGCTACACAGAAAAAGGTGATGAGTTCCTTAATTCAATTGTTACCGGCGATGAAACACGGACTTTGTATTACACGTCAGAGAGGAAACGGTAGTCAAGTAAATGGCGTCATCCTCAATCACCAACCAGACCAACAAAGGTCAAGCCACAGCCATTTGGACGCAAACTGACGGCTACAGTCTTTTGAGATCGGTGTGGCATCCTGCTGATTGATTTCAGGCCAAAAAGAACGACTATAAATGCAGAAGCCTACTGTGAAACTCTACGTAAGTTACGGTGCTTCATTCGAAATCAGCGTCGTGGGCGGCTGACGACGGCGTCATCCTGCTGCATGATAATGCACGTCCACATACTGCGGGTCCGACACGTGATTTACTGAGAATATTTGGATGGGAAATTTACCATCACCTACCATATAGTCTGGACTTAGCTCCTTCTGATTACCGTTTGTTTGAAAATTGAAAGAATTTTTGAGCGGTAAGCAATTCGCGGGTGATGATGAATTTAAAAATCCTGTTAATCAGTAGCTAAATGGACTGGCGGCAGAAGAATATGACAGGGTATATTGAATCTGGTGTATCGCTACGATAAATGTCTTAATTCATGTGGTGATTATATAGAGAAGTACTATAAGGTATGTAATTTAAGAGAAATAAAAAATATTTATTAAGTTTTCAGAATAATTATTTTTAGAATGAAACGGTCTTTACTTTAGAGATAACCTTTCGTATATATATGTTTTTATTGTTGATTGTGGTACAAAAATGTTATATGTACAATAAAAGACAAAAATAAAAAATAAAAATAGAATAATAATTAAATTAAATGCTTTTATTTCTAATTAAAATGGTAGTTTTGCACTAATGAAGTGCGTCATTAGTAACACAGCAGTGGGATTTATACAAATATTGAGCTATTTTATAAAAGACGCAGAATAAATGGAATTTTATAATTATTTCTAGGTCACGGTTTATATTTTTAATTAAAGTTGTCGGTTTATTTATACCATATTTATTTTCGTTTATTATAAATTGAAATAGACTTGAATAATGAATTTAATAAATCAAGAAAACAAACCTCCGAAAAACCTTAGATTACAATCAATTTTTTTTAGCTCTTCGGGAGTCTGTCAAACAAAACAAATTGAAAACAAAATTAATAGGTAATTAAATAAAAAAAAAAAACAAAAAAAAACAATAATTTTGTATAATTAAATTAGAAATAATTATAATAATAATTAGTAGTACGGAAGTAAGCATATTGCGTCACGAATCAATAGGATTGCGGTATTTTGTCTCGTGACGAGACCTATAATGAGATGTGTCGAGACTAAACCAATCTACATAATTAGAGAGTAAATAAACTTGAAACAGCCCATTCTTTATCGTTTTGTTCAAAACGAATACCAACGAAACTCCATATTTGGTAAACACTCTTTACCATGTCTCATACAATGTACTCTTGGGAACACTGTAGATCATCTATATTTTTATCGGATAAATGATTTTAGACGAGGCGTCGTTAAAAATATTGATGAATGTGACTGGATCCATCTGGGAACGTGTTAATTTGATGCTATTCAGTAGATGATAAAATTTACCAGATTCGTAGTATTTGAAAATGATCCATTTCTAAATGTGATAAATGTTTTGTTTTTGGAATTAGTCTTGCGATTGCGCAATTTCTTGAAAAAAACTTTCCAACTCGTCAGGGTCAATGATTCGACAGTTTTGTAGTCTCCAGGTAGATCAATTCGATACAATTTTTTCACACGAGATCTCAATATATTGACGTAACATCAAATAAATTCACACACACGACTGTATAACTTTTTTCTTTTTCCTGTTTAGCCTCCGGTAACTACCGTTTAGATAATACTTCAGAGGATGAATGAGGATGATATGTATGAGTGTAAATGAAGTGTAGTCTTGTACAGTCTCTTGTACCATTTCTGAGATGTGTGGTTAATTGAAACCCAACCACCAAAGAACACCGGTATCCACGATCTAGTATTCAAATCCGTGTAAAAATAACTGGCTTTACTAGGACTTGAACACTGGAACTCTCGACTTCCAAATCAGCTGATTTGGGAAGACGCGTTCACCACTAGACCAACCCGATGGATTTACGATTGTATACCTGAATGTTATTACCGCACACATCAAACAGATGACATTCTTGAACATGAGAGATAATTTCTCATCTAGCAAAGTGATAAAATCGTAACTGAGATGCGAAGCCATACGTTTCATGCTGACTACAATATCAGTGAAGAGGTCTGCTCCGTACTTCTTACTGAGTTGCAGTTTTGTAAATTTTCTTATTAAAAAAGTCAATTCTCGATATTGACTTACCGTTTATTTTGCCTCTTTTATTCTAATCTTGAGATTTCTTAATTTTACATTTAAAAGATTTCCGGATCGTAATCGCAAACTATCCACATTATATACTTCAAGAACTCGTACAATGTCTTGCGCATGTGTATTTAACGGAAATGATAAAATAAATGATCTCGGTATTGCTTCAAAGTTCTCAACTATTCTGCTTGAGAAAGTAGTAGTAGTTAAAATGGACGAAAATTCTTCTGTTGAAGAGACTGGACCATTCGATATGACAGAAACGATCCAGGTATTCCTTAGAACCTCAACTTCACGACTGACTCATCGTCTCAACGTTCGTCAGTGATATTGACCACTCTATTCTTATAGATAATACATTCGCCCAATAATTTGTTGGAAAAGCCTCACATTCCAGTTTGTTTTTTCTCTGATAATATTCAAATGCTTTCTAACGGTTTTGCAGACACATGTCTGAATCATCATTAACGGTGTACGTTATGTACTCTCTTAGATGATTCTCCTTCTAGACTATCGATAAAAGTTATTGATCGGTTTAAGCGAAACACCACGGCAAGTCTTGAAAGATAGTTTCAATTTTTGCCATCATCTTCATCAAACAGCAAAGTAAGACTGTCCGTCACCCGATCGATTTGCGCCAATCTAAAATAAATCTTTTGGGAGAAATAACCCCTCCATCATCGGTACCTATTATAAAGTACTTTACAGACTTTGACTATATATCTATTATTTATATGATTTTCTTGGTACTATGTTTTCGTACAAGGTGGGTATATTTTGAACATAATAATATATACATTGATCGTGCGAATCCTAAGTCCGATAGCAGCAATTACATTTGACTGTTTAGTCTTAGAAAGAATAATAAAATCCTCCCTAAGCTACCTATTCTTTATCCTCAATGGCGCGCGGGCTGTGGATTCCGTTGACATAGACCGGGTGGTCTCTCGAATGGCACTGAGAAAGGTACTGGGGATAACTTGATCCGGATATTTTTCACCATCTGCTGCCTGTCATAAGAGAATCACTTGGCAGGGTCGGAGTGCCTTAGCTAGGGCTGCTTTCTGATTTGTTGGAAGGTGGCTTTGATGAGGATGCTCTTAAAATCTGGAAGGGATCCGAATGAGGTCGGCAGTTGTCGACCCATCAGCCTCTTGCTCGTTCTCGGTAAGTTGCTGGAAAGGATGATTGTGGAACGGTTCCGGGAAAGCGTAAATATGTTTGAAAATTTTTATTGACAAAGAGGCAGCATTTTCTTTTTTGTGTTGGAGTTCTGTACTTTGAGTTAGAACGCTATAATGCTTCCAAAATCCTATACCTGTAGATTCTGTTAAATATAAAGGATGTGTAATCATCCGAGTTAGAGTTCAGCTGATTCAGCAGATTCTTAACGACGAAAATATTTTTCCACGCATTGTAATTTTTTAAACGCTTTTTCTCCCGTCAACTGACAATGTAAATAATGAATATAATTAAATAATTGCTTCTTGTTTACTGTTTCATTCATACCGTGATCATCACCATGATTTATCAGTTTATAATTATGAAAATCGTATGCGTATTATTGAAAATTTGCATCTCGATCAAAACGTAACACGTTTTTTTCTGTCACACAGTTTTTGATATCGTTCCCTCTTTTTTTATTGATAAGATTCTTACTGTCATTCAAATGCATCGTGACCATTTAACACTGAGATAAACGCATATCTGCTTTTATAATTCCCAGTTCTTGCAGCTTTTTAACTATCTAAATTATTTAATTCTGATAACCGGTCTACCCTCTAGCAAGTTCGTTTTAGAATTGATTCTTAACCCATGCCACGGCCTGCAGCTGACCTGACGGTGTCAGGTCAACTTCTAATGTAACGGATGAAACTCTTGCGGTGAGGAAATAATTCTTTTAAGCGTAACCATAACTCTCCTCTGATCCTACATCTCTATCTCCCGTAAATCAGTAGGTGATGCAAACATAGTGGTACAGTTTCTTCAGTTTGCATCCCCTCATTTAACTCGGACAGCGATCTTTTTACTCTCAACTACTTCGGCATGTTCACTCATTTTTTTTCTCCTTATTCCAGCTGAATAATTGTCCATGAGTGCGTGTCCATAATGCTTTTCATTATCTTCCCTCCCTTGATGTGAATGGTGTGTCGGAATTGCAGATTCGACTTCATCGAACGGGGTAAGCCCCGTTCGATTATTTCTCTGGTCGATATTTTCTGTACCAGTTTTTGATTGGTTCGAAAATAACTTATAACTTCTTCGTATACATCTATTCTCTTCCAGTCAAACCAAGCTGCAAGGTCGTATGTCTTCTCTTCATGTTCTTTCGAATCTCTGCGAACTCCTCAGTGATCGCTCGTGATCCTCCATCGAGGATATAACGAAACGTAATGATGTATAGAAGAATATCTCTCACACACATATATATGTGATAAAATTAAAGGGTAGATCCGTTAGCGCTAGTGGAAACGTAAGTGAAGCCCTTAACAGAAGCGTATAGGCTAGCGGTTTCCCTAGCGTGTAGGCTTTTCAAATTATGTGCAGGCTAGCGTGCGCGCTCTTTTACTCCGTACAAATTATATAATGTAGACGTCGAAGTTGTTGCTTTAATTTAACGCTTTCTTTATTGTCATTTTGTCGCTTTCTTTATTAAGAAGCCATTTTTGTTTCGATTCCACGCACAATTACATTAGTGTTTAAATTCGCCAATTGTCGTGTATAGAGCTACATGATCATAGTAAACATGTCTTAAATTAGTTTTGTTCTCTGAAATACCAAAAGAAAATATATTATGACGTCCCATAGCGAAATAATTCGTAATATTGCTTTGCTTTGCACAAACATCATAAACAATTATTATCAAATATGGTTCCGTTTTTCGGTAGGAACAACCTCTTGATTATTATCAAAAAGGTAATTTCTTATACCTTTGATGTCGGATAACAATTCTTGCAAAAATGTGGATTTCAGTTGATAAAACGATTAAGGAAACACATGTACTTTGATGAAACACAAACCGTTATAATTAAATAACAGATTAAATTGTGTTCAACTTATCACAGTTTGAAAAACCGACAATTGAACTCCTAACTACTGGGAACTAACTTGCTATGCCTTTATTTAATTTTATTCTCGTCAAAGTTTCCGATTTTCCGATTAAATGATCAAAAGCTTATCTTTTCCCTTCCCGTTTTAAAAATTTTTCTATTAAAAAAAATATCACCGTACTTAATTTTATTTAATTCTTCCGTATAAAATGTTCCTTTTATAATCTCGTCTCTACTGTCATACATGTAACGGGTGTGTGAGTTTTAAGATGTGTAGTGTAAATAGTTCGTTAGTTCAGTTTGGCAAGTACGGTTTTGTACTTATTCTCACTTTGTCATCGAATTTAAATCTTTTCTTCGTACTCCTACGTCTACTCTGTAAAGAAAGCGTTACTTCACTTTCGTTCTTCTTTGTGATGTTTGATTTTAAACCTATAGTTCAGTGATATGAATTGTTGTATCAACCCATCTGAGTTACCCGTTCAGTAAACTTACGCCACGTCTTGTTCTACAAAGTTCTATTAAAGCGTTCTATGACTGTAGAAGCTTTTCTATGACTATAAGTGGAATAATCATTAATAAGTTATATTATCACTGTATGTGGGAGGGGGAAATCTAAGATGGCGGATGGGCGGCACCAAGTAATCAGAATTCTTAAATCTTATTGGTTCGGGACGCAGTTTCACAGTGTCATTCATAGAACGGGTGTTATGAAGAGTTTAATTCTTTATTCGTGAAAATTCAACAATTTTTAAATATTATAAAATCAGTCTTTAAACCATTTATTAATTCGATTTATAATATTCAGGCTTTTTTTTACTTTCCATTCAAAACTAAATCGATTAGAATTTCATTGAATCTTCAATATAGGTTTATTTAAAATTACTTTATATTAATGATAATGTTGATTTTAATAAGTAATTTTAATTATTTTCTTTAATATTTTCATGATTTCTTTTTTAATACAACATTTCTTCTTTCAATTTTTGTAACCATTTTATTTTATTAGAGTGTAATTACACAAAAATATAATTTTTTTTTATTTATTCACTGTTTTTTATTTGATATGTACCCCATTTAATGACCTGCATATAGTTTTGGTTTTTCAATTTGAATTAAAGTTTATCATCTGTCACTTTGTTTTTTTTTTAATCATATGCCGTAACCAGAATCACTGTCACAGTTGAGACAAATTTTTTGATTTCTGATGATGTAACAATGATGTTCACAAGCACACAAACAATCAATGTTAAATAGATTACCCCTCTTAGGACGTAGTTAGATAATATATGTAATACTATTGAATATTTATTTATATTTTTAATATTACATACACGCGCGCGCGCGTTCACACACACACAGAAAGAAAGAGAGAGATTAAATTGAAATATTTATTTACATTAAGTAAAAACAACCTCATAATTTCTACTAAATATTTATCATTCACACACACACCCTTTTCTATGTACTTCAATTTCTTTGTTAACTTTTATTTTTACCTCCGTTTATTATCACAGTATATACATTTTAATTAAGATAATGCTTAATAAAAAGTAAATATGTAGTAATGGTAAAAGTCGGAATGTGTATTCAATAAATATGACAGTAGTATTTTGTGTTAAACAAGAACGTAAAACTGGAAGTAAGTATTGAACAATTTTGAGATAATTTTGGATGTCTTTTTTGTTATTCATAAAATATGTTAAACTCTAAGTACAAACAAGTTTATAGGATTAATTTTTATATTGTATAAAATATTTAATTATATTTTTTAACATTTAAAAATTTTCCTGCTTCGTATTTTTTTCATTAATTTTTTTTTTACTAAATCAACGAGTTATGTTTTTCTCTAGAAGAAAATTATCTGATTAAAAATTACATGGCCCAGTATTAACTTGAAGAATAGGATCAAGAATGCATATATATATATATATATATATATATATATATATATATATATTATAACTTAATGTAACGCCAGTTTATATAATTTTGACTATTTTTAAAAAATCTTCATAAAACTTAACGCCATACATAACAACTTAATTTAAAGAAAATACGAACAAAAATATAAAAAGCTTATGTTCATTTTTTTATTATTTTTACTTTCTTTGGTATATAGCTGTATAGATTGTAAGCTATGTAGCACAATATACAGAATGATTCAGGGGGAAAAGAAATAATTTGGGAATTAATTAATGTATAACTTGAAAAAAGGTAAAAATTTTATAAAAAACACATGTCCGAAAACGCTTTATTATTGAATTATGACTAGCAAAAGGTTTGTCCGGATTTCAGTTACCCCGATGAAATGGAGTTGTACTGAAATTTTTAACGTGTTATATGAGGGGTAAACTGATGGTATCTTATGTTTTTTGATTTAAAAAATCGAATAAAATAGGTCCCAGAACAGTACTTTCGTAGTTTTCATAATATCCATTATAAAATATAAATATTCGTGACGAATAAAACGTTTTTTTTTTACATTTGAAGTAAAATAACTTTATTAAATGAGTAATAAATGCGTAAATTTTACTATTAAACGTAGTAGAAAATTTAGTTCTGAGAAAATTAAAATCTAATAAATTGAAAACAAAAAAAAAAAATATGAAAACAAAAAAAATTCAAATTTTATTGTTAAAAATATAAAATTTAACAGCATAACATAAAACGCCTTAACATTTTGAGTATGACCTCATTTCACTGTGAACTGAAATCCAGGCGAAATTTTTTGCTACGCGTAAATCGATAAAAGAGTTTTCGGACATATGTTTGTAAGAATTTTTTTATTTATTTCAAGCTCTATAATTAGTTCCCAAATCATATCCCTTTCCAGTCGAATCACGCTATATATTTATACCAGCAGTAGGGGTATTTAATACACAGTTTTCTGTACAGCTATAACAATAAGCAATAATTACAGATAAACAGCCAAAATGTAATACCAAATCGTATACAGAAAGAAAGAAAGAAAAAAAATCACAAATTTTTTACTGTACAGATTATAAAGCAATTACTAAAAAAAAAACATTTCGTATTATTTTGCGTTAATAAAATTAAAAAAACGTTTAAAGCTAAAACTAAATGCTATAGCAGTCAAAATAAAATCTTGCTTTGAGCAATTCAAACTGGAAACTTCACTTCACTTTTCCAGTTTCCTGTTAGTTGTAATAAGTTAATCTACCACTTAAGGATGAACTGAAAACGTGAAATAAAGTTAGAAATGACAATGCAAAAGAAGCTTTTAAACTGATAAGATTATTTACCAGCAACATGGATTTGGCCTGAGGAAAAGATAATTTGAATGGTACAAGTAGAGTACATTTTTGTATGGCTGTAAATACGGAAGTAAGAAAAAAGAGAGAGGACAAGATTGAATGTTTTAAAATATTATAGAGAAAGTTGGAGAGAATAAAATGAGTGAATACAAAGAGAAACCCACCAAGCTGGTGTAGTGGTAAACTCGTCATCGCAAATCAGCTGATTTAGAAATCGAGTTTTAAGGTTCAAATCCTAGTAAAGGTTTATTCGAATTTGAATACTAGGTCGTGGATACCGGTGTTCTTTGGTGATTGGGTTTTAATTAACCCCATATCTCAGGAGTAGTCGACCTGACACTGTACAAGATTACACTTCATTTACAATAACACATATCATCCTCATTCATCCTCTGAAGTAATATCTTACAGTGGTTCCGGAGGCTAAACTGAAAAAAAAGAAAGGATCCAATGAGATGTGAGAAGACTTTTATTAGGTTTTTTGAGGAACCCATCGGGTTGGTCTAGTGGTGAACGCGTCTTCCCAAATCAGCTGATTTGGAAAGTCGAGAGTTACAGCGTTCAAGTCCTAGTAAAGCCAGTTATTTTTACATGGATTTGAATACTAGATCGTGGATACCGGTGTTCTTTGGTGGTTGGGTTTCAATTAACCACACATCTCAGGTATGGTCGAACTGAGAGTGTACAAGACTACACTTCATTCACACTCATACATATCATCCTCATTCATCCTCTGAAGTATTATCTAAACGGTAGTTACCGGAGGCTAAACAAGAAAAAGAAAGGTTTTTGAGGATAGAGTATGTTTACGTATAGATTAGAAGATTGGATTAGAATCGTTGTAAGAGGGAAAAAATTATTGACAATAAGTCATGAGGAAATAGTCCAACGGAATGAAGAATGAAGGAAGGAAGAAAATGAAGCTGACGAAGGAAGTCAAGAATAGAGGGTAAAAGAAGACAAAAAATTAGGCATAGGATCAGGAAAAAATTGGAGAAAAAGATATCGTAAGGGATCTACCACTCGGACAGAACATTAAATTTCTCCTTATGATGATTAAAAAATCTCTTGAATTTCCAGATGAAAAGTTTAGGAATTATAAACATTCTTTTTTTCTACTTGGATCATAGCATTTAGTTTCTTTTTTGTTGTTTTATTATTTATCAATTTTATAATTTAATTAAAATAATTCTTCTATAACAATGATTTTTTATAATCAAAATGCACCTCTAGTTAATTTAATTTTAATTTTTATATATAATTAATATTTTTTTTTTGTTACTTGTTTACTACGTATACTTATTTGTTTACTACGTATACTGTAATTAAATTGCATTATCTAATTTAATTTTCTTTAGCTTAGATTTCATGCAAAATTATTATTATTTGTTACTTAATAAGTAACAAATATATGTTACTACCTTAATAAGTAGATGTTAATTACCTTTAGTAATATTATTACGTTAGAAAATTTTTACAAATTTTAGAGAGATAAGTGATTAATTATTAATTTTATTCATTTTACCTAAGTGTTTTTAAAAAATTAAAAAACTGAAATATAATTCTCTTGTATTTTTTTTCAGGCACTACTAAAAATATCATCAGCGTTTTTAAATAAAAAGATCCCAAATATACCGGATATTAAAACTGAAGGTTCGGAAGAAAAATGGTCAGTTTTGATTTATTTATGTACATATAATAATAATAATCTTATGTAATTAAATTTTTAATTCTTGCTTATATATTTTTTATTTATTTTTTTTTTTTTTATTTTGTTCTTTTTAATTTTTGAGAATAATTGGTAAAAGGGTTGAGGGTTATTACATTATTACGAATAATTGTAAATTGGTAGAAGAATAACGGTTGGGGAAATTGGTAAACTAACGATCACAAGCTAATTTTTCAATTTCTGACTTCCATCAATGACGACGTGATAAATAGTATATATTATATGGTAAATAAGGAAATATTTATCTATAATATATGGTACATAGCTAACTGTAATGTACATATTGTATATAATATGATGGATTACTGAACAGTGTAGCGGACATTTTTTTTCTTAAATAATTTTGTTAATGTATAATATCTTTGCGGAATTTTTTTTAATAAATAACTTTTTTATAACCAGCATCAGAAGATATATTTTTTACAAAAAAGAAGCACTTTATATAAATTACAATATTTTTTAAAGTATTATACTCCTTCTCTCCTAAATAATAAAAACAATAGATAGAAGGCAATTAGTTAATCCAAAGGACAAGCCAGATTAGGAATTACCATCAAAGAAGAAAAATATTTTAAAAATAGAGGATATAATACTATAAAATAATATAACTGGCTGATTAAATAAATCTGTTATACAAAGTATAAATAACTACACACACGAAATTTAACACTTTAACTAAAGCAACTTATTAAAAATTGTCAATATTGATTATATCAACACAAAATTAATAATGATATACATTCATTAGTTATAAAAAAAATAATCCAGAAATGTGTAACTCAAATATTTCGAATTTTTATATAAAAAGGGGAATATTTATCTTTAAAATATAACATTTATCTTAATGTAATTTGTAATTTCGGCCTTTCATCCGGAGGTCCGGGTTCGAATCCCGGTCAGGCATGGCATTTTCACACACAAATTATTCATATCATCCTCTGAAGCAATACACAACAGTGTACCCGGAGGTTAAAAAATAAAAAAAATTGTATTTTTACTAAAAAAATAACACGATATTTTTAGTAAAAAAACAATTTTTACTTAAAAGCCACCAAAATTTACCTTAAAAATATAACAATATTAAACAACTTTTTATTAGAATCTTTACTTTTAAATTATCTTTTTTCTATACGTCTTTATTTATTATTATTATTAAACAAGAATTGATTGTGTATTAAAAAATTAGACAGAGGTACGTTATTCCAAAATTCAAACAATTTGTTACGTTAAACAATAATTGAAACAACATCCAAAACAATTGTTTTCTTTTTGTGATGATTAATTAATTTTTTTCTAAATTAAAGTATTAAAACTATTTTAGGCAGTCCGAGTCGAAAGTGAAAAGTAGTTCATACGGTAATTAAGTTTACTTTTCACTTCGTTTGAAGAAATACTACGTACTATTTTTAAAATTGTTATTTATTACCTACATACTATTTTTATTATTAAAATTTTTGAGTTTCGTAATTTTTTATTTATTTTTTATAATTTTTTATTAACTGATTTTACATTCTTTTTTTTTTGTTAATTTTGTATTTATATTTACTTATAATAATTCCAAGTTATCTTGAAATCTCCTCTTCATGGAGATTCGCCCCTTGTTAATCAGATTCAAACGGATCGTTCTCTCGAATGTGTTTCCAGTCATCCCTAATGAAATAATTGAGGAGGAACTGAAACGGTAAAACATTCGTCTTGGGTCGGATATAATTTTCCTACGCGTCGTCCCGGAATCGGGCTACGAGTGACTTCACAAAGAAAACCCGTATCAAACTACATGCTCAATGAAATAAGCTCTGGTTGTAAGTCCATTCACAACCATGATGGACTCCTATCCAGGAGAAAATGTTTGTTGAAGGGAGAGAAATCTTTCACTCCAAACAACAGAAGAAACGAGAGTAAAGAAACCTTGGTAATCCTGTCGCAGCTAAAGATTGGGCACAATATGATAACTAACTCATGTCCACTTGTTTGGTTCTTCTCAGTCTCAGACTAACTGTGAGGTGTAAATATAAATGATCTAAAAAACCAGTTACTCCTAGATTGCTCAATATTCGAAAGCAATTGTTGTTAATTAAACATTGATTGAAGTATGAAGAATTTGCTCAACCGATTGAGCAACATCAAGAGAATGCTAAAATTTCTCAGTAATAGTGGGATGAAAAACTCAATTTAGCGGTTTTGTACATATAGGAATGCTTGTGAAGGGCTCTGCTAAATTACTAATTTATATAATATTGGTAACTATAATTAATGCTGGAATATTAAAGAAATATTAGTAATGTTATCAATATTGAATTTATTATAAATTATTCTACAGGAGACAAGGTTTTCAAAATATGGATTGTAACATAATTGGAAGCTCATATATACATATAGATAATACTGTCATTGTTACTACAGTGGAACGATATCCCATTATTAAATTTAACACTGGTCAGAGTAACAGGCAGCAATGTAGTCCCATGAGTATTAAAGAGAATGGAAGCTTGTAATCTATCTCTTTCCTTACCCATCCTTATTTCTGTCTATCTGTCTATCTTTATACAACTCAGTTCACTTTATAACTTAACAGTAATATACATTAACCACCCAACCCACTTTCTCTTGATTTATCTCCTAAAACTACTTAAGGTGTACTAACAGCTGACAGACCAAGATTCAATAATATATTATAACTCTCCCGTATCTGTAGTATATAATTATAAATATTTAAAAGCTGACAATACAGTTGTAGGACCTTCCCGTCACGCGGCTTTTTTCAGATGCACGGCCTATACACATCACCTAATTTAAAATATTTATCATTTTATTTAAATATATAATATTTTTCTACAACAGCTGTACGTCAGTGCTACACTAGCACTCCTTGTGGCGAGAGAGGGTTCTAATTGACGTTTATTTAAGGCATTTTAGAGAATTTTTTTGGGTGAAAGTGCGATTTTGAAAAATATGTTTTTGCAGATATTATTATTTTTCTTAATTGTTAATAAATGTGCCTAAGAAAAATAAGATCTTAATTAGGCAAAATTTCGAGATACCGAAGGTGAACTTGCTCTACAACCTCACCCCCTTGACCTTTTAAATTGACAATGTAATGTAATGTAATAGCATATGCATGGTCCATATACAGATATAATCTCACTAAGTTTGGTCAAAATCGGTCTAGTAGTTCTGGAAATATAAGGAGTGAAAGACTGAAAACACACACACACACACATACACGTACGTACATAGATGTGTGTGTTCGGTCTTGCACGGAAAATTTTCATCTGGTATTTGGGTTCTATAGTGTCAAAACTTCAAGATACGATGAAAACCGCATATGCCCAAAATGGACCGATTACAATACTTTCCCTTCTGCATCTATAGCTCTGCTATAGCGCTAGACGGGAAAGTTAAATATATATTTAACTTTCACATTTATTCATGATGTTATCTGTTGATAAAAATTTTATACTTCATATTCTTTTATTTGTAATATATAATCTACATATGAAATAATTGACTTATTACTAAAACTTGTGCAAAAGTACTAAAGTATTACTAGTATAAAATAACGTAAAAATTAAAAATAATTTATAAAAGTTAAAAATCTACAACCAGGTGATAATAATACAAGATATCATTAGTGTAAAATACAAGAGTGTAAAAATAGATACAAATAAAATTTATTTTATTTATTTATTTTTAAGTAATTATTTTATAAAGAAATGATTATAGCAGTTTTCTCCTATCTTTGCAATTAGTTTGAACAATCAGGTTTATTTAATAAACATATGTTTGAAGTCACCAGCCGAGCTGAACGAGTGACAAATGCATTGGGCGTCGCAAATGGAAGCGTCGTGGGGCCCCGGGCGGCGTAACGGAGGCTGTTGATGACGGCCGCAATGGCGATTGTATTATACGCGATACCTGCTGGGTTCCCAACATTGAGCAGAAAGACGAATATAAAGAAACTAGTAGTTTTGCAACGGCGAGCTGCTCTAAAAGTGGCGTCGGCGTACCGGACTGTCTCGGCCGAGACGGCTGGTGTATTAGCGGGCATTGCACCGGTATATTTGCAGGTCGTTTATCGGAAACGCGGCTTCCTATTCTGATTAGTTAGGTAGTGAAGTAATCTGAGAGGCCGGTTAATGATAAGTGTAGTTTGTGATATTACAGGTTGAATATGTGTTGTCATTGGTTTAATTTTTATCGGCTTTCCTGTTTGTATTAGATAATTAATGAAGTAATTTGTGAGGGCGGTTACACGTTCGCTGCGGCGGGTATAATAGGAACTTAACCATCTTGCTATACGAGCAATTATAATGCCGTATAGTAATTACTTACTATGTGTTACGGCGCATATTGGCCCGTCCTGAGGTTTTGTACAGTTCGTGTAGTTTTAAATGGATTTACTTTATATGCTGAACTGATTGACTTTGGATTTTTGTTTGGTATACATTTGTGCCGTACCCCATATCACAATGTTTTTTAATATCTTTCTTTCAATTTTATTTTCTTTCATAATTTTTATTTCAAGTTGTTCAATAAATTATTCAATAAAAAATTCATAATATTAATTATTCTTATAAATGCTGGTCTTTATTTGTAAACTAGATTAATTATATTACGTCTCCTTATCTATTACTCACTTTTTTTGATTTGTCATCTTATTATTTTTCTTTAAAAAAAAAAACATCCATTCAAATGTATATATTTTAATAATATAAACATTAGAGGAAACATAAAATTTATTGCAAGATAATTGGATCTGAATCGCTTCATATAAACGTTTGCTTATAAACTTCATCCATATTATTAAATAATTAATAAAATTAATTATTTTTGACTTAATTACTTTTTTCAGCATAATATTATTTCGTGATGATATCATTGAGAATAATTGATTTTTTTAAATTCATAAATATAAGAATAATATTTAATTATATATTTAATTATAAATTTATATAATCTGAAATTACTAATTTTATTTTTCATCTTTTTTAAGTTAATACTATAAATTAATTATATACCATTATAAATTACAATAAAAAAATATTTTATAGAAAATTTGTCAAATTTTAATAACGAAAATGATGCTGGCTGGCACGGAACATTCTAACGAAATTACCCTTAATAATTATTACAAATAGTCGATAAATAAAAATATGTAGAAAAGAACCGTTTCAACTGCAGTTAGTTAACATATTTTCTATAAAGTAAAATTAAATATTCATTACATAGGCACGTTATGTGCCGTAACCCACAGTCGTCAACTACAATACGGCAACAATTAGGCCCGTACAGCACAAAGTTAAATAACTTACCGTTCAGCACTGTACTGGAATTTCGCAAACGACGACAAGCGTACAGAAACTCACTATTAAGACACATAAATACGCCGTACCGTAGCGACCGTGTTAATGATAAGTGGAATCTGCGATATTGTAGGTTGAATATGTATTGTCATTGATTTCATTTTTTATTGGCTTTCATATTCGGATTAGATAGTTTATGAATTAATTTGAGGGAGCGGTTAAATAAATAATCAGTATCAACAGACAAATAGTTTATAATTTTTGTCATTATAAATATTATATTGAATTTGTTTTCCAAGTTATTTGCATTTTTTTCATTTAATAAATGTTTGTTTACATTATTAATTTTTAAAGTTATTATTAATTTACATTATTAATATTCGACTTCCAGAAAATTTCGACATATCTTGGCGTTTCACATCCTCCAAACCCCATAATCACCGTCAGTTCAAAAGTTTATATATACATTTATATATATATATTTCACGTTTTTGTGGACACGATAACTGCCCTAATTTTACACCAATCACTTTCAAATTGATACATAAAATATAACGACCCCAAATCTCGGTCAAGTTTATTAATGGGCAAAATCGGACCATGCGGGTGGAAATGGGGAGAGGCTTTTTCGAAAAAAACAAAATATCGCTATAAATTTCTTATTAACTAAAATATCTAATTTTATTAAAGTTCCTACTACTCTTTTTTGATGAGGACCTAAAATTCATCTAAGTAAATTTTTTTATATCACCAACCATTAGCCCAAGGGTTGGAAAAAAATGGGGTTTCAAGGACAAAAAATCATACCTTCCTTAATACGCACAGTATCGAATCAGTTAAAGTGTTAGTTAGTCGTCGTTTAACATTACCTAAAACATTTATCTGAAATAATTTTTGATATGACCAACTCTTACAGCAAGGGATGACCAAAACTTTGCTGGAATTGAAAGATGTTGGGCTTGTCGTATGCTAAACATGTGAAACTTTTTCATACGCAAGCATATTCGTATTGAGTAAAATTGAAGTTTTTCTTAACTTTAAGTTGGAAATCTTTTTCATCCTTTACTTAGCACCGGTGAAATCTACCTCCGCCTTCCGGCGTGCCGAAAGGGATTTTTTTCATATCTGTTGATTTTACCAATGTCATGCTATTAATTTTTTTATGAAAATCGAACAAGGGGTAAATAAAAACACGCCATTAACCAGTTTTCACTATCTCAAGATATTTGTATTTTAGTGAAAACTTTGCCGGAAACTATTGGAGATTACCAGTTATGTTAAAAAATATATAAATTAAAAAATGAATGAGTGTCGTTTCTTTTAGAAGCCTACTGTTAAGAGAGTAGTAAAAAAAAATGAATGTCTTCTTTAACCCGTCTACTCCTTCAGAATAAATGCTCAAAGTTTCCAATTTTTAACATTTAACAGGACAACTTCATAAAAAGAGTGGTTTGCAGTCAGAAGCACAGCTTCTCTAAGTTCAAAGAAGAACAGTTTTTTATTTTTTTAATGATTTTCAATATTTGACATATTTTATCTATAACTTTTTATTCTCTCGCTTTACTTATTTTTCTCCCCTTTTTCCGTTACGCATAAGGGATACTTCAGCCATTACATGAACTATTTGTAATCCAGTCCCAATATCCGTATCTTCCTCATCTCAAATTCTCTTGATTTTTCTGCTCTGATTCTAACTATTCCACTTACATTCCTATCATTCCTATAAAACACATTTCAATCACGCTTTCTAATAAAATTTTCTGAGATTTAAATATTTTTGAGAACCTATTATCGCTCATTTGTTGGGACAAGGTAAGACTGGAAATAGCTAAATAATTTCTTTTCCTACTGGGAAATATTTCCAAAATCTGCCTCAAAGTAAAAACACAATCTTGTGTTTTGTCTCATAATGTTGGCTGCGATTCTTTGAGGTATTCTTTCATTTCTTGTCGTAATATTTCTCTAGGATCTTAGTACAGACTCTCAAGGAAATTGAAGGCAGACAAATTGTTTTGCAGTTCTCAAAGCTGATGATCTTCTTCCTGTAAGCAGTTATTTTTCTTATTCTTTTGTAATTTTATCTTTCCCCGTGCTTCTACGCACACCTTCCACAACCAATCGTGAATTATTTCTCGTCTGTATTTAATGAGTTTTCTTTTTTAATTAGCGTTTTTATTACCATTTAACACAGTATTAACATTCGTAAACAATATTAAAGGAGGTGAGATTAAATACATTAGGGTAAATATTTTTAACTGTAGAACCAGTTTTTCAAGTTTTCACTGATTGGAACTCATGATTGGAATTTATCGTATTCAGTTCGATGTTAAATTAAAAAGAAAAGAACTGAAAAGGCTGTGAAGTGATCAAAAGACACTACGGGTGAAGAAGTTAAACTAGAAAAGAGTAAAATAATTCTTGTAAGAAAAGACACGTTAAACTGTTAATTATAATTATGTAAACACCATACGTGAATGGATTTAAATGATAGGTTTTATTTTGAAATTCGAATTCCAAATAAAATAACACGGTTTTTTTTTTTTTAGTAAGTTATTATTACTTTATCAACTGGAAATTAAATTAAATAGATTTATTAAGATTTGTTTGATGGTTAATGGAAAATTAAGGAAAAGCGTAGAAAAGCGTATAAAATAACTAAATATAAGCTTCAAAGTGTCGGAAAATAGAAGAACGCGTTTGGTTATACCACAGACTTTGCAAACTGTGGAATTATCAGGAATTTAATAATATCATCAATCTGAAAGCATCCTTCAACATAAAATGTCAAGAAGAGGCAAATTGTAATTGAGATAGTATACGTAAAACTGAGTTTTATATGACAAACATAAACAAAACATACTGAGTTTGTTTACTGTTAAAACTAATCAACCTACGTACCATCTTGCAAATGTAGATAAAACTAAACGATTCATTTATCATACTTTATATTTTTAAATAATTAACAAAAATAAATTTAAAAAATATACAATATTTACAATAAAAAATGCCTCTACAAAAATTAAAAATCAGGCACTACAATATGATTGTAAACCACAACAACTTTAATGCCTAAATATAAATTTAAAAATGAAAGAGTTAAAAAATAGAAAGAAAGATAATTCGGAAAATTCTAGGTCCAGTTTATGAAAACAGAAATTATAGACAGAGACATAACGAAAGAATATATCAACACACTGAAAATTTAATTACAATAATGAAAAAAACAAAGATTATTTTCCTTAGGACACCTTTTTAGAAAGGCCAATAATCATCTAAAACAAATAATTAATTATTTTTATAGATGGTTAACTGAAATTAATTAGATGAATGAGGTTAAAATCTATCTAAAAAACCAAAACATCTCAAAAATGAAACATCAGAAAGAAAAGTTTATAAAGAGAAAATTGAATCGAAAATTGAACAGCAAGCTCAAAGAATAAGAGAATATTAAGTAAAAAGAAAACTGCAAAGAATTCACCTTCTTGAAATTTCAAAATTTCAATTGAAAATTGAAATCTGGTCTTTCAGAGGTAAGGATTAAAAAGAAAAATAGTTAAAAAAAATATTTGAAAATTAAGGAAAAAATCTACAGTGTTTCTAAAATGGTGGGCTGTCTATACTTTTTCGGATTCTACTTGTAAAACTAAACAAAGAATATCCTTGGGAAAAATGACAATTTCTCCTTCGTTCTCCCCCTGTCGGCCATTTTGTTATTTTTGTATAAAAATTTATAACTCAAATTCGAAAAGACGAATCACACTAATATTTGGTAAGTTTCTTGATAATAAAGTTTTGAAATTATCAAAAAATCAGGACTTAATTACCTTCGCAAATTATAAAATGATGGCCATATTTTTTTTTCAATTAGTTATATCTCCATAAATATTAGTTTTATCAATATTATTATCATATTAATTTTATATTATTTACTAAATTATTAAGCCTTTTATTTTAAATAAAATGACATCTTATTTTGTTAAATTAATTAACAAATAGACGAGTTATGGCAGAAATATTGATGTAATTTGTTCTGTTTTCATATCCTCCACTATACGTTCAATTCGATAAAACATTAATTGTTTTTAATTGTTGTCGTTGAGACCGCAAAAGACCATGTAATTTGATGCACGTATATAGTGTTATAAGATTCCCACTGTCCCTACCGATACTGTATATTATGTATATATAATGTATATTGTATGTATAATAATGTACATGTAATGTTAGGTTTGAAAGCTTTAAGAGAGATATATCGATTTTTGATGATTTTATTGACATGGCTACTTATCTTGTGCAGAAACTCGCATTATCTGCCCTACATAAGATCATATAACATCATCTAACGTGATGCATACATATGGAATATCAGGATTTCCACTATTCCTACCTACCCGCCGGACGAAGAAAAAAAATTAGTCAATTTTTAGACAAATTTTTTTGTCAGAAAAGTTTTACCATCATCATGGTACCACCGCAAGACGCAGCTGCGCGTCGATTACAATAACATTTACTCCAAACGGATTAATAGGAAAAACGTTATGTACGAACAAGCATAAAGAAAATATTCAGAGTGTTTCTAAAATGTTGAGCTGGCTATATTTTTTTCGGATTCTACTAGGAAAACCAAACAAAAAAAATTCTTAAGAAAAATGGAAATTTCTCCTTCGTTTTCCCGATATCCGCAATTTTGTTATTTTTATACAAGAATTTAAATCTCAAGTTCGGATAGAGTAATCACATTAATATTTGGTAAGCATCTTGGTAATAAAGTTTTAATATTAGCAAAAAATCAGGACTTAAATACCAACAAAAATTACAAAATGATGGCTATTTTTATTTTTCAGTCCGTTATTTCTCCATAAATATTAGTTTTATCAAAATTTATGTTACTTTTTAAAATATTAACCCTTTTATTTTTAACAAAATGACACTTAACTTTTTAAAATCTGTTAACAAAAATAGCTGAGTTATGGCAGAAAATTTATGTAATTTTGTGTCGGTTTTCATGTTCTCCACTTTACGTTCAATTCAATGAAATATGAATTGTTTTTATTTATTGTTAATTCTAGAATTGTAAATTAATATCAAATTAAGTAATTAATATTTCTCACAGTAACAGACTTAATAATTGTGACACAAAATTACATCATTTTTCCCATAAATCAACTATTTATTAACCTATTTAAAAAAAATAAAATGTCATTTTATTCAAAATAAAAGGCTTAGCATTTTAGAAAAACATAGATTTTGATAAAATTAGTATTTATGGAGATATAGCGGATTGAAAAATTAACATGGCCGCCATTTTGTAATTTGCGTTAGTATTTAAGTCCTGATTTTTTGGTAATTTTAAAACTTTATTACCAAGACGCTTACCAAATATTAATGTGATTCATCTATCCGAATTTGAAATATAAATTTTTGTATAAAAATAACAAAATGGCGGACATCGGGAGAACGAAGAAGAAATTGCCATATTTCCTAAGGATAATTTTTGTTTAGTTTTACTAGTAGAATCCGAAAACGTATAGTTAGCCCTCCATTTTAGAAACACTCTGTATATGGTCGAATACATAACCTCCATTTTTGAAGTCTGTTAAAAAAAAAAGATCGATATTTAAACACACACACACATATATATATATATATATATATATATATATACATATATATATATATATATATATGTATATATATATATATATATATATATATATATATATATATATATATAAAACTTATGGGTTTATAGATATATGAATTATCTACATAGCTTATAGTACAAATAAAAAAGAATAAATACATCGTATTTACTTAAATCTTTAATAATGGTTGATGTAGTTTTTAGAAATAAAGAAAACAATGTAAATCCCCATTTAGCTTATTCAAGGAATAACGTATAAGAGAAAAGACAAAATAAAAACAAATTTACAAATAAATATTTAAACAAATGGCCTAAAATCGCCCACCGTATAACACTACTCTGACATGAATTCGCAATGTAAAACACATCAATAAAGCTTAACATTTGAAGCTGTTGTAAAAGCAATAAAAGAAAAACGGACCAGTTCATTTTTCATTTTACGCTTTAGGAAAAATATTGATTACGTTAAAATTAAATTTACTCATTCATATTAAAAAAAAGAAAGAAAATCCAAAATATTATTATCCTATTTAAATATATGAAATAATAATTTAATAGGTATATTAAATTAAGTTAATATCTTCATTTGTTACAATGAAATTAAAAAAAAAAAAAAAAAAAAAAATAGTAAATTTTTTCCCCATTATTCTTAATTCAAATTTTCTATAAAAATATAAAGTACAGGTACTTACTTTTAAAATGTAAAACTACTTTAAAAGGATGTACAAGAATTATAAAATGTTTTTATATTTGCGTTAAATATAACGCCGTTAAGCGTTGTTGCAAGTGATAAAAAAAAAAACTATGAAATGTTATCGAAAACATTTCTAAGGTTTTCGATACCTACCAAGAACTGTTTATTACCAAGTAATATTAAAGAGAATAAAATTTAATTTTAATAGTATAAAAATACCAAATTTATTTGTTAAATTTTGTAACAATTTTACTTATTTTGAAAGATGCTTTAATAAAAATTCCGAAAAATTATTGTTTGTAATAAAAAACAAATAATATACATTGATAATAAAAGGGTCTTTCAATAATAGAAAAAAAATGCTCCGGAGCCAAAACGGTTTATTTAATCAATGCGATACTTTTTTCTCTCCCTTTTCAACATAATCTGCAGCAACATTAATATACTTATTTTATTAATGAATCAGCTTATTTATGCCTACTGTAAAGAAATCATTATCTTGATGTCGGAGCCAATTTAGCATATTTTATCTGACGTTGTCATTGCCATTAACCTTCATACAAAATAATGCCTCCTTCAATGGACCGAGCAAGTGGAAATCCGATCGAGTCAAGTCAGAATTGTATGGGAGGATTAGGTAATACTTACCTATGCAATTTTTAAATGGTTTCTATAGTTACCCGAGACGTGTGAAGACGGATGTTATCGTGAAACAGAATGATGCGTTTGTACTGAAATCCAGGGCGTTTTTTCAACATTTCTGGCATCACTTTGTTTATAAACGTGTCACAGTAGTAAGAGCTGTTTATTGTTCATTGATCTTCTAAAAAATCTACAAAAACCGGGACTTTTGCATCCTGCTTACAGTCGGGTTCGGAATTTTTTCTTAATAGGTGAACTTGTGCTTTTCCATTCTATGCTCTGGCCTTTTTGGCCAGAGTTTGACCAGAGAGAGATTTCGGTTTATAACAGAACATTCATATTTCATCATAGGATAGGATACTGTCCAAAAAAGCATCATCTTCCTGCTGATACCGTAGTTTCACCTTGGTGGATATGCGAAGTACCTTACGGTGAACTGTTAACACCTTTGGAACCCATCTTGCGTTTGTGTTACTTAACTTGAGCTTATTGGTGATAAGTTATGAACTGTATCAACACTTGAAGCTTTCACTATAATCTATAATTTTATGCGAGTTTGAAGCACTTAACTTTCTTGAAACTTCAACTAGAAGTCTAGAACGGTGCCCGTCAGTCGCTGAAGTTCAACCGTCTTTAAATATGTTTATCCATTTGTAAAAATGTCTGCGGTTCATATATCTTTGCCCGTATTGTTTGGTCATATGAAAGTAATGTTAATCGGTTTCTCATCTTCAGAAACCAAAAAATGGATCAGTGCATGCTGTTCAAGTAATTCGTAAATTTCAAGAGGATTCGCCATCGTAAAATTAAATTTTGAGGTTATAAAGAAAACACATTTTTACTCAAACAGGTGATCAAAAGTCATCATAAGATTAACTTCATACTGTTCTGAAAGTATCCGAACCCTCTTACCAACTTTTTTCTGCCACAGCTATCTATATCATTAATTTATGAATGAGCCTTATAAATTATTTCAAAGTAGCAGAGTGGTAGCCTCTCTATCTTTTATCTCTAAGACTCTTAGTCTGAATCCCGTCAGGCGGTTTTTTCACTAAAAATTCATTTCTTACCATAAAAACATGATAAAGATAGCTATAATAGGATTTAGGTCTGTAGTTACCGGTGATAATATAATTAAATTAAACAAAAAGTATTTTATTAAACCCATACAATATAATTGATTTATTTAATTGTAGGATGCCTTCTATTTAAAAAGAAAAGTTTCATATTAATTATAATTTTTATTTGACTTCATACAAATATGAAGATATTATTTTAGCAAGAGATATTAATTATGTTTTTCATCATTGCTAAAATGATGCTAATATAATAATAAAATAACTACTAATTTATTTTAATAATATATATAAAAAAAACTAGCAGACCCGTCGCAGCTTCGCCCGCGCTATATGGTTACTTGCGTTCATGGGATGTTTGGCCGGTCAGAGATTGCTTCACTCGCCCTTTCCGTCTAGCCAGATGGACCCCCCTCTGTTCATTGAACTCATGCTAAAAATAATAATAATAATAAATAAAAAACTAAAGCCTGTTCAATTTATAAAAACTATCAGTGTATTGTAATTTCTGTAACAGTTTGATCAGTACAGGCCTTAACTTGAACTACTTAACATGAACTGCAAAGTTCATGGTTACTCCATTTTAACCCTAAACTCGAAATGTACAAAAAATCCTTTCTTAGTGTGCACTTATACCGTAATAAAAATATGTATACAAATTTTCATCAATGAATCTTCAATAGTTTTTGCTGAGCGTTGAGGAATCAGTCAGTTGCTTGATGAATCAGTCAGGACAAGTTGCTATATAGGTACAGACAGATAACATATCGCGAGTCATTTATAATCAACGCCCAGCTAAAACTACTGAAGATAAATTAATGAAACTTTGTATACACAACGGTGAAAAGTGGACAATAAGAAAGTATTTTTTTTTAAATTCCGAATTTAAAGGATTAAAATGGAGTAACAATTATTTACTGCTTTTCTTTAATTTCTCGGTAAGAAATGAAGATATCAACTTGATTATTGGTGTACGTAATCTTCATGTGAATATCTAAAAACTAATTTCTACTTTTTGTGAAATTCTACCTTGAAAGGAATGAAGAAAAAAAAAAAAAAATATTTGACCAATGATTGAAATTTTTTCTGACAATACTAAACGAAATATTTAGTAGAATTGGGCTTGCAAATAATGTTCAAAAAAATATGTAAAAACCATTTTTGAGTATTTTTGAATTTCAATTTTTTAAGGAGTTCAACGATGTACAGCGCGGCGGCTCATTAAACACAGCCACTGCCACTGTTATCATATGTGCGACGCGACTAGTTGCACTTGGCGCCGGTTACTTGATTGAAAAATATAAAATTGCAAAAAAAAAAATTGATCGTAACGGGAAACCCAAGTGACCGTATAGAGTGGGTGAAACCGCGACGGGGATGATATATATATTCTTATCTTTTTTTTTAATTACAAAAAGATATAAACTGATCATAAATGATAGTTTTTTTTTGTTATGTCTATTCAGACTTTAACTTTAACTAAATATGTGAATTTTGTAGATTTTTATTTTGTTTATTTTATTTTATTTGGCGAGGAACGCTTTTAAATTAAAAAAAATCCTTTCTTACTGTGAACTTATACCGTAAGAAAAACATGTAAACAAATTTACAAAAAATAATCTAGTAAAAAAAAGTATTCTAGTAATTTTCGCAAAGTGATCGTTATTGTGTAATAAACAGACTTAACTGGTTTATTGTTGTTGAATTGGTTTATTGCGAATGTAATGTGTTTTATATTTTTTTACAATTAATTCTTGTGACACATCAAAGTGTGTCATAATTCATTTCCTTAATGAATTTATTTCTATTTATATTTATTTTAACTAATTTATTTTTTATTTACTTACGATGATTGATTAAGAATTGAAATGCGATCTAGCTTTAAATTTTTATATTAGATAAAAAGGTGTTAAGAATTTTTCTGAACAATTTTAAACGGATAATTTTAAAATATATAAATCCTATGTAAAATAAAAATAAATAAATACTGTAAAATTATGATGACAAATTAGTTAATAAATATTTTTTATATTAGCCTACGCACAGTTACGTGTAATATAGAAAATATTTATTCAGGTGTTTAATACATAAAAATACTTTTAATTAAGTTGATAAATCAATAATGATTGTTCAAATGATAATTAATTAGTTTTCGAGAATATTCGAACTCTCATTTATTTGCAATATTTAATTAAATAATTTAGAGATAAAATCATTACATTGGTTAATTCAACCGTTTAAAATAACTAAGTTAATTTTGTTATTAAATGTTTTAGACGGTTAATATTTTAAAAATTGATCATTAAATTTCAGAGAAAATTAATAATAAGGTAATTAAAAAAATTGAATTCTAATAAATGTTATACCTCTAGGCTACATTTTTTGTTTTTTTAACATTATTTGTCAATTAAAAAAAAAACAAGCACTTGTATTTTATACGTAGAAGATTTAGTTTAACTGAAATAATAATTAATAATTTCACTTGAATTAATTAATTTATTCAATATCTTCAGATTATAAATGTATATTTTCTTATTGTTTAAGAAAACGATCAAGCTGTAAAAGGACCTCCCTATTACCTGGGGCAGTGGAGATTACTGATATAATGAAGCAGTCTATTTTCTGATTGCTCGAAAAATCTGATAGGGATCCTTAATTAAATGTTAATTTCTGTAAGTCAAATGATTGATAAAATGAGTTGCCTCCCTACTATCACGACGGAAATTTATAGTTTACAAAGGGTTTAGACGCCAATAGTGTAGTGGTTGTATATCGCTTTACGGATGGGGGACAGCCAACAAAGTCGCTACGCGATAATGGGGCGCTCTGTTCATTCAGTCCGGTTTATCTGTATTCATTAATACCTGTAAAAAATATATTCTCAGAGTTGCCTTATCATTGGACAATTTGAGATTCCGTTTTGCATACGGTGGTAGTTCTAGGATCGCTCAACAGTCCATTTTTAAAGCAAATATCAATAATTATTGAAAGTCTTTTTGTTAATTTCTTGATTTTTATCATTAAAAAAAAATCTTATCTTCATTAAAAATCGATTTTTTTAAACAACTTAAAACTATCTTACCATAGTTTTCAAACCAAGAATGATTGTAGATGACATGATACGAGTACAATATTACTCCCTTACATCACGTATCCACACTTAAAAATAACAACTATCCCATTTTAGGTTCACCAGAAAAAAATGAGGCGTAAAGTAGTAGTAGTTTTGTAATGAAAAAGATGTATTCTTGCCTATCAGTATGATAAAATCAACGAAACGTAGGTGATGATTAATCCTAAAAATATAAAACAAGTTAGTTCATTAAAGGGATAGCACTTCATTAAAATATTATTTTTTACAATTCAATTAGTATCTTATGTATCTCAAATGCTTTATGTACATCAAAAATGTAATAAAAAATTGTATAAAGCCACAAAATTAAGGATTTTATGTCGAGAAACAACAAAATTATGTGAAAAAATTTTAACTGCTCGGTAAAGAGAAAAGGAGCGCATGTGGTCTAATTTTTCTAAATAAAAGTTTAGGTAATTTAAGAAAGTATTACCTCAGTTTTAGGTATTTTTATAATAGGGAGCTTCGTAAAACAACGAAGCCGGTTCGTTTAGGGTCATTTTTGGGTATCCTACACTTTTCAAATCACTAAATGTTGCATCCCTGCCCTTCTAATTTATAGTTTTCAAGTGGTACAATTGACATATGTATAACAGTGTTCACCACGAAAGTTTGACACTGATATTTGAAGGTTGTATATGTCTAAGGAAAGATTGCATGGAAAAAACAATGAAATAATCTCCAATCTATTTTTATTTTTAATTATTACTGGCATAGGTGATCATTTCAATTAAAACGGAGATACATCTCTACGTCTATAGAAATGAATAAACATAATTTGCATAGGATGTGGACGGTTTCGTTTTATAATTTTTATAAGAGTTAAGTTTTTTAATCTTTTAAAAATTACTAAAATGATTATAAAAAATAATTATTTTTTTATGCAAATCTATATTTTGAAATAATTTACATCCATTTGAATCAGTACATTCTAATAGAGATTGTTTTGTACCAGCGAACCGATTGCATTTTTAAATATGACTTCATTAACTTCTTGATTTAATTGATTATTTTAATCCTAAAAATTTAAATGATGCCATTCTTTTATTAATGAAATTTTAATTACGACGTGAAGTATACTGAAAGATTAAAAACATTCATTTAATTAAAAGTTTTTCAGATTTGTAAAGGAGAAAAACGTATAGAATTAAAAATTTTCATCTTGATTTTTTTCAATAGCTGTTTGAAATTTGCAAAAAGCTATTAAAGAAAAGTGACTCTTTCCTAGTTTTAATTATTCATTTGCTATGACTAGTTAGCGATTGTTGATACAACTTTACAACATGAGATAAACTATCATTAAATATAGCAATCAATAGTCGGATTAAATCTATTGAAAAGAGAAACGGGTAGGGATCGTAATAATAATAAAAATAAAAGAGAGCCTAGGTTACTTCCTAGGGAAACTCCCGAAGTATTACAAAACATATCTGACCTACAGCCTCTAAATAATACAAAATTACAACATCTAAGTACGTACTGAAAAACTTAATGTGGAAACCAAAATAATACATTTAAACAAAATAATATTGAGTGGTGAATGTCAAATCCCTTTTTCTAGTCAAGGTATTACATATTCTAAGCCTTGACTATATATAAATAGTCAAATTGCGCGCGCACCGCACACACACACACACATAATCTGCAGCAAATTAGAAATGAATTAAGTATATAAGTATATATTAAAGATGTTACCCCCTTCCCAACAACAGGTTACTCAAAAAATGAAAAGAAGTTGTAGCGGAGAGAGGCGTAAGGTGTAACAAACAGTGAATGCTATTGCTAAAAATTTAGGGTTAGATATTGTGTTTGACATAAGTGTAATAAGTGTAGAGATAGATTGAAAGGTCAATTTAGCGTTATTCTAGAAGAAATGAACGAGAAATGCAAAGTGTTGAGAGGGCTAGTGAGGAATGATATCACAATATATGTCATAAATTAAGTGATTTCATTAACAGAAATTTTATTACTAAGGTGTTCAGAGCAAAAGGTGGACTGTTAACCTTAAACAGTGTGCTATGTAGGTGTTCTTTGGTATTTGGGTTAAATTAACCACACAGCACAGGAATGGTTGACCTGAGACTGTACAAGACTACACTTCATTTACATTCATATATGTCATCCTCATTCATCCTCTGAAGTAATACCTTACGATGGTTCCGGAGGCTAAACAGAAAAAAAGAAAATGATGCTATATAGGGAAGTCGAAAAATGTCAACCATCCCTAAAATGAGGAAAAAATCACTGTAAATTCATGCCGGATTCTCGCAAAATATTAGATTCTTCTGGTTTAGAAGAAATTAAGTAAATTGGTTGTCTGGAACATACTAAAATATTGTGACGTAGTAAATTTGAGGTCGAGAAGTAATTTTTAATTAGGAAAAACCAGTGGTTTTTATGTAGTCTTTCTTTTGATTTATGAGTAACGAAACTAATATTAAACATTTAAAAATATGTTTTTCTTTTTTCTATGTATTCTCGAAGACAACCTGGCAGATGGCCTCGATACAACTTACATTTCTCTTTCTTCATTTTTCTCTCAATTCTTACTTTCTACATTCCAGAACTGGCATTGCTCACACCGACTTACCAATAATACTTCTGATATATTTTATTAACAAATATCTTTATAAGAAATTAATAAAATAAAACAAATAGAAATTATTTATTTTTTGAATTTTAGGAATATGTGGAATGTATGGAGAACAGTACTGGAAGAAAACGAAAAGTTAGCAAGAGCAAGATTAGCGGCTGTAGAAGTATTTTCTCAACAGATTGCTGACGATGCGAAAGTATTAAGATCACACAAGCTTCTTACGTCAAAAAAGGTAATTAACTCCAATTTATTTTAATAAATAAAAGTGTAATATTTATTTCAAGTATAGATTTAAAAAAATAATCTCTCATAAGACAGAAAAATAAATATAAGAAAATAAATTACAGAAATAGTCAGAGAAAATAATAGAAGCAAAAAAAAAACATTTTTCATATTTTTTTTTGTACTTAAACTACAGAAATTGGTGCAAATGTTATTCTTTTTTTTTTCATATTGATTTATACACGAAACGAAAGAAAACAGAAAATAAAAGCCAGAAAGTATTAAAAAAGAAAAAGAAAAATAACGTTAAAAGTTTTTTTTTAATGTTACTTCGTCAATCTTCTCACGTTTTTTAACCATGAAAATGCATAAGGCGTTTTTTTAACAGTACATTATAAAATGAAAAAAAAAAAATGCAACTATTCAAATCTCTCAAGATCAATATGACCGGAGATATAAGTCTTAGAGTTTATAAGGATTTTCATGATGTATGGAATAGGAAAAGTTAAAAGAAAATATACAAAAATTGAGTATTAAAGGCGATTTTAAATATATTTTTTTTATTAAAATTTTTAACCTCTATAGTTTTGTAGTCATTGTTAATCGTATAAAACCTTAATAATTCTTATTTTTTGCAAAAAAAAACTGTACACAATCGTGTGTTGTATGATTTTGAATTTTTTTAAACCCCCGAAATATTAAAAAAAATTCTTTCTTACTTTTTCTCTTTATTTAATTCAAAAAAAATAATTCCTAAAAATTGTACCTAAAAATCAGCCTGTAGAAAATAATATTCGTCTATTTATAATTAACTAATTATATATTTGTATTTATATCTGGGTGAAAATACAAAATTTTTAGTAGTGATGCTACTAAAAAATAGCATAGCTATTTAAAAAAAAAAGATCCCATATCAGGCTTATTATAATAAGAAGGCGATTACTACCCGTTGGCGTCTTTATTGAGCCAGGTATTCACTGTTGCATATCCATCAGCATACTAAGCCTCCCAAAATTCAAATGATCATCAGACCAAAAAATCTGACAACACAGTTGTAGGACTTTCCTGTCACGTGGCTTTTTTCAGATGGACGGTTTATACACAGAACTTAATTAAAAAAATTTATCATTTTATTTAAATATTTTTAGTTTACAATGATTCTAAATAAAGCGTGGACGCATACCGTATATCATTCGTGCGGGTGTGACGGTACTAGCGGTCACTTTAAATACATTTTACACTTTAAGTAACATTTATTTAATTCTACCGCTCACCTGTGACGTCACAACATCGCAGACGACTACAGCAGCAGTCCGGCCGCCAAGTAGGATGTGTGATGGGTAGTAGGGGGGTGGCTAGGTTAAGATCTCACATTGATGGGGAATAAATTTATGGATCCAACGAGATGCTAGTAGAAAAAACTGCAACGAAAAAACCTTCTACAACGTTTCAAAGTTATTACTATTTTTTGAAATGGGGATGCAATTTAGCAAAAACATTTTACACTAAAGATGTTTTTTCATAATTTTTAACAAAAAAAAATGCAACGAAAATAACCCCTTGTACTGCTTTCTATAACTCTTCAAAATTAAAACCATTTTTAATGGTGGGGGTGAAATTTAGCAAAAAATACTTTTTACGAACGTTGTTTACTTTTCACAAAATTATAAAAAATAAAAAAATAAACCTTAATTATGCAAAATCTGGAGACGATTTCGTTTCTTCCCCCAGTCTCCCCATCACATGACCATACAATTGAAAATTTAATAGCATCAATGCCCCATATACAGACGTAATGAGACCAAGTTTGATCAAAATCGGTCGACTAGTTCTGGAGATATGAGGTGATTTATAGGCTAACATCAATAAACAGTTTTAGGGATAGGGTGACATTTAGCAAAAAATGTTTTTTACAAAAGTTGTTTACTTTATAAATATTTACAATTTTTTTTTTTTTTTTGCAATGAGAGGTTAATAATTGTTAACAAATCAATATATTTAAATTAAAAAAACAAAGTTAAAAGAAGGAGATGAAGTCTGATTCGAACAGATGTGCCTTCCCCTAAAGTCCAAATACTTCATTAATTAAAATTTTATTTGTCTATAACTCTGGAACCAATGAAAATACCGTGAAAGTACCACTTACATCGTTGAAAAGCTCTCAATGAGGGCTTATTTCTGCAGTTAAGAAAATGTCCAAAATCCAAATTTTTTTTATTTCTTTTGGTTCAGTTGATTGTAATCAAAAGGGGAGGTGCACAACAAAATGTTACAGCAGTCCTATATTTAAAATTTCAACATTCTACAGCTAATCGTTTTTTGAGTTATGCGAGATACATACATACGTACGTACAGACGTCACGCCGAACAAAATGGATTCAGGGATGGTCAAAATGGAAATTTCCGTTGAAATCTGAAAATTGAAATTTTTTGCGACCACAATACTTTCTTTACTTCGTACAAGGAAGTAAAAATATGAAACATCAACATGGTACGACTATCTTTCACGCTGTCTTAATTATAACAAATATTATAACTTTATTAAATTAAAAACTAATTGTATTTAAGATATTATGTTAATTTATTTTACTTCCAACGTAAAAAAATCTGAGATTAACTTATTAAAATGTGTAGCAAGCTTGAAACCTTTTACCTTATAACAAAAATTAATTAAAAAAATGATTAATTTTGATTTCATTAAAAGTAATAAATTCAGTTTTAGTTATATTACCAAATAAAAATAATTTATTGCTACTAAAATTAAATTCAGAAAATTAAAAGACGGAAGTAAAAATTATGTGTAATAAAATATCTCATTTTGACGTAAAAAAGTTATGATACTACGAAAACCCGTAATTTAAGATTTAATATCAATACATTCATAAAGACCGTGAATTGATTTTGATTACTAAATACTCCTAAAAAATATATAAAATTTGATAAATTAGAATTTATGACTTTTTTCTTCATTCTAATCTAAAAAAAAAATCAATTCTTAACGTAAAAATACGTATTGTAAAAGAGATAAATTTTGATATCATAAAGTTATAAATTTTTAAAGTATGAAAAAATAAAATAAGTGGTAAACTATGTTTATTTATATAAAATTCTTTATATCTGCCTTGGAAAATGCGTTGTCAGATTTATATTTCGCATTTGAAATAACGTTTTATTTTGAGATATATCTCAAATCTCTATCTCTATAAATTATCTCTTAGATTGACGTGAAAAAAATATAAGACGAAAGCAAAATTCGTCCCTTTTTGGAAAATATAGGTAAGAAAGGAAAGAAAAACCCAATGCGTTGCCTGACCGGTGCGGCGATGTAGATTGACTGTCGCCGACTCAATAGGTTTCGGTTTGGCGGGTAACGCGTCCAATATGTAGACTCCTCGAAAATCGGCTATTTTTAGTTTTTTTGCGCACCTTGTCAATTCGATATCCGATAGCAGTCCCTCCGGTATTCCCTTTTATCGAGGTTTTTTTCTCTTAGCGTCGATCCCCGACCCGGTCGTAAGGAACGGTTTAAAGTATAGGAATAAGACGCTTCATCCGGTCTTAACTTTTCTTTTCAAAATCTCAATTTGGATAAAATTTTTGATAAAATTTCAGAAGCTACCTATGGAAGCTCATTTAATCCACGTTAAGTTCTACTTCGTAATTTTTACCAACGTTTGTGTTCGTGATCATAAAGAATCTTTAATATGATTTCCGAGAATAACGGATACGTTGGCCACGTTGGTTTCCATGATTTATTTCAATCTTTGAGTATATTTTGATTCTCTTCTTTAGGATACACAATACACAAGTAGATTTGAAGAGTGTGCAGACGTGATAGAACTTGTTTGGGTAAGGTAGGGCCGGTGTAGGAGCGTAGCAGTTGTGCAAATAAACATTCTGTTTATGGAAGTTGTACTAAAAACCGTTCAGCCTGATCCTCACTGCAAAAGTTATTCGCAAATAGACTTTAAGAGAATTGAAGTCTCATATTACAACTCTAAATGTGTTATTGCAGATTTTAAAACATTAGTTTTTGAATTTTGTTACTTTTCGTTAAAGCTAATCTTGCATGAGTAAATGAAAAAAAAAGATGGCTTGGACCATTTGGAAAAATATTTTACTTATGGTAAAGTCTCTGTACTAAATAAATAAATTAATTCATATTAAAAGCTTTTTTATTAATTAAAATCAATTTAACCATTTTTGCATGTTGCACTAATAAAACGATAAATGATAAAATCATAATCGGCTGATTAAGAAATAGTATATGAAAAAAGTTAAAAGAAGGTTAACTCATCCTTTCTAATTTGCGTTCTTTGATAATAATTCTTTACAATTAATTTAATATCCAAGCATTTCTATCTTATTAACGGTTAAAGAAAAAGTTTTATTTCTTTTCATTTCAATTTTTTTTTTTTTTTTGAAATATATATTTCTTTTTTGGATTCATTCCAAACTGCTGCAACTTCTGCCCAAACCTTCTATTTAATCCTCAACGTATTTTATCATGTTCTTGGTCTCCTTACTATCTCTATAATTTTTTCTTTTTCAATGGGCGCGTTAAGCATGAGCGTGTGTGTATTAGTATCTACAATCTTTTTTTTTTCTTTGTAAACCAATATAACTTCAAACAGCTACTTTGAGATATTGTTAAAAAAAAAGAAGTTATCCTTAACATTTTTTAATATGTACAGTTCAGCGAATTCATAAACTATTTATTTAGAGAGGAGTTTTGGTTAAAAAGATTAAAAAATATAGATATTTATTTATGGTTTTTATTTAGTGTGTATATATATATATATATATATATTTATATAAAGGAGTGTAATGTATTTAGTATATATATATGTTTATTCCACCGTAGCAGCTCAACGGCTGAACCGATTTAGATGTATGACTCCGAGTTGGAATCTTTCATTACCGGGAGTATCAAACGACACATAAATACGTATGTAGTATACATTAAAAAATTATACTATATACAAAATTGTCAACCGTACGCTCTTTAATTATCCTATATTAAACAGTTTTTTTTTTTTTTGGCAGTCATGTTTTTTAATTTTTAATGTTTACCTCCTGTTTTAGTGAGGTAATTATTATCTTTGTAATATAAAATCGTTTTAATATTGGTTTCAAAATTCGAAAATTGAGGAACTGAAGATGAAGATAAACATCGATTTCATTGGGTTGACGAAGAGAAGATCAATGAACAATTCCAGCGCAATGTCATACCAAAAAAAAAAAAAAAAAAACAGCATTCAAGTAGATTTGTATAGTGGTTATTCGGTTATTCACTTCATCAAAACATACTAACAGAACGGTGGTAACAGGATAATGTTATATAAAATATTAAAGCAATAGAGTCTGTGTTAGGTGTAGAAATAAGTATTTCTGCACAAAACTTTTCTAAGATGTAATAATATTTAAAACTGTTTAAATTTCATGATAATACTATATCTTATTTTCGTTTATATAGATATTAAAAATAAAAATACAAATAAAAAGTTATTTCATTGAATAATTAAATTTAGTAGACGGTATAAAAATAACTACTTGTAATTTAAATATTTCAGGTTATTAGAGTCGGTAAACCACAAGCAACGTATTGTTTCTTTCTTTCTAACTATGAAACCTTGTAATAAATTTTTTAATAAAAGCTATAAACTTTAAAAATGTTACCGGAGATAAATTATATCTATATTAATAGAAATAATTTAATCTATTAAAAAGGTAAAAGGAATCGATAATCGATCGCAAATACGTCTCGCATTAAAAATATCAAAACTTCCAAAATAATAAAATGTTTAAAGTTTCGGTGAGAGTTTGCCGTCAATCGATAACATCAAAAATCGAAAATCAAAACTCAACAATTTATTTATTTATAGTTCTTCAAAAAGACATTGCCCGAATCAAAAAAGTACAGATATGTATGAAAGGCGAGATAATAATTGTTATATATTTTTCTTACTTCGTTTTCTCAAACACTAAAATATACACCGTTAAATATTTTCTTCCTTCTCTACTAATATTGTAACTAAATTATATTACTTTTTAATATAAAACAAATACGAAACATCGAGAAATAGTTGGAGTTAAACATTTTTTTTATATACTTGTATATATACTTAACACAAATCGTATAATAAAAAATTCGTCAAATTTTCTCAAATATGTTGAATAAAAATACAGAAACTTTGCCGGCTCGATTTCATAGTCTAAACAACTTCATAAATCCTAATAATTCATGATCCATAAGTGTGTTCTACTTCTTGACTTGGTTGTGAAAGACGATAAATTCACAATGCCATTCATATGAGTGATCATTCTCTAATTCTAAATTGATGAGAGTATAAAATGATTCAATCATTAAAAATATTTGATTAATTACCAAATTCAATTCTAGAAAAAATGTTGTAAAATTTAAAAATAGTAAAACAAAACGTAAATTTCGTTCGCATAATTGAAATATATTTTAATAATTTTTTATTCAATAAGTTAATTTTTTCCAAGCTAATTAATACACAATTAGAGGCAGTACTGATAGTTATGATACTTGAGTGAAGATGGCATTAGAAATATTTTCGTCACTTTGAATTTTCAAAATATCAAGGAAACATTTTATTAAAGATAAAATTACATCATTAATATTGTGTGACTTTTTAACCAATAGGAACATATGATGAATATATCAACAGAAACCTACGAATGATAATTAGTTTACATAAGGTGTGTAACACTCACTTGAAATTATCACAACGACCCGTACTGCCCCTAATGCTGATCTTTGATCAACACTTGATCTGTTCATTAAGTGATTTTTTTATTGAAATCAGAAATTTATTATTGTTTTTTATAGAAATTTTTCGCCGTAACCAACAAAGTTGAACTTATTGTTGAGATCGTAATGCATTTGCGTAGAACAGTAAATAATAATGTTAGGCGTAAAATATTGAAGTTTCATTAATTTCGTTTTTAAAAGTATGAAATCGGCCCGCAAGAGTTTTTGCATTTTCAATCAACATATTCGAGAAAATTTGACTAATTTTTTATTATATGATTTGGTTATTAAGTAAATATAAAAGTATATAAAAAAATTGTTTATCGCCAATTATTTCTCCATGATTTCATATTTGTTTTATATTAAAAAAGTAATATAATTTAGTTACAATATTAGTAGAGAAGGAAGAAAATATTTAATGGTGTATATTTTTGTGTTTGAGAAAATGAAGAAGGAAAAATATATAACAATTTATTTATTACCTCGCCTTTCATATATATATCTGTACTTTTATGATTCGGAGAATGTCTTTTTTAAGAACTATACATAAATTGATTGAATGAATTTTGATTTTCGATTTTTTGGTATTTTCAACTGACGGAAAATTCTCGACGAAACCTGAACAATTTTATTGTTTTGGGAGTTTTGATATCACCTGTTTTTTGTTTTCTGTTCATTCGTTAAATTCTGTAAAATTTTAAACGATATATCAAGTCTAGTCAATAACTAGTCATCAATTAATAACAAGATTCTTCATTTTTATGAAAAAATAATTTCAAAATTCTCATCAAATGATGCACTCGATCTTAATGAATGAAAATCTTTTTTTCTGCTGCAGTAAAAATGAAATTAATATTGATTAATTCATATCAGTCAGTTTTTCTAGTCGACGTCTAGTCATCTATTAGTAATTGAGTTTTTATTTTCATTGATTTGAGCAGTTGCAATAACAATGTGAAAACGTTCGGCGTTATTAAAAAAAAAATGTTTTAATAGTGTAAAAAACTTGAATATTAATTCTAAATAAGTGTAATGTAATGAATAAATAATATATTTATATAAATACTAATTATATGCACAATTTTTCGAAATATCACAGCGGTCCACTTTTTGCAAAAATATTTCGTTTCACGCAACTAATATATAATATATATTCTGAATACGAGCCAAATCGAACCATAAATACAATCTTTTGAAATATCATCACCTCAGCGCCACCAAATAGTTGAATTATTGAATAATAAAAAAAAATTAGTTGAATAATTGTAGAATAAAAATTTATCAATTTATTTCAGTTTTATTTATTCCTTTTTATTATAACTACTATAATCTCTTGTAAACTAATACTTTTATTTTTTTTATAAGTTGTTTCATCTTCAGTACTTTCATTTACATAAGAGTATTTACTATTAAAACAAGCTGTAGTATATTTTCTTTTAAATTTTATTATTTCAAGTATATATTATCAAGTTTTTATACGCTACCTACTACTATCAAGTACTGCTATCTAAAGGCGCGATTCGTAAACTGTTTAGGAGAAAAAATTAGGATTAGAAAAACAAAAACTTCACATTTTCAAATTAAAAAACCTCAAACTACGAAGATTATCACATATTTATCGAGAGAACAAACCTATATTCATTAAGAACATCTATTTCTGCGATGATATGTAGCTTTATGTCATCAAAATTATTTTTTTATATTTTAAACAATTTTAAAAATGTTGAAATGTCGATTTGCGAGTTGGTCAGAGTACACAAGTCTTTCAGTGTGGACACACTCTCGCCGGTGTCAGTCTACCAAAAAATTTGATAATACTGAGTATAATACCCGTTTACAAAGCCATAGTAATCAGGTGAAACTTGACTTCAAAAAATGTTTTTGCGTAATTAATAGTAGGCCAACGTTGTCTATTTTTTCGTATTTCTTTTTTAGAGGTAATGTTTCTCACAATTTTATTTAGCAGATTTCATTAAATACAGAAATATACAGGAATAAAATTGAAGCGTAAAAATATATATATATAGATATTCTTACTTTCCCAGAATATGATTATACTGTATAATACATTAACAAAGGTGTAATACTAATCGGATCAAATTTTGAAATTCTAGATTTTTCTTACTGTTCATGATCCTGTCTAACAAAAAAAAAAAACACAATTTCAGCACGTACGTTTCTTCTTTTTCAGCATTGTGAACAATAAAATAATCCAATTGCAATAAAACTATTGGAAAAAACTATTGTTATTGATAGAAGTTGTTAAAAAAGAAGAAACTTTCCTACATTAAAACCGCGTTGTAAAAAAAACTATATATGTAGTACGATATCAGCAAAAGTTATTCTAGTTAAAATATTAATAAAATCCTTTTATAACGTGAAAATAAGTTATAATGTAATCACGTTTATTTTTATAATGATAAAGTTTGTCAATCTATTTCACTTATTTAAAAATATCCTATTGAGTAAAATTTCTATAGTAGTTTTATTTATATATCCACTACTAATTTAATTTCTCGATGAAATAACTTTTCATTCTCTTTTCAATTTTAATCTCTATAGAAACGAAAATAAAATATAATACTATTATTAATAAAATGTACACTTATTTAAAAAATATTTTATCTTAAAAACATTTCTAAAAATATCCTATTAAAGTGTAAAGTTTGCTGCAGAAATAGTTTTACACCTACACAGAACTTAATTTCCCAATAATATACAGAGTTAAAATGGTGGGCTAGCTATACTTTTTTGGATTCTACTTGGAAAACTAAACAAAAAAATAATCTTAGGAAAGATGGCAATTTCTCCTTCGTTCTCCCACTGTCCGCCATTTTGTTATTTTTATATAAAAATTTATATCTCAAGTTCGCATTAATATTTGGAAAGCGTCTTGGTAATAAAATGTTTAAATTTCAGGAAAAAATCAGGACTTAGATAACTTTGCAAATTAAAAATTTGCGGCCATGTTTATTTTTCAATCAGTTATATCTCCATAAATATTAGTTTTATCAAAATTTACGTTATTTTCTAAAATATTAAGCCTTTTATATTGAACAAAATGACATTTTATTTTTTTTAAATCGGTTAACAAATAGTCGAGTTATGGGAGAAAATGATGTAATTTTGAGTCACAATTATCAGGTATGTTATTGTGAGAAAATTATTACTTAATTTGATACTAATTTACAATACTAGAATTAAAAATAAATAAAAACAATTAATATTTATTCGAATTGAACGTAAAGTGGAGGACATGAAAAAATAAAAATTATAAAATCAATTTTCTGCCGTAACTCGGCTATTTATTAATAGATTTAAAAAAATAAAATGTCATTTTGTTAAAAATAAAAGGCTTAATATTATTAGGGAAACGTAGATTTTGATAAAACTAGTATTTCTGGAGATATAACGGATTGAAAAATAAAAATTGCCGCCATTTTGTAATTTGCTAAGATATTTAAGTCCTGATTTTTTGCTAATATAAAAACTTTATTAACAATACGCTTACCAAATATTAATGACTCATCTACCCGAATTTGAAATATAAATATTTGTATAAAAATAACAAAATGGCGGTCAGTGGGAGAACGAAGAAGAAATTGGAATTTTTCCTAAGGATATTTTTTGTTAAGATTTACAAGTAGAATCCGAAAACGTACAGCCAGCCCACCATTTTTTGTATTTTTATACTAACAAAAGATGAAAATTATAGACATATTTGGTGACTATGTTTTTTCTATGCAACAGCAAAATGGACGGACCGTTTTTGAAACAAACTTTTTATTTATAATAAGTTAAATTTTGTCGTAATTACTGGTTTTTTTTTTGCCGCAGTATTTAATTTACAATCGATTCCAATTTACCGGAAGCATAAATAGATCTGAATATTAAAAAAAAATGACATGGAGAGAGGGGTTTCAATTATACAGTATACATAAATATATAACAACTGTAAATAATTAAATACAAAAATGAGTTTAAAGAACATTGATAAATATAAATAAAAATAAAACATGGATATAATAAAAATACTTCTAAAAAAGTGGTTTCTATGGAAATCCATTGTTTGCCTCAGTGGAACCACAAGTAAATTTGAATACAAAAATAAAAATTCGACGTAGAGACAACATGACTTCCTTGTACGCCTATTAAATTACATACACTTTTTTGCTGCAATTTTTAAACTTATTTCATTTGAAATTGAGATACGATCCTCTAGTTCTCTAATGAAGTGGACAGTTACACAATTGCTGAAATATTCGTTTTTAACATCAAATATTTATACAATTATTAATTCAACAATCTTACATGAAATATTAGGATAGAGTAAAAGTCCCTTTATTACTCGTATCAGTATTATTCGTATCTTAGTGAGTTGCTGATTAACAAAAGTTTCAGATTTCTGGTGTGTCGTATCAATAAAAATTAATAATAATTAAACTATTCCGTTTAGTGAACTCCTGTTTACTGGTTACAAATGTTAATTTCGACCTACGGTGTAAAATATTCAATTTTTATTATTAGATTTTTTGGTGAGTAATCAAGAATGAAAAAAAAAAAAACAATCATACAGGAAAAAGAAAGATAACATGAAGAAATATATCTAAAAAAAACAAGAAAATGAATTTGAAGAGGAAGAAAATGTTAAAACCAAAGAAAGAATAAAAATATTAAAAAAAGATTAAATATTAAAGATTAAAGAGAGAGAAAATTTGAAAACTAGAAAACGTGTGTACAAATTAAGATCAGAAGAATTATATCCAACTAAAGAGCGATTAAATGATTGGCAACAAAAAACAAACAAAATGATCAACTCTGACTTAAGAAGAATATTGGTCCGACAATATCAGAGGAATAATGAACTAAAGCAAACAATTCTTATCTTTTAGATCATTACTCCTCTGATATTGTCGGACTAATATTCTTCTTGCAAAAAATTCTTATCTAATTTGTTAAAGATCGGGCATGTATGCTTCAGTGTACATGCTCTTGTGGGGGTCTACTTCTCAGACACTCTGTAGTTAATTTATTGTAGATAAAATTAAAGAGAAGTTGAACTAGAAAATCCAAAACTTCAAAAATCCAAAACAGGTTTTTTGTTTATACGTTCTGACTGTGAATAATCACTGTAAAAATTTACTACAGTGCTGCTTGTATGGTATTAGATTGTACTGGAATTATTAATTACCTTGTTGAATTTTACTTTAAAACTTAAAAAATCCGTCAATGAGTCGATAACTTTCCCAGCTAGGCCGTTCATATTATGCAATTAATTTTGGGTGAAATTATAAAACTTTCATTATAAATGTTTAAAACTTAAAACTGGGGTAGCCAGAAACTATTAGATTTGTATGTAAAAATATTAATTTCTAATTTTAAGATACATCGTTAAACAAATAAAAAACTAAAAAAACTGGTAATTTATATACTCATTAAGTTTGAAATTACTTGTTTGATTATATTTAAATGTTTAGATTTTAATTTTTGAAGCTAAAATGATCAACAAAATAAAGCAATAACCAAAAATTTTAATATTATTGGCACAACAATTTCGAAAAATATGTTTTCGAATTTTTGAAAATTTGGGCGCTCGTGCATCAGGTGGCTTCTTATAATGATGAAAATATTTACTAAAATCGATTTTAAATAAATAAAAAATTTTGTTCAATTTTTTAAGAATTTGGTCTAACCCGATTTGTACTACCCGATCAAGGAAGAGGTATTAAATTATTTAAGCGACTATTTTTTTTTAACAAAATATATGTGAGCATTAAAAATTTGAAATTGCGGGAGGGGTGTATGCAAAGATGTTTGTTGTGGTATGAAAGCCTATTGATATAAAAAATATAGATGTAATAAACTCTCATTAACTCCTTTTCTGAAGCAAGGTATGGATAAAAAAAGAAAATATAATAAAATTTTTGGGGGAAGTGGGGGAAATATTAAATAAATTATAAACGAATAAGTAATTTGTGAACTTGATAAAATATCTTCAACTTTCGTTACAGAATTCTTTTTTACTAAATATTTGAAACATTATTTCGGTCGTAATATCACCCACACCTCTTTTTCCTTTTTTTTTCAAAAATTTAATACATTCCTTCCACCCCGAAGGTAGTACCTACGTACCAGGTTTGAAGAAAATTGGTCACTGGAGTCCAGAGTAATAAGACCAAAAAAAAACAATATACATACGTACTCACACACGCATAGACGTCCATGTAACAAAAATAGATTTATGGACTTGGAAGCATTGGGATAAAAATATTTTTTTTCAAATTACGTACAATTTGTTTACATCTATTTTTAAAGTGTCTCCTTAAGACAAAAAAAAAATTAAAAAGGAATAACATTTATAGAATTTTTTTAATCGATCTATTATATACTTTCCATTATAGCTGTAGCAATATACATCGCTATAGCCGGAAAAGTAAAAATGTCTTTGTATATATGTATTCAGGAAGTTTAAAAAAATACATTTTCATTCATTCGTACTTATGTATTTGTGTAATATTAAGGAGAGTAATTAATCTTTGTAGTAGTAATTACTTACTAGTAATTATTAATAGAAGTGATCTTTTCGAGTAGTTTTAGTAGAACATCAACTCTAAGATCCTCATGAATAAGTATAATTTAACGACGAAAGATAATTTAGGAAAATCAGTTACACATACTCAGGGTTATTTAGGGGTTCTAATTAACCTGCAATCTAAGTTAATGAAACAGAAAAAAAATAAAAAAAAGACAACAGGAATAGATTTTTTTGTTGATTATAGAGGGCTAAAGAGTTAACGGGTGTAGCCCCATGTGTTATAAAAGCTCACTAACATGGTTTATAAATTTTAATTTCTACAAGGATATAAATGAAATTGTTTATAATAATAAATTTAATTTTAATCTCATAGCCCAAAATAAACAAATAAATAAAAATACTGCATCGTAGAAATAGCAGATCGGTAGCGTCATGCGAACGAAAATAATACAGGTCTATAAAGAACTAGCTTAGATAAATTAATATTAAGATAATAAAAAAAAAACTCGTTTTCATGTAATTATTTATTTTTGATGTTTATAAAAAAATAACTACTCAGAGTGCAGGAGTCAGGATTACAAAAGTTAACAACATGCAATAAATAACAATCAACCTTTCATTTGGAACTTAAAAATTGTTTAGATGGTAATTATTTTTTTTACGGTTTAATTAGAATAAGTATTTAAAAATTTCAATTTTTGATTAAGGTAGTGACGTTTGTGGTCATAATTTTGGTTTAAATTTTCAGAATTTTTTTTTGATACAGTTTGGCTCGTCTTTCAAATACCTTTATACCACATAACCATATGTCTCATTTAAAGTCGCCGTCCCGCTACCCTGAAGGCCGACTCTAATTTGGGACTTGCTGAGTTAGTCTCTCTTATCAGAAAGATCTCCAAAGAGAGAATCGGTATACCTCAAATAACAAAAAATTAAAGGGGAGTATACAACTGTATTTCTAGCTATCTGAAACAAACATCTCGTTGATGCAAATTTGGATTGGGTAATCAAAATTTAGTTTTAATTGTACAATTTTTTTCTCCTCATCGAGCTCTTTAAAATGATATATCAAATGACCAGTGGTCCCGTTTTAAATTTTTGAGTTGCCCTCCACTCTGCGCCGATCGAAAATCAAAAAGAGTGAAATATACGTTCGTTGAAATAGCCCCTTCGGTACAAGGAAGAATGCCACACACCGCAGCAGTTATATCAATTATAAAAAAAAAAGTTGGAGGTTGTGCAGCTAAGTTTCTTTTCAGCCACCCGGTACCGATGTGTGTGTGTCTAAATATATATATATATATATATATATAGATTATTTTCATGTTTAAAAGTTCCCTTAGGTCACGTGACCATTATTTGGTAAAGTCACACATTTTTCTATTTTTTAATATTTTAAAAATGTACAGGTAACGCAAATCATTTTATGTTTTAATAAATCTGTATAGGGGGGGTCCTACACACGCTAAGTTAATATAATTTATTTATGTAGTGTTTTGGCAGTTTTATAGCATATTTTTTCAATTATTAAAAAGTTAATTTCTCCGACATTTTGGGGTCTTACAATTGATTTTTATATATTTTATACATTTTGTAATCCTTACATTTATTAATTCAAAATTTATAGCTTACACTGTTATTGCGTAATGATTATTACAAAATTTAAATGTTAGCGGCCATTTTGAGGTGAACTCAATAACCGATCGCGACCGTTCTAGGCAATCCGGATAGAAAGTGTAAACTTAGCTTTACAGAAACTAAATTTAGCTAACATAAATTGAGTTAAACAGACTAACCAACATGACCTAACAGCAAGCCTCTTAAATTTAGCTAACATAAATTGAGTTAAACAGACTAACCAACACGACCTAACAGCTAGCCTCTTTTATACGATCTATAGATAAAACTAATTTCAAGAAAGACAAAGACAGCATGAACCATTCAGAAACATTTCCAATCATGAACAAAATTTAAAGGGGGTGGATAAGAGTTAAATGCTATTATTGAAAACTTTCACAAAAAGATTTTTGACAAATATAAAACTGAAACAGGCTATTTTGTTTATCGTTTATATTTGTTCTCGTATTATTCTACAATTATTGATAAAGTTAAGTAGTTTTATCGCAGTAAAATTAATTGCTTTATAGCGTTTCTTAACTGATCAGTTATAACTTATACTAATTAAATGTTTTCTGATGATAATAGTTTAACAAAAGAAACAGCCATCCAGATTTAGATTTTCGGTAAAGTTAAGCTGATGTTTTGTTAGTTGTTGTATAACAGTACAGTGTAAAACTTTGTTGAAAAGTGTTATGGGTTATATGAATATATGAGTTAAACGTCCTGCTTTTCTGTAAACTTGTAGTGTCGGAATAGAAAAGTCTTGCATTCGATTGGCCGTAGGTTCCAAACGCAGCAAATATGTGGAAAGAACAATTCATAAATAATTAAGAAAAAAAAAAGAGTAGGGCGCATAAGAAAAAAATGCAAAATTTTTTAATCATGTTGAGAAAATGAAAAGAAAGAATGAAGTAACAAAACCAAATTCTTATATCGCTCAAGGGATAAACAAGCAAAAAATAATTTTCTTTTCTATCTTATTTTTTAAAATCCTTCTAGTATCTTTTAATCAATAGTTTTTCTTCTAATGAAAATTTCTATTTTTACAGAAGAAAAAGTATTGTTGGTTGGACATATCTCAGCAATCGCTTTTCTGTTTTGAATTTTTCTGATAAGTTTTTATTTTTGATCTCTTTAATCTAATATCAACCATAGAGAAATTAAATTCCTCAATGAAACTTTTTTTTTTCAATTTCTATAGAAACAAAAAAAGAATATTATAATATTTAAAAATATTCTATTATTATTCTATAATTTGTTACAACACCGTGAAACTACACATCCTAAAAATATTTTGAAATGTATTTTGAAGGATATTGAATTCTACAGAGTTCTCATACCATCTTTAGAGCCGGTGATGTGGTGGCTAGGGGGATCGGAGTATTGCAGGTGTAGCGGAGGCCCTCCTGCTGCCCACATGCACCCGGCGATGGCAAGCATGTAGCTAAGGTGCCCATGTATGTCAGTGCTACCGAACTGGACCTCCAGGGTTGGTAGCCCTGGAGTGGAAATGTACCCCGGCGGCTAGCCTTGCAACAGAAGGGATCAACTTATCATTCAAATTGAACAATCTCCTTACATAACAGAGGGTTCATGAAGATACCTTCGTCTACAACCAGCCGTTTCACCTGAGGTGAAATGGAGAAAGAGCTTTGAGATAAGAATGGAAAAGGAGGCTAAGAGCTTGCAAAGGGCTTTGTTCAAGAGTAATCTACCAAATTCAAAGTATTTGGTAGTTACGAGAGATGATGGAAATTTTTCGAGAGCAAGCCCTTTTCTTATTGCTCCAGAAATAATTAAATCTGCTGGAGACCCAGTTACAGAAATCAGGAAAACATATAGGCTTCATGTAGAGACGACTAATGAAGCAGTCATAGAAGATCCTAACACTTAAGAATATATGCGAATTTGCTGGAATGTTGATCTGCACAGTACACTCAACATCTCAAAGGGTGTTGTAGTCTGTTGAGTTGCGCAGAGCAGGAAACAGCTGAGGAACTGACACCACCAGGAGTTATAGAGTGCCACAGGTTGAACATGAGAAGAAATGGTTAAGTCCTACTTTCTACTCCTCATGTCCTCACCTTTAACAAACCAACCCTGCTACAGAAAGTGCGTGTAGAAATTCAACATTTGGATGTGCAGGCTTTTGTACCACAACCAATGAGGTGCTTTAAGTTCCAACATTTTGGCCACACTGCTGCCTGATGCAAGAAACAGCAAATATGCGTGTGTCGTGAAGGATCTTCCTTTATGTGTAAACTGTAGAGGACAGCATTCGTGCAGATCTAGAAACTGTCCTGTTTACAAAGTCGAAGTAGCTGTGCAGGAAGTCAAAACCCTGTAGAAGGAACCTACCTTGGGGCAAAGAGAACTGTAAACACACGCAAGCCTAGAGCAACAACTTATGCTCAGGCTGCATGTGCTATTCCTGCTCCTGCTCCAGCTGTTGTCGATGAAAAACAGCTTCTTGGCAATTTTGCGCCTGCTGTGGCAAATATGATTGAGAGAATAACAGAAAACAAAATTAAGTCTCGCACTTGTAAAAAAAGAGATCACAGAGCCAACGATAAAAATACAACCTCCTGATGATACCTCGACTAAGACCAAAAGTGCTATATCATCCTCCTTCCAATCAAAATATGGCAAGTATATGCTACAGATAGTGATCTGCAGTGGATGTTTGCAGATTTGTGTTTATTTCAACCACTTTGGTGGTAGCTCTAATTGATGTTAATATAGCTACTCCACCTCTAACTCTTATATTTGGCGACTCATCTTGCTGAAATATATTGTATCTTCTTAATTGGAAATTGTCATTTCACCAGAAATGCATTTCTTGCAGATATACCAATTGGGTCTGCACCATGTACCAAGTGTTGGAGCTCATGGATGTTTGACAAACATCTATTGAATTATCGACTCACTAATATTTAATTAGCTTATTGTCTGGGTTTGCCTTTCGGTCATCCTTTTTTCCTCTTCTTTTATATTTTATGAACAGCTTCATATTTGTTAAGAATGTCATCTCCTGACCTCCGAATCTGAGATCATTGAAGACGCGGACGATGACAGGCAATGATTGACGCTTGGCGTATATCATCAATTGTGGGACGGGAACGAGCCGCGCATTAGGCAGGAAGGAAACAGGCCCCCCTGTGTGGTTTTTTGTGGCCTCTGTGATTTAGAGGCCATTTTGAAGGAGGCTTGGGAACTTTCATAGAACACTATGGAGCAGTCACTTTCCTCGCACTATCATCCAATATCTCACGCAAACCAACTTTGACCTCTGGATTAGTATCTGTTCTTTTCTGACCAATTTCTAACTGCAATTTGGAAAAATAACATTAAGGACGTCCTTACTGCAAACATCCTGTCCATTCTGTACATTTTAAATCAATGAGGACAGCGAAGTATATTTGTATGGACTCCAGGGCATGCGGGTATTGCAGGGAATGAAAGTGCAGATGAAGCTGCCAGAAAGGCAACAGTCTATGATAATTCCTGTACTGTGTAACAGTCTGGGTATAATTCCTGTACAAAAATTGCCTAAGTAATGCAATAAGAAACTGGTGGAGTAAAAATTGGAGAAGTTAAATATCAAATTAAACTCGGTAAAAACTTCTCCATATAAATGAAAGAGCGACATGAAGCTGCCTCACTGGAAAAAGTGGTGGTGACCAGACTTACAACCGGTCACACATGAAAAACAAATTCATACTTGTAACCAGTGAAGAAAGAACAATGTGCTGTGTTTATAATAAAGCACATAGTCAAGCATCTAAAGGAAGAGTGTACTATATATGATGACCTCAGAAAGAGATATATGATGACCTCAGAAAGAGGTTTGGTCTAACAAATAGTATTGCTGCTGATTTGGAAAATGGAAATGAAGAAAAAATAATTGTGTACCTGGACGCCAGTGGACTATTAACAAGTCTATAAGAAAATTTAATCTGTGTTAAGTAATCTCTAAGGGAAGTAGTTTAATTCTATGTATAATAAAATAAAAAAGTGGAGTTTTGAAGCTTGGCACGTATAGGGCAGAGAGTTAGCCCTCTTGCCTAGGGCACCAGACTAGCCTGCATGCAAGAGTGGGGGAGTCGGGGCGTATCCGATGGCATGGGGGACCCTCAAGGATGGACAGAGGGCGCGAGGCAAAGGGTATGCATAAGGCATGCATAAGGCATGCCTGGAGCAGGTAGGTCAGGACCAGGAAGAGGAGCCTCCCCGCTAAGGCTTCTTTGGCTGTCCTGAATGGCATTACCAGTTGCCCTAGGGGTGCTTAAATATAATATAAGGGAGCAAAAACTAAAATGTTGGTTTTGTGAAGCCGTTCTTTTTCATTTATATTTTTGTATTCTATTTATTTTTTTAATTTTAATATCAGGGCCTTTTACACCCTACAAGTGTTCTAGTGTTAATATACGAGTATATTTGCCTATATGATATTTTTTGGTGTTTTTAAATAAAATGTAAGGGCCCTTAATAAATAATTTAAATAATGAGCAAGTCTATTTTTATTATTTCAGTGTGTGGACCAATTGGCGGTGGTTCAAAAAGAACTTCAAGGATGCGTCCAAGATGTAGATAAAACGAAAAAACTGTATTTCGATGAGGAACATTCAGCTCATGATGTACGAGATAAGGCGAAGGACATCGAAGAAAAGTCAGTCATATTTATTACATATGTAAACATATTATTGTATTAAACTATAATATTAAATGCACGTAGCACAATACACTAGTAATAGGGCTATATAAAAAAAACTCCCATATTCGTTAAGTATAGCTGAATGGAAAAACATTTGTCACATTTATTCAAGTATCTAAGTGATTGTATTTCATTTAAATATCTAAGAAAGTAATTGCATAAGTATTTTTATATCTTGCATTCACTTAGTAATGTTGCAGTAATTTGCATATACAATAGTTTTAATACAACCAGATTTATTTTGAAAAATCTCACAACGATTTTGTTTAACTTTCCTGGTATTTGTATAGAACTAAAAAGTTCTATATACTCGTATTTTCTTAAAAAGATGATTTAGTTTACTTTATTGTTATGATTTTACAGATGTAAAAAATTATATTTTCACAATGAAGTAAAAAAAAATTAGAAATTTTTAACATCTTTTTAGGTTAATTACATAATTATATCCAGAGGACTGGAACAGCACAATGGAAACAAAAGGAAGATAGCAATGGCAAAAAAAGCCTTCATTAAGAAGAGGAGATTATGTAGTAAAAGTTTGGAGTTAAGAAAAAGGGTGACTTATGAGATGTGTATAAGAACAGAAGAATGAAGAAAAATAAGATAGTTGTTGGGTAAAATGAGAAATTAGGAAGTACAAGATAAAAGAAGCAAGAGCGCTTTGCTGGAAGTACAAAAAAAAGAAACTTATTAAGACATGCAATTAGGAGAGTGAAGTCTTGAAAATGCATTGAAAGAATCAAAAAAAAGAAGAAAAGAGCCAAGGAAGAAGAATGAAGTTAATAGATGATTAAGACTGGAAACTATAAGGGGATGAAGGAGAAGACTTGGAACAGGGTTAGATGGAAACAGATCTAAGGAACCTGCCATTAGGTAAAACACCAATGAGAGAAAACAATTAAATTAAAACAAATTCAACTATTACAGGATTCATCACTGTGTGGCGATAAACATTTTTTTTTTGTTTATTAAGTAATTGTTATACCATACAGCACGGTCAATACATATAGGTCTTAGAACTGCACAAAGTAGCAGCTTTTAGTCTTAAAAAGTGTAAATCAATTAAGTAAACTGTGAGTAAAAGAGATTTTTTGAGTCAGTACAGTATATTTCATCACAGAAAATATTAAAGGCATTACGGGGAACATTAAATAAATAAAATCTATTGAACTACAGTGAAATTTTGTGTGTTTGACTTTCCACCATTTCGTGAGGGCAAGATATCAATCTTGGTATTTTGTGGTGAACCTCTGTTAAAATAGACCATCAAAAACATATTACTAGGTGAATTCACATGAATCAAAGGATGATGGCAAGTGACTAGTATTTCATATCTCACCCCACTAAACATTTAAAAATCCTCAAATTGATCATTTTTTTTTGTTTAAAATTGATCTAATCCATCTCAAAAGAAGTAAAAATGTTGAAGTATGTGTATACTTTTCTGTTAAAAGTACTTATAAAATTACGTAAATTATATCGACCAATCCCCATAAAATCACAATTACATCTGATACTTTTTATTTTTGCTATAAATTCTTTTTCATTACCACTCTTTAGATATAACTAGTATTTTTTTTTTTTTTTTTTTTTTTTTTTTTAATTATGCAAAATAATATCTTATACTAATTCTCGAACTTAATTAATTAATAATCTTATAAAATGTATAAATATGACAGTGCTGACAAAACTGTGTGTTAAGCTATATGTAATTAATACAGTTCATATGTTACTCAAAGCCTCAAAGTCTTGAATGTAGAATAACTTTTAAATAAGTAGCGAGTACAAAAGAACATATCCATCTGACAAAAAAAATTTAATAATGTGAAAAACAAATTTAAGATAATATTATTTAAAGTCTGGGCTATTATCCAATATCTAATAATAGTAGTCATAACCTAATAATCATACAATATGTATTAACCTTTTAGAAAATATGACGATGCTGACAAAACTGTGCATTTGCACTTAATATTGTACATGTAAAATTACCCATCTTCCAGAAATAGATTACAGGATAATTTTAAAACAACTAGAGAGTATAAATGATAACACATTAATTTGAAACAAAAATTAATGATTACGTTAATTTAACTATAGGACTATTAATAAAAGGCATCTGAAACAAAAAAAAAGATATTTTAATATATGATACAAAAATTAACTAAATTTTGATTTAATTAACTAAAAAATGATTTAATTATTAGCTTTTATTTATGAATAAAAGCTAATAATTTGATAAAATGTATAAAAAGTTTGAAAATATGACATTGCTGACAAAACTGAATGTTTTACTTGAATGTAATTAATATGGTATATATATGTTTTGTTTTAATATAGTACATATATAGTACATTTATGTTTACAGCCTCAAATTCTTGAATATAGAATAACGTTTAAATATGTAGCCAGTACAAATCCATCTGAAAACAAAAATTAATATATTAACTATAGGTCTATTTATTTAATAAATATTAATAATAATAAAAAACTTATAAACTGTTTGAAAATAAGAACTACTCATAGTGCAATATATTAGAAAAATAATTCTTAAATAAATAGAATATATACATACATGATAATATATGTATGCGAAGAAAAATTAAAAATATTTTACTAGTTGAAAAAAAATTATATCAATTAAATTTAATTTATTTAAAATTACAAAAAAAAAAATTAAAAAAAATTTAATGATACAACAATAAATGATTATATTAACAATCATATTTTACTGGTAGATAGCAAAATTTATTTATAATTCCCATAAAAAATGTGATAATGATAATGAAAAAACTCACTGTACATGCAGTATACCCACAGCAAAAAAGTGATGAATGTAATATTTAAATGATAACAGGCAGCTGAAACAAAATTAAAGATATTTTAATAGTACGATACAAAACTTTTTGATTTATTTTACTAAAAAAATAAGGCTATTTATGAATAAAAGCTAATAATCTGATAAAATGTATAAAAAGTTAAAAACTATGACAATGCTGACTCAACCGTGTGTTACCTGTATGTAATTATTAAAGTACATATATGATCCTCATAGCCTAATAGTCTTGAATATAGAATAACTTTCAAATAAGTAGCCACTACAATAACGATACATCCATCTGAAAAAAAATGTATAATATGAAACATAAATTAAAAATAATATTCTTTTGAAAAAGGATTATTATCCAATATATTATAATGAATAGTAGTTAAAACTTATTAATCACCTTTAGAAAATATGATGTTTCTCACAAAACTGTGTATTACCACTATGCAATTAATAAATTTAAATGACACATGCTATTAAAAAAAAAATAAAACTATTTTAATAGTATGATACAATAACTTATAATAATATTATTTAAAGTTTAGGCTAATATCGAATATCACTTAATAATAAGAATCTAATAATCATACAAAATGTATAAATATTAACGGAGTATATAAATACTCTGACTAAACCCTATGTTACTACCATGAATTTAATATTATCATTGATATATCACTCACATCCCAAAATCTTGAAAGCAGGATAACCTGAAAATATGCAGGGAGTACAAAATGTTAACACATCGATCTGAAACAAAAATTAATGATTTTATTATATTAGCTATAAATTTCTTTTAATCATTTAAACTATATGTACCACAACGTAATAATTACTGTACATGAAGCATTACTTACACCAAAAAAGTGTTGAATTTAAAATTTAAATGATAAAAGGCATCTGAAACAAAAAAAAAATATTTTAATATTATGATACAAAAATTAACTAAATTTTGATTTAATTAACTAAAAAATGATTTAATTATTAGCTTTTATTTATGAATAAAAGCTAATAATTTGATAAAATGTATAAAAAGTTTGAAAATATGACATTGCTGACAAAACTGAATGTTTTACTTGCATGTAATTAATATGGTATATATATGTTTTGTTTTAATATAGTACATATATAGTACATTTATGTTTACAGCCTCAAATTCTTGAATATAGAATAACGTTTAAATATGTAGCCAGTACAAATCCATCTGAAAACAAAAGTTAATATATTAACTATAGGTCTATTTATTTAATAAATATTAATAATAATAAAAAATTTATAAACTGTTTGAAAATAAGAACTACTCATAGTGCAATATATTAGAAAGTTAATTCTTAAATAAATAGAATATATACATACATGATAATATATGTATGCGAAGAAAAATTAAAAATATTTTACTTGTTGAAAAAAAGTTATATGAATTAAATTTAATTTATTTAAAGTTACAAAAAAAAATATTAAAAAAAATTTAATGATACAACAATAAATGATTATATTAACAATCATATTTTACTGGTAGATAGCAAAATTTATTTATAATTCCCATAAAAAATGTGATAATGATAATGAAAAAACTGACTGTACATGCAGTATACTTACAGTAAAAAATTTTTGAATGTAAAATTAAAATGATAAAAGGCATCTGAAACAAAAATAAAAATATTTTAACAGTATCATACAAAAACTATTAATTTAATGCACTAAAAAAATAAGACTATTTATGAATATTAGCTAATAATATGATAAAATGTATAAAACGTTTGAAAATACCACAATGCTGAAGAAACTGCGAGTTACCTTGTATGTAAATAATAAAGTACATAGCCTCACAGTCTTTAATAGAGAATAACATTTAAATATGTAGCCAGTAAAAATCCTTCTGAAAACAAAAATTTATATATTAACTATAGGTCTATTATTTAATAAATATTTTCGATGATAAAAAAGTTTGAAAATATGAATTACTCATAGTGCAGAATATTAGAAATTTATTATTTAAATAAATAGGAAGTAAACATGATAACATAAATATGCGATCAAAAAATAGAAATATTTTACTAGTAAAAAAAAAATTCTATTAAATTAATTTTAATTTATTTAAAATTCTAAAATAAAACACCATATACAACCTAAAAAAAAAATTAATGATACAACTATAAATGATAACATTAATAATCATATTGTGCTAGTAAATAAAATAATTTATTTCTAATCGCAAAAGACATTAATCCCATAAAAAATGTGATAATAATAATGAAAAAACTGTATGTACCACTACGTAATTATTACTGTACACGGAGTTTTACCCACAGCAAAAAATTGTTGAATGTATGATTTAAATGAAAACAGGCATCTGAGCACAAAAATAAAGGTATAATAAAATAAGACTATAAGACAAATAAGACTATTTTCGAATATTAGCTAATAATATGATAAAATGTATAAAACGTTTGAAAATACCACAATGCTGAAGAAACTGCGAGTTACCTTGTACGTAAATAATAAAGTACATAGCCTCACAGTCTTGAATATAGAATAACTTTTAAATAAGTAGCCAGTAAAAATGATGATACAACCATCTGAAAAAAAAAATTAATAATATGAAACATAAATTAATAATAATATTCGTTTTGAAAATGGATTATTATCCAATATATTATAATTAAATAGTAGTTTTAACTTAATAATCACCTTTCAGAAAATATGATGTTTCTGACAAAACTGTGTATAACCACTATGCAATAAATGCATTTAAATGATTACACGTGCCTCTGAAACAAAAATAGAAATATTTTAATACGATAAAAAAGTTTTTGATTTAATTAACTAAAAAAATAAGACTATTTATGAATAAAGGCTAATAATCTGATAAAACGTATAAAAAGTTATAAACTATGACAATGCTGACAGAACTGTGTGTTACCTGTATGTAATTAAACAAGTACATATATGATCCTCATAGCCTCATAGTCTGGAATATAGAATAACGTTTAAATAAGTAGCCAGTACAAATGATGATATATCCATCTGAAAAAAAAATTAATTATATGAAACATAAATTAATAATAATATACTTTTGAAAAAGAATTATTCAAATTATATTGTAATAAACAGTGGTTAAAACTTAATATCCACCTTTTAGAGAATATGATGTTTTTGACAAAACTGTGTATTGCCACTATGCAATTAATGAATTTAAATGATTACACATGCCTCTGAAACAAAAATAGAACTATTTTAAGAGAATAATACAATAACTAATTATAATATTATTTAAACTTTAAGACTATTATCGAATATCACTTAATAATAAGTATCTAATAATCATACAAAATGTATAATCATTAACAAAGTATATAAAGACGCTGACAAAACTCTGTTACCACCATGAAATTAATACTATCAATGATACATTACTCATATCCCAGAATCATGAAAGCAGGATAATCGTAGGGATTACAAAATGTTAACACATCGATCTGAAACAAAAATAAATGATTATATAATATTAACTATAGGTCTATTATTGAATAAATTTTTTTAATCATATAAAAAATATAAACTGTGATTACCAAAAGGTAATAATTAGTGTACATGGAGCATTCTTACAGCAATAAAGTGTTGAATTTGAAATTTAAATGATAACAGGCATCTGAAACAGAAAAAAAGTTATTTTAATAGTATGATACAAAAATTATTGATTTAATTAAATATAAAAATAAGAGTATTTATGAATAAAAGCTAAAATAATCTGATAAAATGTATAAAAATTTGAAAATATGACATTGCTGACAAAACTGAATGTTTTACCTGAATGTAATTAATATAGTACATATATGTTCCTCACAGCCAGGAAGTATTGAATATAGAATAACATTTAATATGTAGCCAGTACAAATCCATCTGTAAACAAAAATTAATTATTAACTATAGGTCTATTATTTAATAAATATTTATCATATAAAAGATATAAACTGTTTGAAAAAATACTTAAAGTGCAGAATATTAGAAACTTGATTTTTATATAAATTGGAAGTAAACATAACATATGTATGCGAAGAAAAAATAAAAATACTTTACTAGTCGAAAAAAAATTATATCAATAAAATTTAATTTATTTAAAATACTACAAAATAATTAAAAATAAAATTAATGATAAATGATATAAATGATTATATTAACAATCATATTTTGCTAGATTTATTTTTAATTCCCATAACAAATGGTAATGAAAAAACTCACTGTACATGCTTTATACCCACAGCAAAAAAGTGATGAATGTAATATTTAAATGATAACAGGCAGCTGAAACAAAATTAAACATATTTTAATAGTACGGTACAAAACGTTTTGATTTATTTTACTAAAAAAATAAGACTTTTTATGAATAAAAGCTAATAATCTGATAAATGTATAAAAAGTTAAAAACTATGACAATGCTGACTCAACCATGTGTTACCTGTATTTAATTATTAAAGTACATATATGATCCTCATAGCCTCATAGTCTTGAATATAGAATAACTTTCAAATAAGTAGCCACTACAATAACGATACATCCATCTGAAAAAAAATGTATAATATGAAACATAAATTAAAAATAATATTCTTTTGAAAAAGGATTATTATCCAATATATTATAATGAATAGTAGTTAAAACTTATTAATCACCTTTAGAAAATATGATGTTTCTCACAAAACTGTGTATTACCACTATGCAATTAATAAATTTAAATGACACATGCTATTAAAATAAAAATAAAAATATTTTAATAGTATGATACAATAACTTATAATAATATTATTTAAAGTTTAGGCTAATATCGAATATCACTTAATAATAAGAATCTAATAATCATACAAAATGTATAAATATTAACGGAGTATATAAATACTCTGACTAAACCCTATGTTACTACCATGAATTTAATATTATCATTGATATATCACTCACATCCCAAAATCTTGAAAGCAGGATAACCTGAAAATATGCAGGGAGTACAAAATGTTAACACATCGATTTGAAACAAAAATTAATGATTTTATTATATTAGCTATAAATTCTTTTAATCATTTAAACTATATGTACCACAACGTAATAATTACTGTACATGAAGCATTACTTACACCAAAAAAGTGTTGAATTTAAAATTTAAATGATAAAAGGCATCTGAAACAAAAAAAAAATATTTTAATATTATGATACAAAAATTAACTAAATTTTGATTTAATTAACTAAAAAATGATTTAATTATTAGCTTTTATTTATGAATAAAAGCTAATAATTTGATAAAATGTATAAAAAGTTTGAAAATATGACATTGCTGACAAAACTGAATGTTTTACTTGCATGTAATTAATATGGTATATATATGTTTTGTTTTAATATAGTACATATATAGTACATTTATGTTTACAGCCTCAAATTCTTGAATATAGAATAACGTTTAAATATGTAGCCAGTACAAATCCATCTGAAAACAAAAGTTAATATATTAACTATAGGTCTATTTATTTAATAAATATTAATAATAATAAAAAATTTATAAACTGTTTGAAAATAAGAACTACTCATAGTGCAATATATTAGAAAGTTAATTCTTAAATAAATAGAATATATACATACATGATAATATATGTATGCGAAGAAAAATTAAAAATATTTTACTTGTTGAAAAAAAAATTATATGAATTAAATTTAATTTATTTAAAGTTACAAAAAAAAATATTAAAAAAAATTTAATGATACAACAATAAATGATTATATTAACAATCATATTTTACTGGTAGATAGCAAAATTTATTTATAATTCCCATAAAAAATGTGATAATGATAATGAAAAAACTGACTGTACATGCAATATACTTACAGTAAAAAATTTTTGAATGTAAAATTAAAATGATAAAAGGCATCTGAAACAAAAATAAAAATATTTTAACAGTATCATACAAAAACTATTAATTTAATGCACTAAAAAAATAAGACTATTTATGAATATTAGCTAATAATATGATAAAATGTATAAAACGTTTGAAAATACCACAATGCTGAAGAAACTGCGAGTTACCTTGTATGTAAATAATAAAGTACATAGCCTCACAGTCTTTAATAGAGAATAACATTTAAATATGTAGCCAGTAAAAATCCTTCTGAAAACAAAAATTTATATATTAACTATAGGTCTATTATTTAATAAATATATACGATGATAAAAAAGTTAAAAACTGTTTGAAAATATCAATTACTCATAGTGCAGAATATTAGAAATTTAATATTTAAATAAATATGAAGTAAACATGATAACATAAATATGCGATCAAAGAACAGAAATATTTTACTAGTAAAAAAAAAAAAATTCTATTAAATTAATTTTAATTTATTTAAAATTCTAAAATAAAACACCATATACAACCTAAAAAAAAATTAATGATACAACTATAAATGATAACATTAATAATCATATTGTGCTAGTAAATAAAATAATTTATTTCTAATCGCAAAAGACATTAATCCCATAAAAAATGTGATAATAATAATGAAAAAACTGTATGTACCATTACGTAATTATTACTGTAGACGGAGTTTTACCCACAGCAAAAAATTGTTGTATGTAAAATTTAAATGAAAACAGGCATCTGAGCACAAAAATAAAGATATTTTAACAGTATGATACAAAAACTATTCATTTAATTAACTAAAAAAATAAGACTATTTTTGAATATGAGCTAATAATCTGATAAAATGTATAAAAAGTTAAAAACTATGACAATGCTGACAGAACTGTGTGTTACTTGTATGTAACAAAGTACATATATGATCCTCATAGCCTCATAGGCTTGAATATAGAATAACTTTTAAATAAGTAGCCAGTAAAAATGATGATACAACCATCTGAAAAAAAAATATTAATAATATGAAACATAAATTAATAATAATATTCGTTTTGAAAATGGATTATTATCCAATATATTATAATTATAATATAGTACTTATAATATATTATAATATAGTAGTTTTAACTTAAATAATCACCTTTTAGAAAATATGATGTTTCTGACAAAACTGTGTATTACCAGTATGCAATTAATGAATTGAAATGATTACACATGCCTCTGAAACAAAAATAGAACGATACAAAAATTTTTGATTTAATTAACTAAAAAAATAAGACTATTTATGAATAAAAGCTAATAATCTGATAAAATGTATAAAAAGTTTGAAAAAAAAACATTGCAGACAAAACTATAATAATTTAATTAATACTATAATACTTTAATTAATACTATAATAATTTAATTAATATAGTACATATATGTTCCTCACAGCCTCAACGTCTTTAGTATAGAATAACATTTAAATATGTAGTCAGTAAAAATCCATCTGAAAACAAAAATTTATATATTAACTATTATTTAATAAAAATTTACGATGATAAAAAAAAGTTATAAACTGTTTGAAAATATGAATTACTCATAGTGCAGAATATTAGAAATTTATTATTTAAATAAATAGGAAGTAAACATGATAACATAAATATGCGATCAAAAAATAGAAATATTTTACTAGTAAAAAAAAAAAATTCTATGTAATTAATTAAATTTATTTAAAATTATAAAATAAAACACCATATACAACCTAAAAAAAAAATTAATGATACAACTATAAATGATAACATTAATAATCATATTATGCTAGTAAATAAAATAATTTATTTCTAATCGCAAAAGACATTAATCGAATAAAAAATGTGATAATAATAATGAAAAAACTGTATGTACCACTACGTAATTATTACTGCGCACGGAGTTTTACCCAAAGCAAAAAATTGTTGAATGTAAAATTTAAATGAAAACAGGCATCTCAGCACAAAAATAAAGATATTTTAACAGTATGATACAAAAACTATTCATTTAATTAACCAAAAAAATAAGACTATTTTTGAATATGAGCTAATAATCTGATAAAATGTATAAAAAGTTAAAAACTATGACAATGCTGACTCAACCGTGTGTTACCTGTATGTAATTATTAAAGTACATATATGATCCTCATAGCCTCATAGTCTTGAATATAGAATAACTTTCAAATAAGTAGCCACTACAATAACGATACATCCATCTGAAAAAAAATGTATAATATGAAACATAAATTAAAAATAATATTCTTTTGAAACAGGATTATCCAATATATTATAATGAATAGTAGTTAAAACTTATTAATCACCTTTAGAAAATATGATGTTTCTCACAAAACTGTGTATTACCACTATGCAATTAATAAATTTAAATGATGACACATGCCTATAAAACAAGAATAAAAATATTTTAATAGTATGATACAATAACTTATAATAATATTATTTAAAGTTTAGGCTAATATCGAATATCACTTAATAATAAGAATCTAATAATCATACAAAATGTATAAATATTAACGGAGTATATAAATACTCTGACTAAACCCTATGTTACTACCATGAATTTAATATTATCATTGATATATCACTCACATCCCAAAATCTTGAAAGCAGGATAACCTGAAAATATGCAGGGAGTACAAAATGTTAACACATCGATCTGAAACAAAAATTAATGATTTTATTATATTAGCTATAAATTCTTTTAATCATTTAAACTGTATGTACCACAACGTAATAATTACTGTACATGAAGCATTACTTACACCAAAAAAGTGTTGAATTTAAAATTTAAATGATAAAAGGCATCTGAAACAAAAAAAAAATATTTTAATATTATGATACAAAAATTAACTAAATTTTGATTTAATTAACTAAAAAATGATTTAATTATTAGCTTTTATTTATGAATAAAAGCTAATAATTTGATAAAATGTATAAAAAGTTTGAAAATATGACATTGCTGACAAAACTGAATGTTTTACTTGCATGTAATTAATATGGTATATATATGTTTTGTTTTAATATAGTACATATATAGTACATTTATGTTTACAGCCTCAAATTCTTGAATATAGAATAACGTTTAAATATGTAGCCAGTACAAATCCATCTGAAAACAAAAGTTAATATATTAACTATAGGTCTATTTATTTAATAAATATTAATAATAATAAAAAACTTATAAACTGTTTGAAAATAAGAACTACTCATAGTGCAATATATAAGAAAGTTAATTCTTAAATAAATAGAATATATACATACATGATAATATATGTATGCGAAGAAAAATTAAAAATATTTTACTAGTTGAAAAAAAAATTACATCAATTAAATTTAATTTATTTAAAATTACAAAAAAAAATTAAAAAAAATTTAATGATACAACAATAAATGATTATATTAACAATCATATTTTACTGGTAGATAGCAAAATTTATTTATAATTCCCATAAGAATGTGATAATGATAATGAAAAAACTGACTGTACATGCAGTATACTTACAGCAAAAAATTGTTGAATGTAAAATTAAAATGATAAAAGGCATCTGAAACAAAAATAAAAATATTTTAATAGTATCATACAAAAACTATTCATTTAATGCACTAAAAAAATAAGACTATTTATGAATATTAGCTAATAATATGATATAATGTATAAAACGTTTGAAAATACCACAATGCTGAAGAAACTGCGAGTTACCTTGTATGTAAATAATAAAGTACATAGCCTCACAGTCTTGAATATAGAATAACTTTTAAATAAGTAGCCAGTACAAATGATGATACATCCATCTGAAAAAAAAAATTATAATATGAAACATAAAATATTAAAAATATTCTTTTGAAAAAGGATTATTATCCAATATATTATAATTTAATAGTAGTTTTAACTTAATAATCACCTTTCAGAAAATATGATGTTTCTGACAAAACTGTGTATAACCACTATGCAATAAATGCATTTAAATGATTACACGTGCCTCTGAAACAAAAATAGAAATATTTTAATACGATAAAAAAGTTTTTGATTTAATTAACTAAAAAAATAAGACTATTTATGAATAAAGGCTAATAATCTGATAAAATGTATAAAAAGTTAAAAACTATGACAATGCTGACAGAACTGTGTGTTACCTGTATGTAATTAAACAAGTACATATATGATCCTCATAGCCTCATAGTCTGGAATATAGAATAACGTTTAAATAAGTAGCCAGTACAAATGATGATATATCCATCTGAAAAAAAAATTAATTATATGAAACATAAATTAATAATAATATACTTTTGAAAAAGAATTATTCAAATTATATTGTAATAAACAGTGGTTAAAACTTAATATCCACCTTTTAGAGAATATGATGTTTTTGACAAAACTGTGTATTGCCACTATGCAATTAATGAATTTAAATGATTACACATGCCTCTGAAACAAAAATAGAACTATTTTAAGAGAATAATACAATAACTAATTATAATATTATTTAAACTTTAAGACTATTATCGAATATCACTTAATAATAAGTATCTAATAATCATACAAAATGTATAATCATTAACAAAGTATATAAAGACGCTGACAAAACTCTGTTACCACCATGAAATTAATACTATCAATGATACATTACTCATAACCCAGAATCATGAAAGCAGGATAATCGTAGGGATTACAAAATGTTAACACATCGATCTGAAACAAAAATAAATGATTATATAATATTAACTATAGGTCTATTATTGAATAAATTTTTTTAATCATATAAAAAATATAAACTGTGATTACCAAAAGGTAATAATTAGTGTACATGGAGCATTCTTACAGCAATAAAGTGTTGAATTTGAAATTTAAATGATAACAGGCATCTGAAACAGAAAAAAAGTTATTTTAATAGTATGATACAAAAATTATTGATTTAATTAAATATAAAAATAAGAGTATTTATGAATAAAAGCTAAAATAATCTGATAAAATGTATAAAAATTTGAAAATATGACATTGCTGACAAAACTGAATGTTTTACCTGAATGTAATTAATATAGTACATATATGTTCCTCACAGCCAGGAAGTATTGAATATAGAATAACATTTAATATGTAGCCAGTACAAATCCATCTGTAAACAAAAATTAATTATTAACTATAGGTCTATTATTTAATAAATATTTATCATATAAAAGATATAAACTGTTTGAAAAAATACTTAAAGTGCAGAATATTAGAAACTTAATTTTTATATAAATTGGAAGTAAACATAACATATGTATGCGAAGAAAAAATAAAAATACTTTACTAGTCGAAAAAAAATTATATCAATAAAATTTAAATTATTTGAAATACTAAAAAATAATTAAAAATAAATTTAATGATACAACATAAATGATTATATTTACAATCATATTTTGCTAGATTTATTTATAATTCCCATAAAAAATGTGATAATGATAATGAAAAAACTCACTGGGCGTGCAGTATACCCACAGCAAAAAAGTGATGAATGTAATATTTAAATGATAACAGGCAGCTGAAACAAAATTAAACATATTTTAATAGTACGATACAAAACTTTTTGATTTATTTTACTAAAAAAATAAGACTATTTATGAATAAAAGCTAATAATCTGATAAAATGTATAAAAAGTTAAAAACTATGACAATGCTGACTCAACCGTGTGTTACCTGTATGTAATTATTAAAGTACATATATGATCCTCATAGCCTCATAGTCTTGAATATAGAATAACTTTTAAATAAGTAGCCAGTAAAAATGATGATACAACCATCTGAAAAAAAAAATTAATAATATGAAACATAAATTAATAATAATATTCGTTTTGAAAATGGATTATTATCCAATATATTATAATTAAATAGTAGTTTTAACTTAATAATCACCTTTTAGAAAATATGATGTTTCTGACAAAACTGTGTATTACCACTATGCAATTAATGAATTGAAATTATTACACATGCCTCTGAAACAAAAATAGAAATATCTTAATAGTACGATACAAAAATTTTTGATTTAATTAACTAAAAAAATAAGACTATTTATGAATAAAAGCTAATAATCTGATAAAATGTATAAAAAGTTTGAAAAAAAAAACATTGCAGACAAAACTGAATGTAAAACATTCAGTTTTGTTACTATAATAATTTAATTAATATAGTACATATATGTTCCTCACAGCCTCAAAGTCTTTAATATAGAATAACATTTAAATATGTAGTCAGTAAAAATCCATCTGAAAACAAAAATTTATATATTAACTATAGGTCTATTATTTAATAAATATTTACGATGATAAAAAAGTTTGAAAATATGAATTACTCATAGTGCAGAATATTAGAAATTTATTATTTAAATAAATAGGAAGTAAACATGATAACATAAATATGCGATCAAAAAATAGAAATATTTTACTAGTAAAAAAAAAATTCTATTAAATTAATTTTAATTTATTTAAAATTCTAAAATAAAACACCATATACAACCTAAAAAAAAAATTAATGATACAACTATAAATGATAACATTAATAATCATATTGTGCTAGTAAATAAAATAATTTATTTCTAATCGCAAAAGACATTAATCCCATAAAAAATGTGATAATAATAATGAAAAAACTGTATGTACCACTACGTAATTATTACTGTACACGGAGTTTTACCCACAGCAAAAAATTGTTGAATGTATGATTTAAATGAAAACAGGCATCTGAGCACAAAAATAAAGGTATAATAAAATAAGACTATAAGACAAATAAGACTATTTTCGAATATTAGCTAATAATATGATAAAATGTATAAAACGTTTGAAAATACCACAATGCTGAAGAAACTGCGAGTTACCTTGTACGTAAATAATAAAGTACATAGCCTCACAGTCTTGAATATAGAATAACTTTTAAATAAGTAGCCAGTAAAAATGATGATACAACCATCTGAAAAAAAAAATTAATAATATGAAACATAAATTAATAATAATATTCGTTTTGAAAATGGATTATTATCCAATATATTATAATTAAATAGTAGTTTTAACTTAATAATCACCTTTCAGAAAATATGATGTTTCTGACAAAACTGTGTATAACCACTATGCAATAAATGCATTTAAATGATTACACGTGCCTCTGAAACAAAAATAGAAATATTTTAATACGATAAAAAAGTTTTTGATTTAATTAACTAAAAAAATAAGACTATTTATGAATAAAGGCTAATAATCTGATAAAACGTATAAAAAGTTATAAACTATGACAATGCTGACAGAACTGTGTGTTACCTGTATGTAATTAAACAAGTACATATATGATCCTCATAGCCTCATAGTCTGGAATATAGAATAACGTTTAAATAAGTAGCCAGTACAAATGATGATATATCCATCTGAAAAAAAAATTAATTATATGAAACATAAATTAATAATAATATACTTTTGAAAAAGAATTATTCAAATTATATTGTAATAAACAGTGGTTAAAACTTAATATCCACCTTTTAGAGAATATGATGTTTTTGACAAAACTGTGTATTGCCACTATGCAATTAATGAATTTAAATGATTACACATGCCTCTGAAACAAAAATAGAACTATTTTAAGAGAATAATACAATAACTAATTATAATATTATTTAAACTTTAAGACTATTATCGAATATCACTTAATAATAAGTATCTAATAATCATACAAAATGTATAATCATTAACAAAGTATATAAAGACGCTGACAAAACTCTGTTACCACCATGAAATTAATACTATCAATGATACATTACTCATATCCCAGAATCATGAAAGCAGGATAATCGTAGGGATTACAAAATGTTAACACATCGATCTGAAACAAAAATAAATGATTATATAATATTAACTATAGGTCTATTATTGAATAAATTTTTTTAATCATATAAAAAATATAAACTGTGATTACCAAAAGGTAATAATTAGTGTACATGGAGCATTCTTACAGCAATAAAGTGTTGAATTTGAAATTTAAATGATAACAGGCATCTGAAACAGAAAAAAAGTTATTTTAATAGTATGATACAAAAATTATTGATTTAATTAAATATAAAAATAAGAGTATTTATGAATAAAAGCTAAAATAATCTGATAAAATGTATAAAAATTTGAAAATATGACATTGCTGACAAAACTGAATGTTTTACCTGAATGTAATTAATATAGTACATATATGTTCCTCACAGCCAGGAAGTATTGAATATAGAATAACATTTAATATGTAGCCAGTACAAATCCATCTGTAAACAAAAATTAATTATTAACTATAGGTCTATTATTTAATAAATATTTATCATATAAAAGATATAAACTGTTTGAAAAAATACTTAAAGTGCAGAATATTAGAAACTTGATTTTTATATAAATTGGAAGTAAACATAACATATGTATGCGAAGAAAAAATAAAAATACTTTACTAGTCGAAAAAAAATTATATCAATAAAATTTAATTTATTTAAAATACTACAAAATAATTAAAAATAAAATTAATGATAAATGATATAAATGATTATATTAACAATCATATTTTGCTAGATTTATTTTTAATTCCCATAACAAATGGTAATGAAAAAACTCACTGTACATGCTTTATACCCACAGCAAAAAAGTGATGAATGTAATATTTAAATGATAACAGGCAGCTGAAACAAAATTAAACATATTTTAATAGTACGGTACAAAACGTTTTGATTTATTTTACTAAAAAAATAAGACTTTTTATGAATAAAAGCTAATAATCTGATAAATGTATAAAAAGTTAAAAACTATGACAATGCTGACTCAACCATGTGTTACCTGTATTTAATTATTAAAGTACATATATGATCCTCATAGCCTCATAGTCTTGAATATAGAATAACTTTCAAATAAGTAGCCACTACAATAACGATACATCCATCTGAAAAAAAATGTATAATATGAAACATAAATTAAAAATAATATTCTTTTGAAAAAGGATTATTATCCAATATATTATAATGAATAGTAGTTAAAACTTATTAATCACCTTTAGAAAATATGATGTTTCTCACAAAACTGTGTATTACCACTATGCAATTAATAAATTTAAATGACACATGCTATTAAAATAAAAATAAAAATATTTTAATAGTATGATACAATAACTTATAATAATATTATTTAAAGTTTAGGCTAATATCGAATATCACTTAATAATAAGAATCTAATAATCATACAAAATGTATAAATATTAACGGAGTATATAAATACTCTGACTAAACCCTATGTTACTACCATGAATTTAATATTATCATTGATATATCACTCACATCCCAAAATCTTGAAAGCAGGATAACCTGAAAATATGCAGGGAGTACAAAATGTTAACACATCGATTTGAAACAAAAATTAATGATTTTATTATATTAGCTATAAATTCTTTTAATCATTTAAACTATATGTACCACAACGTAATAATTACTGTACATGAAGCATTACTTACACCAAAAAAGTGTTGAATTTAAAATTTAAATGATAAAAGGCATCTGAAACAAAAAAAAAATATTTTAATATTATGATACAAAAATTAACTAAATTTTGATTTAATTAACTAAAAAATGATTTAATTATTAGCTTTTATTTATGAATAAAAGCTAATAATTTGATAAAATGTATAAAAAGTTTGAAAATATGACATTGCTGACAAAACTGAATGTTTTACTTGCATGTAATTAATATGGTATATATATGTTTTGTTTTAATATAGTACATATATAGTACATTTATGTTTACAGCCTCAAATTCTTGAATATAGAATAACGTTTAAATATGTAGCCAGTACAAATCCATCTGAAAACAAAAGTTAATATATTAACTATAGGTCTATTTATTTAATAAATATTAATAATAATAAAAAATTTATAAACTGTTTGAAAATAAGAACTACTCATAGTGCAATATATTAGAAAGTTAATTCTTAAATAAATAGAATATATACATACATGATAATATATGTATGCGAAGAAAAATTAAAAATATTTTACTTGTTGAAAAAAAAATTATATGAATTAAATTTAATTTATTTAAAGTTACAAAAAAAAATATTAAAAAAAATTTAATGATACAACAATAAATGATTATATTAACAATCATATTTTACTGGTAGATAGCAAAATTTATTTATAATTCCCATAAAAAATGTGATAATGATAATGAAAAAACTGACTGTACATGCAATATACTTACAGTAAAAAATTTTTGAATGTAAAATTAAAATGATAAAAGGCATCTGAAACAAAAATAAAAATATTTTAACAGTATCATACAAAAACTATTAATTTAATGCACTAAAAAAATAAGACTATTTATGAATATTAGCTAATAATATGATAAAATGTATAAAACGTTTGAAAATACCACAATGCTGAAGAAACTGCGAGTTACCTTGTATGTAAATAATAAAGTACATAGCCTCACAGTCTTTAATAGAGAATAACATTTAAATATGTAGCCAGTAAAAATCCTTCTGAAAACAAAAATTTATATATTAACTATAGGTCTATTATTTAATAAATATATACGATGATAAAAAAGTTAAAAACTGTTTGAAAATATCAATTACTCATAGTGCAGAATATTAGAAATTTAATATTTAAATAAATATGAAGTAAACATGATAACATAAATATGCGATCAAAGAACAGAAATATTTTACTAGTAAAAAAAAAAAAATTCTATTAAATTAATTTTAATTTATTTAAAATTCTAAAATAAAACACCATATACAACCTAAAAAAAAATTAATGATACAACTATAAATGATAACATTAATAATCATATTGTGCTAGTAAATAAAATAATTTATTTCTAATCGCAAAAGACATTAATCCCATAAAAAATGTGATAATAATAATGAAAAAACTGTATGTACCATTACGTAATTATTACTGTAGACGGAGTTTTACCCACAGCAAAAAATTGTTGTATGTAAAATTTAAATGAAAACAGGCATCTGAGCACAAAAATAAAGATATTTTAACAGTATGATACAAAAACTATTCATTTAATTAACTAAAAAAATAAGACTATTTTTGAATATGAGCTAATAATCTGATAAAATGTATAAAAAGTTAAAAACTATGACAATGCTGACAGAACTGTGTGTTACTTGTATGTAACAAAGTACATATATGATCCTCATAGCCTCATAGGCTTGAATATAGAATAACTTTTAAATAAGTAGCCAGTAAAAATGATGATACAACCATCTGAAAAAAAAATATTAATAATATGAAACATAAATTAATAATAATATTCGTTTTGAAAATGGATTATTATCCAATATATTATAATTATAATATAGTACTTATAATATATTATAATATAGTAGTTTTAACTTAAATAATCACCTTTTAGAAAATATGATGTTTCTGACAAAACTGTGTATTACCAGTATGCAATTAATGAATTGAAATGATTACACATGCCTCTGAAACAAAAATAGAACGATACAAAAATTTTTGATTTAATTAACTAAAAAAATAAGACTATTTATGAATAAAAGCTAATAATCTGATAAAATGTATAAAAAGTTTGAAAAAAAAACATTGCAGACAAAACTATAATAATTTAATTAATACTATAATACTTTAATTAATACTATAATAATTTAATTAATATAGTACATATATGTTCCTCACAGCCTCAACGTCTTTAGTATAGAATAACATTTAAATATGTAGTCAGTAAAAATCCATCTGAAAACAAAAATTTATATATTAACTATTATTTAATAAAAATTTACGATGATAAAAAAAAGTTATAAACTGTTTGAAAATATGAATTACTCATAGTGCAGAATATTAGAAATTTATTATTTAAATAAATAGGAAGTAAACATGATAACATAAATATGCGATCAAAAAATAGAAATATTTTACTAGTAAAAAAAAAAAATTCTATGTAATTAATTAAATTTATTTAAAATTATAAAATAAAACACCATATACAACCTAAAAAAAAAATTAATGATACAACTATAAATGATAACATTAATAATCATATTATGCTAGTAAATAAAATAATTTATTTCTAATCGCAAAAGACATTAATCGAATAAAAAATGTGATAATAATAATGAAAAAACTGTATGTACCACTACGTAATTATTACTGCGCACGGAGTTTTACCCAAAGCAAAAAATTGTTGAATGTAAAATTTAAATGAAAACAGGCATCTCAGCACAAAAATAAAGATATTTTAACAGTATGATACAAAAACTATTCATTTAATTAACCAAAAAAATAAGACTATTTTTGAATATGAGCTAATAATCTGATAAAATGTATAAAAAGTTAAAAACTATGACAATGCTGACTCAACCGTGTGTTACCTGTATGTAATTATTAAAGTACATATATGATCCTCATAGCCTCATAGTCTTGAATATAGAATAACTTTCAAATAAGTAGCCACTACAATAACGATACATCCATCTGAAAAAAAATGTATAATATGAAACATAAATTAAAAATAATATTCTTTTGAAACAGGATTATCCAATATATTATAATGAATAGTAGTTAAAACTTATTAATCACCTTTAGAAAATATGATGTTTCTCACAAAACTGTGTATTACCACTATGCAATTAATAAATTTAAATGATGACACATGCCTATAAAACAAGAATAAAAATATTTTAATAGTATGATACAATAACTTATAATAATATTATTTAAAGTTTAGGCTAATATCGAATATCACTTAATAATAAGAATCTAATAATCATACAAAATGTATAAATATTAACGGAGTATATAAATACTCTGACTAAACCCTATGTTACTACCATGAATTTAATATTATCATTGATATATCACTCACATCCCAAAATCTTGAAAGCAGGATAACCTGAAAATATGCAGGGAGTACAAAATGTTAACACATCGATCTGAAACAAAAATTAATGATTTTATTATATTAGCTATAAATTCTTTTAATCATTTAAACTGTATGTACCACAACGTAATAATTACTGTACATGAAGCATTACTTACACCAAAAAAGTGTTGAATTTAAAATTTAAATGATAAAAGGCATCTGAAACAAAAAAAAAATATTTTAATATTATGATACAAAAATTAACTAAATTTTGATTTAATTAACTAAAAAATGATTTAATTATTAGCTTTTATTTATGAATAAAAGCTAATAATTTGATAAAATGTATAAAAAGTTTGAAAATATGACATTGCTGACAAAACTGAATGTTTTACTTGCATGTAATTAATATGGTATATATATGTTTTGTTTTAATATAGTACATATATAGTACATTTATGTTTACAGCCTCAAATTCTTGAATATAGAATAACGTTTAAATATGTAGCCAGTACAAATCCATCTGAAAACAAAAGTTAATATATTAACTATAGGTCTATTTATTTAATAAATATTAATAATAATAAAAAACTTATAAACTGTTTGAAAATAAGAACTACTCATAGTGCAATATATAAGAAAGTTAATTCTTAAATAAATAGAATATATACATACATGATAATATATGTATGCGAAGAAAAATTAAAAATATTTTACTAGTTGAAAAAAAAATTACATCAATTAAATTTAATTTATTTAAAATTACAAAAAAAAATTAAAAAAAATTTAATGATACAACAATAAATGATTATATTAACAATCATATTTTACTGGTAGATAGCAAAATTTATTTATAATTCCCATAAGAATGTGATAATGATAATGAAAAAACTGACTGTACATGCAGTATACTTACAGCAAAAAATTGTTGAATGTAAAATTAAAATGATAAAAGGCATCTGAAACAAAAATAAAAATATTTTAATAGTATCATACAAAAACTATTCATTTAATGCACTAAAAAAATAAGACTATTTATGAATATTAGCTAATAATATGATATAATGTATAAAACGTTTGAAAATACCACAATGCTGAAGAAACTGCGAGTTACCTTGTATGTAAATAATAAAGTACATAGCCTCACAGTCTTGAATATAGAATAACTTTTAAATAAGTAGCCAGTACAAATGATGATACATCCATCTGAAAAAAAAAATTATAATATGAAACATAAAATATTAAAAATATTCTTTTGAAAAAGGATTATTATCCAATATATTATAATTTAATAGTAGTTTTAACTTAATAATCACCTTTCAGAAAATATGATGTTTCTGACAAAACTGTGTATAACCACTATGCAATAAATGCATTTAAATGATTACACGTGCCTCTGAAACAAAAATAGAAATATTTTAATACGATAAAAAAGTTTTTGATTTAATTAACTAAAAAAATAAGACTATTTATGAATAAAGGCTAATAATCTGATAAAATGTATAAAAAGTTAAAAACTATGACAATGCTGACAGAACTGTGTGTTACCTGTATGTAATTAAACAAGTACATATATGATCCTCATAGCCTCATAGTCTGGAATATAGAATAACGTTTAAATAAGTAGCCAGTACAAATGATGATATATCCATCTGAAAAAAAAATTAATTATATGAAACATAAATTAATAATAATATACTTTTGAAAAAGAATTATTCAAATTATATTGTAATAAACAGTGGTTAAAACTTAATATCCACCTTTTAGAGAATATGATGTTTTTGACAAAACTGTGTATTGCCACTATGCAATTAATGAATTTAAATGATTACACATGCCTCTGAAACAAAAATAGAACTATTTTAAGAGAATAATACAATAACTAATTATAATATTATTTAAACTTTAAGACTATTATCGAATATCACTTAATAATAAGTATCTAATAATCATACAAAATGTATAATCATTAACAAAGTATATAAAGACGCTGACAAAACTCTGTTACCACCATGAAATTAATACTATCAATGATACATTACTCATAACCCAGAATCATGAAAGCAGGATAATCGTAGGGATTACAAAATGTTAACACATCGATCTGAAACAAAAATAAATGATTATATAATATTAACTATAGGTCTATTATTGAATAAATTTTTTTAATCATATAAAAAATATAAACTGTGATTACCAAAAGGTAATAATTAGTGTACATGGAGCATTCTTACAGCAATAAAGTGTTGAATTTGAAATTTAAATGATAACAGGCATCTGAAACAGAAAAAAAGTTATTTTAATAGTATGATACAAAAATTATTGATTTAATTAAATATAAAAATAAGAGTATTTATGAATAAAAGCTAAAATAATCTGATAAAATGTATAAAAATTTGAAAATATGACATTGCTGACAAAACTGAATGTTTTACCTGAATGTAATTAATATAGTACATATATGTTCCTCACAGCCAGGAAGTATTGAATATAGAATAACATTTAATATGTAGCCAGTACAAATCCATCTGTAAACAAAAATTAATAATTAACTATAGGTCTATTATTTAATAAATATTTATCATATAAAAGATATAAACTGTTTGAAAAAATACTTAAAGTGCAGAATATTAGAAACTTAATTTTTATATAAATTGGAAGTAAACATAACATATGTATGCGAAGAAAAAATAAAAATACTTTACTAGTCGAAAAAAAATTATATCAATAAAATTTAAATTATTTGAAATACTAAAAAATAATTAAAAATAAATTTAATGATACAACATAAATGATTATATTTACAATCATATTTTGCTAGATTTATTTATAATTCCCATAAAAAATGTGATAATGATAATGAAAAAACTCACTGGGCGTGCAGTATACCCACAGCAAAAAAGTGATGAATGTAATATTTAAATGATAACAGGCAGCTGAAACAAAATTAAACATATTTTAATAGTACGATACAAAACTTTTTGATTTATTTTACTAAAAAAATAAGACTATTTATGAATAAAAGCTAATAATCTGATAAAATGTATAAAAAGTTAAAAACTATGACAATGCTGACTCAACCGTGTGTTACCTGTATGTAATTATTAAAGTACATATATGATCCTCATAGCCTCATAGTCTTGAATATAGAATAACTTTTAAATAAGTAGCCAGTAAAAATGATGATACAACCATCTGAAAAAAAAAATTAATAATATGAAACATAAATTAATAATAATATTCGTTTTGAAAATGGATTATTATCCAATATATTATAATTAAATAGTAGTTTTAACTTAATAATCACCTTTTAGAAAATATGATGTTTCTGACAAAACTGTGTATTACCACTATGCAATTAATGAATTGAAATTATTACACATGCCTCTGAAACAAAAATAGAAATATCTTAATAGTACGATACAAAAATTTTTGATTTAATTAACTAAAAAAATAAGACTATTTATGAATAAAAGCTAATAATCTGATAAAATGTATAAAAAGTTTGAAAAAAAAAACATTGCAGACAAAACTGAATGTAAAACATTCAGTTTTGTTACTATAATAATTTAATTAATATAGTACATATATGTTCCTCACAGCCTCAAAGTCTTTAATATAGAATAACATTTAAATATGTAGTCAGTAAAAATCCATCTGAAAACAAAAATTTATATATTAACTATAGGTCTATTATTTAATAAATATTTACGATGATAAAAAAGTTTGAAAATATGAATTACTCATAGTGCAGAATATTAGAAATTTATTATTTAAATAAATAGGAAGTAAACATGATAACATAAATATGCGATCAAAAAATAGAAATATTTTACTAGTAAAAAAAAAATTCTATTAAATTAATTTTAATTTATTTAAAATTCTAAAATAAAACACCATATACAACCTAAAAAAAAAATTAATGATACAACTATAAATGATAACATTAATAATCATATTGTGCTAGTAAATAAAATAATTTATTTCTAATCGCAAAAGACATTAATCCCATAAAAAATGTGATAATAATAATGAAAAAACTGTATGTACCACTACGTAATTATTACTGTACACGGAGTTTTACCCACAGCAAAAAATTGTTGAATGTATGATTTAAATGAAAACAGGCATCTGAGCACAAAAATAAAGGTATAATAAAATAAGACTATAAGACAAATAAGACTATTTTCGAATATTAGCTAATAATATGATAAAATGTATAAAACGTTTGAAAATACCACAATGCTGAAGAAACTGCGAGTTACCTTGTACGTAAATAATAAAGTACATAGCCTCACAGTCTTGAATATAGAATAACTTTTAAATAAGTAGCCAGTAAAAATGATGATACAACCATCTGAAAAAAAAAATTAATAATATGAAACATAAATTAATAATAATATTCGTTTTGAAAATGGATTATTATCCAATATATTATAATTAAATAGTAGTTTTAACTTAATAATCACCTTTCAGAAAATATGATGTTTCTGACAAAACTGTGTATAACCACTATGCAATAAATGCATTTAAATGATTACACGTGCCTCTGAAACAAAAATAGAAATATTTTAATACGATAAAAAAGTTTTTGATTTAATTAACTAAAAAAATAAGACTATTTATGAATAAAGGCTAATAATCTGATAAAACGTATAAAAAGTTATAAACTATGACAATGCTGACAGAACTGTGTGTTACCTGTATGTAATTAAACAAGTACATATATGATCCTCATAGCCTCATAGTCTGGAATATAGAATAACGTTTAAATAAGTAGCCAGTACAAATGATGATATATCCATCTGAAAAAAAAATTAATTATATGAAACATAAATTAATAATAATATACTTTTGAAAAAGAATTATTCAAATTATATTGTAATAAACAGTGGTTAAAACTTAATATCCACCTTTTAGAGAATATGATGTTTTTGACAAAACTGTGTATTGCCACTATGCAATTAATGAATTTAAATGATTACACATGCCTCTGAAACAAAAATAGAACTATTTTAAGAGAATAATACAATAACTAATTATAATATTATTTAAACTTTAAGACTATTATCGAATATCACTTAATAATAAGTATCTAATAATCATACAAAATGTATAATCATTAACAAAGTATATAAAGACGCTGACAAAACTCTGTTACCACCATGAAATTAATACTATCAATGATACATTACTCATATCCCAGAATCATGAAAGCAGGATAATCGTAGGGATTACAAAATGTTAACACATCGATCTGAAACAAAAATAAATGATTATATAATATTAACTATAGGTCTATTATTGAATAAATTTTTTTAATCATATAAAAAATATAAACTGTGATTACCAAAAGGTAATAATTAGTGTACATGGAGCATTCTTACAGCAATAAAGTGTTGAATTTGAAATTTAAATGATAACAGGCATCTGAAACAGAAAAAAAGTTATTTTAATAGTATGATACAAAAATTATTGATTTAATTAAATATAAAAATAAGAGTATTTATGAATAAAAGCTAAAATAATCTGATAAAATGTATAAAAATTTGAAAATATGACATTGCTGACAAAACTGAATGTTTTACCTGAATGTAATTAATATAGTACATATATGTTCCTCACAGCCAGGAAGTATTGAATATAGAATAACATTTAATATGTAGCCAGTACAAATCCATCTGTAAACAAAAATTAATTATTAACTATAGGTCTATTATTTAATAAATATTTATCATATAAAAGATATAAACTGTTTGAAAAAATACTTAAAGTGCAGAATATTAGAAACTTGATTTTTATATAAATTGGAAGTAAACATAACATATGTATGCGAAGAAAAAATAAAAATACTTTACTAGTCGAAAAAAAATTATATCAATAAAATTTAATTTATTTAAAATACTACAAAATAATTAAAAATAAAATTAATGATAAATGATATAAATGATTATATTAACAATCATATTTTGCTAGATTTATTTTTAATTCCCATAACAAATGGTAATGAAAAAACTCACTGTACATGCTTTATACCCACAGCAAAAAAGTGATGAATGTAATATTTAAATGATAACAGGCAGCTGAAACAAAATTAAACATATTTTAATAGTACGGTACAAAACGTTTTGATTTATTTTACTAAAAAAATAAGACTTTTTATGAATAAAAGCTAATAATCTGATAAATGTATAAAAAGTTAAAAACTATGACAATGCTGACTCAACCATGTGTTACCTGTATTTAATTATTAAAGTACATATATGATCCTCATAGCCTCATAGTCTTGAATATAGAATAACTTTCAAATAAGTAGCCACTACAATAACGATACATCCATCTGAAAAAAAATGTATAATATGAAACATAAATTAAAAATAATATTCTTTTGAAAAAGGATTATTATCCAATATATTATAATGAATAGTAGTTAAAACTTATTAATCACCTTTAGAAAATATGATGTTTCTCACAAAACTGTGTATTACCACTATGCAATTAATAAATTTAAATGACACATGCTATTAAAATAAAAATAAAAATATTTTAATAGTATGATACAATAACTTATAATAATATTATTTAAAGTTTAGGCTAATATCGAATATCACTTAATAATAAGAATCTAATAATCATACAAAATGTATAAATATTAACGGAGTATATAAATACTCTGACTAAACCCTATGTTACTACCATGAATTTAATATTATCATTGATATATCACTCACATCCCAAAATCTTGAAAGCAGGATAACCTGAAAATATGCAGGGAGTACAAAATGTTAACACATCGATTTGAAACAAAAATTAATGATTTTATTATATTAGCTATAAATTCTTTTAATCATTTAAACTATATGTACCACAACGTAATAATTACTGTACATGAAGCATTACTTACACCAAAAAAGTGTTGAATTTAAAATTTAAATGATAAAAGGCATCTGAAACAAAAAAAAAATATTTTAATATTATGATACAAAAATTAACTAAATTTTGATTTAATTAACTAAAAAATGATTTAATTATTAGCTTTTATTTATGAATAAAAGCTAATAATTTGATAAAATGTATAAAAAGTTTGAAAATATGACATTGCTGACAAAACTGAATGTTTTACTTGCATGTAATTAATATGGTATATATATGTTTTGTTTTAATATAGTACATATATAGTACATTTATGTTTACAGCCTCAAATTCTTGAATATAGAATAACGTTTAAATATGTAGCCAGTACAAATCCATCTGAAAACAAAAGTTAATATATTAACTATAGGTCTATTTATTTAATAAATATTAATAATAATAAAAAATTTATAAACTGTTTGAAAATAAGAACTACTCATAGTGCAATATATTAGAAAGTTAATTCTTAAATAAATAGAATATATACATACATGATAATATATGTATGCGAAGAAAAATTAAAAATATTTTACTTGTTGAAAAAAAAATTATATGAATTAAATTTAATTTATTTAAAGTTACAAAAAAAAATATTAAAAAAAATTTAATGATACAACAATAAATGATTATATTAACAATCATATTTTACTGGTAGATAGCAAAATTTATTTATAATTCCCATAAAAAATGTGATAATGATAATGAAAAAACTGACTGTACATGCAGTATACTTACAGTAAAAAATTTTTGAATGTAAAATTAAAATGATAAAAGGCATCTGAAACAAAAATAAAAATATTTTAACAGTATCATACAAAAACTATTAATTTAATGCACTAAAAAAATAAGACTATTTATGAATATTAGCTAATAATATGATAAAATGTATAAAACGTTTGAAAATACCACAATGCTGAAGAAACTGCGAGTTACCTTGTATGTAAATAATAAAGTACATAGCCTCACAGTCTTTAATAGAGAATAACATTTAAATATGTAGCCAGTAAAAATCCTTCTGAAAACAAAAATTTATATATTAACTATAGGTCTATTATTTAATAAATATATACGATGATAAAAAAGTTAAAAACTGTTTGAAAATATCAATTACTCATAGTGCAGAATATTAGAAATTTAATATTTAAATAAATATGAAGTAAACATGATAACATAAATATGCGATCAAAGAACAGAAATATTTTACTAGTAAAAAAAAAAAAATTCTATTAAATTAATTTTAATTTATTTAAAATTCTAAAATAAAACACCATATACAACCTAAAAAAAAATTAATGATACAACTATAAATGATAACATTAATAATCATATTGTGCTAGTAAATAAAATAATTTATTTCTAATCGCAAAAGACATTAATCCCATAAAAAATGTGATAATAATAATGAAAAAACTGTATGTACCATTACGTAATTATTACTGTAGACGGAGTTTTACCCACAGCAAAAAATTGTTGTATGTAAAATTTAAATGAAAACAGGCATCTGAGCACAAAAATAAAGATATTTTAACAGTATGATACAAAAACTATTCATTTAATTAACTAAAAAAATAAGACTATTTTTGAATATGAGCTAATAATCTGATAAAATGTATAAAAAGTTAAAAACTATGACAATGCTGACAGAACTGTGTGTTACTTGTATGTAACAAAGTACATATATGATCCTCATAGCCTCATAGGCTTGAATATAGAATAACTTTTAAATAAGTAGCCAGTAAAAATGATGATACAACCATCTGAAAAAAAAATATTAATAATATGAAACATAAATTAATAATAATATTCGTTTTGAAAATGGATTATTATCCAATATATTATAATTATAATATAGTACTTATAATATATTATAATATAGTAGTTTTAACTTAAATAATCACCTTTTAGAAAATATGATGTTTCTGACAAAACTGTGTATTACCAGTATGCAATTAATGAATTGAAATGATTACACATGCCTCTGAAACAAAAATAGAACGATACAAAAATTTTTGATTTAATTAACTAAAAAAATAAGACTATTTATGAATAAAAGCTAATAATCTGATAAAATGTATAAAAAGTTTGAAAAAAAAACATTGCAGACAAAACTATAATAATTTAATTAATACTATAATACTTTAATTAATACTATAATAATTTAATTAATATAGTACATATATGTTCCTCACAGCCTCAACGTCTTTAATATAGAATAACATTTAAATATGTAGTCAGTAAAAATCCATCTGAAAACAAAAATTTATATATTAACTATTATTTAATAAAAATTTACGATGATAAAAAAAAGTTATAAACTGTTTGAAAATATGAATTACTCATAGTGCAGAATATTAGAAATTTATTATTTAAATAAATAGGAAGTAAACATGATAACATAAATATGCGATCAAAAAATAGAAATATTTTACTAGCAAAAAAAAAAAATTCTATGTAATTAATTAAATTTATTTAAAATTATAAAATAAAACACCATATACAACCTAAAAAAAAAATTAATGATACAACTATAAATGATAACATTAATAATCATATTATGCTAGTAAATAAAATAATTTATTTCTAATCGCAAAAGACATTAATCCCATAAAAAATGTGATAATAATAATGAAAAAACTGTATGTACCACTACGTAATTATTACTGCGCACGGAGTTTTACCCAAAGCAAAAAATTGTTGAATGTAAAATTTAAATGAAAACAGGCATCTCAGCACAAAAATAAAGATATTTTAACAGTATGATACAAAAACTATTCATTTAATTAACCAAAACAATAAGACTATTTTTGAATATGAGCTAATAAATAATCTGATAAAATGTATAAAAAGTTAAAAACTATGACAATGCTGACTCAACCGTGTGTTACCTGTATGTAATTATTAAAGTACATATATGATCCTCATAGCCTCATAGTCTTGAATATAGAATAACTTTCAAATAAGTAGCCACTACAATAACGATACAGCCATCTGAAAAAAAATGTATAATATGAAACAAAAATTAAAAATAATATTCTTTTGAAAAAGGATTATTATCCAATATATTATAATGAATAGTAGTTAAAACTTATTAATCACCTTTAGAAAATATGATGTTTCTCACAAAACTGTGTATTACCACTATGCAATTAATAAATTGAAATTATTACACATGCCCCTGAAACAAAAATAGAACTATTTTAAGAGAATAATACAATAACTAATTATAATATTATTTAAACTTTAAGACTATTATCGAATATCACTTAATAATAAGTATCTAATAATCATACAAAATGTATAATCATTAACAAAGTATATAAAGACGCTGACAAAACTCTGTTACCACCATGAAATTAATACTATCAATGATACATTACTCATATCCCAGAATCATGAAAGCAGGATAATCGTAGGGATTACAAAATGTTAACACATCGATCTGAAACAAAAATAAATGATTATATAATATTAACTATAGGTCTATTATTGAATAAATTTTTTTAATCATATAAAAAATATAAACTGTGATTACCAAAAGGTAATAATTAGTGTACATGGAGCATTCTTACAGCAATAAAGTGTTGAATTTGAAATTTAAATGATAACAGGCATCTGAAACAGAAAAAAAGTTATTTTAATAGTATGATACAAAAATTATTGATTTAATTAAATATAAAAATAAGAGTATTTATGAATAAAAGCTAAAATAATCTGATAAAATGTATAAAAATTTGAAAATATGACATTGCTGACAAAACTGAATGTTTTACCTGAATGTAATTAATATAGTACATATATGTTCCTCACAGCCAGGAAGTATTGAATATAGAATAACATTTAATATGTAGCCAGTACAAATCCATCTGTAAACAAAAATTAATTATTAACTATAGGTCTATTATTTAATAAATATTTATCATATAAAAGATATAAACTGTTTGAAAAAATACTTAAAGTGCAGAATATTAGAAACTTGATTTTTATATAAATTGGAAGTAAACATAACATATGTATGCGAAGAAAAAATAAAAATACTTTACTAGTCGAAAAAAAATTATATCAATAAAATTTAATTTATTTAAAATACTAAAAAATAATTAAAAATAAATTTAATGATACAACATAAATGATTATATTTACAATCATATTTTGCTAGATTTATTTTTAATTCCCATAACAAATGGTAATGAAAAAACTCACTGTACATGCTTTATACCCACAGCAAAAAAGTGATGAATGTAATATTTAAATGATAACAGGCAGCTGAAACAAAATTAAACATATTTTAATAGTACGGTACAAAACGTTTTGATTTATTTTACTAAAAAAATAAGACTTTTTATGAATAAAAGCTAATAATCTGATAAATGTATAAAAAGTTAAAAACTATGACAATGCTGACTCAACCATGTGTTACCTGTATTTAATTATTAAAGTACATATATGATCCTCATAGCCTCATAGTCTTGAATATAGAATAACTTTCAAATAAGTAGCCACTACAATAACGATACATCCATCTGAAAAAAAATGTATAATATGAAACATAAATTAAAAATAATATTCTTTTGAAAAAGGATTATTATCCAATATATTATAATGAATAGTAGTTAAAACTTATTAATCACCTTTAGAAAATATGATGTTTCTCACAAAACTGTGTATTACCACTATGCAATTAATAAATTGAAATTATTACACATGCCCCTGAAACAAAAATAGAAATATCTTAATAGTACGATACAAAAATTTTTGATTTAATTAACTAAAAAAATAAGACTATTTATGAATAAAAGCTAATAATCTGATAAAATGTATAAAAAGTTTGAAAAAAAAACATTGCAGACAAAACTGAATGTAAAACATTCAGTTTTGTTACTATAATAATTTAATTAATATAGTACATATATGTTCCTCACAGCCTCAAAGTCTTTAATATAGAATAACATTTAAATATGTAGTCAGTAAAAATCCATCTGAAAACAAAAATTTATATATTAACTATAGGTCTATTATTTAATAAATATTTACGATGATAAAAAAGTTTGAAAATATGAATTACTCATAGTGCAGAATATGAGAAATTTATTATTTAAATAAATAGGAAGTAAACATGATAACATAAATATGCGATCAAAAAATAGAAATATTTTACTAGTCAAAAAAAAAAATTCTATTAAATTAATTTTAATTTATTTAAAATTCTAAAATAAAACACCATATACAACCTAAAAAAAAATTAATGATACAACTATAAATGATAACATTAATAATCATATTGTGCTAGTAAATAAAATAATTTATTTCTAATCGCAAAAGACATTAATCCCTTAAAAAATGTGATAATAATAATGAAAAAACTGTATGTACCACTACGTAATTATTACTGTACACGGAGTTTTACCCACAGCAAAAAATTGTTGAATGTATGATTTAAATGAAAACAGGCATCTGAGCACAAAAATAAAGATATTTTAACAGTATGATACAAAAACTATTCATTTAATTAACCAAACAAATAAGACTATTTTCGAATATTAGCTAATAATATGATAAAATGTATAAAACGTTTGAAAATACCACAATGCTGAAGAAACTGCGAGTTACCTTGTACGTAAATAATAAAGTACATAGCCTCACAGTCTTGAATATAGAATAACATTTAAATAAGTAGCCAGTACAAACGATGATACATCCATCTGAAAAAAAAAATTATAATATGAAACATAAAATATTAAAAATATTCTATTGAAAAAGGATTATTATCCAATATATTATAATTTAATAGTAGTTTTAACTTAATAATCACCTTTCAGAAAATATGATGTTCTGACAAAGCTGTGTATAACCACTATGCAATTAATGCATTTAAATGATTACACGTGCCTCTGAAACAAAAATAAAAATATTTTAACAGTATCATACAAAAATATTCATTTAATGCACTAACAAAATATGACTATTTATTAATATTAGCTAATAATATGATAAAATGTATAAAACGTTTGAAAATACCACAATGCTGAAGAAACATCGAGTTACCTTGTATGTAAATAATAAAGTACATAGCCTCACAGTCTTTAATAGAGAATAACATTTAAATATGTAGCCAGTAAAAATCCATCTGAAAACAAAAATTTATATATTAACTATAGGTCTATTATTTAATAAATATATACGATGATAAAAAAGTTAAAAACTGTTTGAAAATATCAATTACTAATAGTGCAGAATATTAGAAATTTAATATTTAAATAAATATGAAGTAAACATGATAACATAAATATGCGATCTCAAAGAACAGAAATATTTTACTAGTAAAAAAAAAAAATTCTATTAAATTAATTTAATTTATTTAAAATTCTAAAATAAAACACCATATACACCCTAGAAAAAAAGTTAATGATACAACTATAAATGATAACATTAATAATCATATTGTGCTAGTAAATAAAATAATTTATTTCTAATCGCAAAAAACATTAATCCCATAAAAAATGTGATAATAATAATGAAAAAACTGTATGTACCACTACGTAATTATTACTGTACACGGAGTTTTACCCACAGCAAAAAATTGTTGAATGTATGATTTAAATGAAAACAGGCATCTGAGCACAAAAATAAAGATATTTTAACAGTATGATACAAAAACTATTCATTTAATTAACCAAAAAAATAAGACTATTTTTGAATATGAGCTAATAATCTGATAAAATGTATAAAAAGTTAAAAACTATGACAATGCTGACTCAACCGTGTGTTACCTGTATGAAATTATTAAAGTACATATATGATCCTCATAGCCTCATAGTCTTGAATATAGAATAACTTTCAAATTAGTAGCCACTACAATAACGATACATCCATCTGAAAAAAAATGTATAATATGAAACATAAATTAAAAATAATATTCTTTTGAAAAAGGATTATTATCCAATATATTATAATGAATAGTAGTTAAAACTTAATAATCACCTTTAGAAAATATGATGTTTCTCACAAAACTGTGTATTACCAATATGCTATTAATAAATTTAAATGATGACACATGCCTATAAAACAAAAATAAAAATATTTGAACAGTATCATAAAAAAACTATTCATTTAATGCACTAAAAAAATAAGACTATTTATGAATATTAGCTAATAATATGATAAAATGTATAAAACGTTTGAAAATACCACAATGCTGAAGAAACTGCGAGTTACCTTGTATGTAAATAATAAAGTACATAGCCTCACAGTCTTGAATATAGAATAACTTTTAAATAAGTAGCCAGTACAAATGATGATACATCCATCTGAAAAAAAAAAATTATAATATGAAACATAAAATATTAAAAATATTCTTTTGAAAAAGGATTATTATGCAATATATTACAATTTAATAGTAGTTTTAACTTAATAATCACCTTTCAGAAAATATGATGTTTCTGACAAAGCTGTGTATAACCACTATGCAATTAATGCATTTAAATGATTACACGTGCTTCTGAAACAAAAATAGAAATATTTTAATAATACGATACAAACTTTTTTGATATAATTAACTAAAAAAATAAGACTATTTATGAATAAAAGCTAATAATCTGATAAAATGTATAAAAAGTTAAAATCTATGACAATGCTGACAGAACTGTGTGTTACCTGTATGTAATTAAACAAGTACATATATGATCCTCATAGCCTCATAGTCTGGAATATCGAATAACTTTTAAATAAGTAGCCAGTACAAATGATGATAAAATTAGCCATCAGAAAAAAAAAATTAATTATCTGAAACATAAATTAATAATAATATTCGTTTTGAAAATGGATTATTATCCAATATATTATAATTAAATAGTAGTTTTAACTTAATAATCACGTTTTAGAAAATATGTTGTTTTTGACAAAACTGTGTATTGCCACTATGCAATTAATGAATTAAAATGATTACACATGCCTCTGAAAAAAATAGAACTATTTTAAGAGAATGATACAATAACTAATTATAATATTATTTAAACTTTAAGGCTATTATCGAATATCACTTAATAATAAGTATCTAATAATCATACAAAATGTATAATCATTAACAAAGTATATAAAGACGCTGACAAAACTCTATGTTACCACCATGAAATTAATACTATCAATGATACATTACTCATATCCCAGAATCATGAAAGCAAGATAATCGTAGGGATTACAAAATGTTAACACATCGATCTGAAACAAAAATAAATGATTATATTATATTAACTATATGTCTATTATTGAATTAATTATTTTAATCATATAAAACATATAAACTGTGTGTACCAAAAGATAATAATTACTGTACATGGAGCATTCTTACAGCAATAAAGTGTTAAATTTGAAATTTAAATGATAACAGGCATTTGAAACAGAAAAAAAGATATTTAAATAGTATGATACAAAAATTATTGATTTAGTTAAATATAAAATTATGAGTATTTATGAATAAAAGTTAAAATAATCTGATAAAATGTATAAAAATGTGAAAATATGACATTGCTGACAAAACTGAATGTTTTACCTGAATGTAATTAATATAGTACATATATGTTCCTCACAGCCAGGAAGTACTGAATATAGGATAACATTTAATATGTAGCCAGTACAAATCCATCTGTAAACAAAAATTAATTATTAACTATAGGTCTATTATTTAATAAATATTTATCATATAAAAGATATAAACTGTTTGAAAATATACTTAAAGTGCAGAATATTAGAAACTTAATTGTTAAATAAATTGGAAGTAAACATAACGTATGTATGCGAAGAAAAAATAAAAATACTTTACTAGTCGAAAAAAATTATATCAATAAAATTTAATTTATTTAAAATACTACAAAATAATTAAAAATAAAATTAATGATAAATGATATAAATGATTATATTAACAATCATATTTTGCTAGATTTATTTTTAATTCCCATAACAAATGGTAATGAAAAAACTCACTGTACATGCTTTATACCCACAGCAAAAAAGTGATGAATGTAATATTTAAATGATAACAGGCAGCTGAAACAAAATTAAACATATTTTAATAGTACGGTACAAAACGTTTTGATTTATTTTACTAAAAAAATAAGACTTTTTATGAATAAAAGCTAATAATCTGATAAATGTATAAAAAGTTAAAAACTATGACAATGCTGACTCAACCATGTGTTACCTGTATTTAATTATTAAAGTACATATATGATCCTCATAGCCTCATAGTCTTGAATATAGAATAACTTTCAAATAAGTAGCCACTACAATAACGATACATCCATCTGAAAAAAAATGTATAATATGAAACATAAATTAAAAATAATATTCTTTTGAAAAAGGATTATTATCCAATATATTATAATGAATAGTAGTTAAAACTTATTAATCACCTTTAGAAAATATGATGTTTCTCACAAAACTGTGTATTACCACTATGCAATTAATAAATTGAAATTATTACACATGCCCCTGAAACAAAAATAGAAATATCTTAATAGTACGATACAAAAATTTTTGATTTAATTAACTAAAAAAATAAGACTATTTATGAATAAAAGCTAATAATCTGATAAAATGTATAAAAAGTTTGAAAAAAAACATTGCAGACAAAACTGAATGTAAAACATTCAGTTTTGTTACTATAATAATTTAATTAATATAGTACATATATGTTCCTCACAGCCTCAAAGTCTTTAATATAGAATAACATTTAAATATGTAGTCAGTAAAAATCCATCTGAAAACAAAAATTTGTATATTAACTATAGGTCTATTATTTAATAAATTTTTACGATGATACAAAAGTTAATAACTGTTTGAAAATATGAATTACTCATAGTGCAGAATATTAGAAATTTATTATTTAAATAAATAGGAAGTAAACATGATAACATAAATATGCGATCAAAAAATAGAAATATTTTACTAGTAAAAAAAAAAAAATTCTATTAAAATAATTTAATTTATTTAAAATTCTAAAATAAAACACCATATACAACCTAAAAAAAAAATTAATGATACAACTATAAATGATAACATATACTACAATGATAATCATATTGTGCTAGTAAATAAAATAATTTATTTCTAATCGCAAAAGACATTAATCCCATAAAAAAAATGATAATAATAATGAAAAAACTGTATGTACCACTACGTAATTATTACTGTACACGGAGTTTTACCCACAGCAAAAAATTTTTGTATGTAAAATTTAAATGAAAACAGGCATCTGAGCACAAAAATAAAGATATTTTAACAGTATGATACAAAAACTATTCATTTAATTAACCAAAAAAATAAGACTATTTTTGAATATGAGCTAATAAATAATCTGATAAAATGTATAAAAAGTTAAAAACTATGACAATGCTGACTCAACCGTGTGTTACCTGTATGTAATTATTAAAGTACATATATGATCCTCATAGCCTCATAGTCTTGAATATAGAATAACTTTCAAATAAGTAGCCACTACAATAACGATACAGCCATCTGAAAAAAATGTATAATATGAAACAAAAATTAAAAATAATATTCTTTTGAAAAAGGATTATTATCCAATATATTATAATGAATAGTAGTTAAAACTTATTAATCACCTTTAGAAAATATGATGTTTCTCACAAAACTGTGTATTACCACTATGCAATTAATAAATTTAAATGATGACACATGCCTATAAAACAAGAATAAAAATATTTTAATAGTATGATACAATAACTTATAAAATATTATTTAAAGTTTAGGCTAATATCGAATATCACTTAATAATAAGAATCTAATAATCATACAAAATGTATAAATATTAACGGAGTATATAAATACTCTGACTAAACTCTATGTTACTACCATGAATTTAATTTTATCATTGATAGATTAATCTTGAAAGCAGGATAACCTGAAAATATGCAGGGAGTACAAAATGTTAACACATCGATCTGAAACAAAAATTAATGACTTTTTTATATTAGCTATAAATTCTTTTAATCATTTAAACTGTATGTAACACAACGTAATAATTACTGTACATGAAGCATTACTTACACCAAAAAAGTGTTGAATTTAAAATTTAAATGATAAAAGGCATCTGAAACAAAAAAAAGATACTTTAATATTATGATACAAAAATTAACTAAATTTTGATTTAATTAACTAAAAAATGATTTAATTATTAGCTTTTATTTATGAATAAAAGCTAATAATTTGATAAAATGTATAAAAAGTTTGAAAATATGACATTGCTGACAAAACTGAATGTTTTACTTGCATGTAATTAATACGGTATATATATGTTTTGTTTTAATATAGTACATATATAGTACATTTATGTTGACAGCCTCAAATTCTTGAATATAGAATAACGTTTAAATATGTAGCCAGTACAAATCCATCTGAAAACAAAAATTAATATATTAACTATAGGTCTATTTATTTAAAAAATATTAATAATAATAAAAAACTTATAAACTGTTTGAAAATAAGAACTACTCATAGTGCAATATATTAGAAAGTTAATTCTTAAATAAATAGAATATATACATACATGATAATATATGTATCCGAAGAAAACTTAAAAATATTTTACTAGTTGAAAAAAAAATTATATCAATTAAATTTAATTAATTTAAAATTACAAAAAAAAAAAAATTAAAAAAAATTTAATGATACAACAATAAATGATTATATTAACAATCATATTTTACTGGTAGATAGCAAAATTTATTTATAATTCCCATTAAAAATGTGATAATGATAATGAAAAAACTGACTGTACATGCAGTATACTTACAGAAAAAAATTGTTGAATGTAAAATTAAAATGATAAAAGGCATCTGAAACAAAAATAAAAATATTTTAACAGTATCATACAAAAACTATTAATTTAATGCACTAAAAAAATAAGACTATTTATGAATATTAGCTAATAATATGATAAAATGTATAAAACGTTTGAAAATACCACAATGCTGAAGAAACTGCGAGTTACCTTGTATGTAAATAATAAAGTACACAGCCTCACAGTCTTGAATATAGAATAACTTTTAAATAAGTAGCCAGTACAAATGACGATACATCCATCTGAAAAAAAAAAATTATAAAAAAATTAATATGAAACATAAAATAATAAAAATATTCTTTTGAAAAAGGATTATTATCCAATATATTATAATTTAATAGTAGTTTTAACTTAATAATCACCTTTCAGAAAATATGATGTTTCTGACAAAACTGTGTATAACCACTATGCAATAAATGCATTTAAATGATTACACGTGCCTCTGAAACAAAAATAGAAATATTTTAAGAGAATGATACAATAACTAATTATAATATTATTTAAACTTTAAGGCTATTATCGAATATCACTTAATAATAAGTATCTAATAATCATACAAAATGTATAATCATTAACAAAGTATATAAAGACGCTGACAAAACTCTATGTTACCACCATGAAATTAATACTATCAATGATACATTACTCATATCCCAGAATCATGAAAGCAAGATAATCGTAGGGATTACAAAATGTTAACACATCGATCTGAAACAAAAATAAATGATTATATTATATTAACTATATGTCTATTATTGAATTAATTATTTTAATCATATAAAACATATAAACTGTGTGTACCAAAAGATAATAATTACTGTACATGGAGCATTCTTACAGCAATAAAGTGTTAAATTTGAAATTTAAATGATAACAGGCATTTGAAACAGAAAAAAAGATATTTTAATAGTATGATACAAAAATTATTGATTTAGTTAAATATAAAATTATGAGTATTTATGAATAAAAGTTAAAATAATCTGATAAAATGTATAAAAATGTGAAAATATGACATTGCTGACAAAACTGAATGTTTTACCTGAATGTAATTAATATAGTACATATATGTTCCTCACAGCCAGGAAGTATTGAATATAGAATAACATTTAATATGTAGCCAGTACAAATCCATCTGAAAACAAAAATTAATTATTAACTATAGGTCTATTATTTAATAAATATTTATCATATTAAAGATATAAACTGTTTGAAAATATACTTAAAGTGCAGAATATTAGAAACTTAATTTTTATATAAATTGGAAGTAAACATAACATATGTATGCGAAGAAAAAATAAAAATACTTTACTAGTCGAAAAAAAAATTATATCAATAAAATTTAATTTATTTAAAATACTAAAAAATAATTAAAAATAAATTTAATGATACAACATAAATGATTATATTAACACTCATATTTTGCTAGATTTATTTTTATTTCCCATAACAAATGTGATAATGGTAATGAAAAAACTCACTGTACATGCTTTATACCCACAGGAAAAAAGTGATGAATGTAATATTTAAATGATAACAGGCAGCTGAAACAAAATTAAAGATATTTTAATAGTACGATACAAAACTTTTTGATTTATTTTACTTAACAATAAGACTATTTATGAATAAAAGCTAATAATCTGATAAAATGTATAAAAAGTTAAAAACTATGACAATGCTGACAGAACTGTGTGTTACTTGTACGTAACAAAGTACATATATGATCCTCATAGCCTCATAGTCTTGAATATAGAATAACTTTTAAATAAGTAGCCAGTAAAAATGATAATACAACCACCTGAAAAAAAATTAATAATATGAAACATAAATTAATAATAATATTCGTTTTGAAAATGGATTATTATCCAATATATTATAATTAAATAGTAGTTTTAACTTAATAATCACCTTTTAGAAAATATGATGTTTCTGACAAAACTGTGTATACCACTATGCAATTAATGAATTGAAATGATTACACATGCCTCTGAAACAAAAATAGAAATATCTTAATAGTACGATACAAAAATTTTTGATTTAATTAACTAAAAAAATAAGACTATTTATGAATAAAAGCTAATGATCTGATAAAATGTATAAAAAGTTTGAAAAAAAAAACATTGCAGACAAAACTGAATGTAAAACATTCAGTTTTGTTACTATAATAATTTAATTAATATAGTACATATATGTTCCTCACAGCCTCAAAGTCTTTAATATAGAATAACATTTAAATATGTAGTCAGTAAAAATCCATCTGAAAACAAAAATTTATATATTAACTATAGGTCTATTATTTAATAAATATTTACGATGATAAAAAAGTTTGAAAAAAAGAATTACTCATAGTGCAGAATATTCGAAATTTATTATTTAAATAAATAGGAAGTAAACATGATAACATAAATATGCGATCAAAAAATAGAAATATTTTACTAGTAAAAAAAAAAAATTCTATTAAATTAATTTTTATTTATTTAAAATTCTAAAATAAAACACCATATACAACCTAAAAAAAAAATTAATGATACAACTATAAATGATAACATTAATAATCATATTGTGCTAGTAAATAAAATAATTTATTTGTAATCGCAAAAGACATTAATCCCATAAAAAATGTGATAATAATAATAATGAAAAAACTGTATGTACCACTACGTAATTATTACTGTACACGGAGTTTTACCCACAGCAAAAAATTGTTGAATGTATGATTTAAACGAAAACAGGCATCTGAGCACAAAAATAAAGATATTTTAACAGTATGATACAAAAACTATTCATTTAATTAACCAAAAAAATAAGACTATTTTTGAATATGAGCTAATAAATAATCTGATAAAATGTATAAAAAGTTAAAAACTATGACAATGCTGACTCAACCGTGTGTTACCTGTATGTAATTATTAAAGTACATATATGATCCTCATAGCCTCATAGTCTTGAATATAGAATAACTTTCAAATAAGTAGCCACTACAATAACGATACAGCCATCTGAAAAAAAATGTATAATATGAAACAAAAATTAAAAATAATATTCTTTTGAAAAAGGATTATTATCCAATATATTATAATGAATAGTAGTTAAAACTTATTAATCACCTTTAGAAAATATGATGTTTCTCACAAAACTGTGTATTACCACTATGCAATTAATAAATTTAAATGATGACACATGCCTATAAAACAAGAATAAAAATATTTTAATAGTATGATACAATAACTTATAATAATATTATTTAAAGTTTAGGCTAATATCGAATATCACTTAATAATAAGAATCTAATAATCATACAAAATGTATAAATATTAACGGAGTATATAAATACTCTGACTAAACTCTATGTTACTACCATGAATTTAATTTTATCATTGATAGATTAATCTTGAAAGCAGGATAACCTGAAAATATGCAGGGAGTACAAAATGTTAACACATCGATCTGAAACAAAAATTAATGACTTTTTTATATTAGCTATAAATTCTTTTAATCATTTAAACTGTATGTAACACAACGTAATAATTACTGTACATGAAGCATTACTTACACCAAAAAAGTGTTGAATTTAAAATTTAAATGATAAAAGGCATCTGAAACAAAAAAAAGATATTTTAATATTATGATACAAAAATTAACTAAATTTTGATTTAATTAACTAAAAAATGATTTAATTATTAGCTTTTAATTATGAATAAAAGCTAATAATTTGATAAAATGTATAAAAAGTTTGAAAATATGACATTGCTGACAAAACTGAATGTTTTACTTGGATGTAATTAATATGGTATTAATTATATGTTTAACTATATGTTTTGTTTTAATATAGTACATATATAGTACATTTATGTTTACAGCCTCAAATTCTTGAATATAGAATAACGTTTAAATATGTAGCCAGTACAAATCCATCTGAAAACAAAAATTAATATATTAACTATAGGTCTATTTATTTAAAAAATATTAATAATAATAAAAAACTTATAAACTGTTTGAAAATAAGAACTACTCATAGTGCAATATATTAGAAAGTTAATTCTTAAATAAATAGAATATATACATATATGATAATATATGTATGCGAAGAAAAATTAAAAATATTTTACTAGTTGAAAAAAAAATTATATCAATTAAATTTAATTTATTAAAAATTACAAAAAAAAAAAATTAAAAAAAGTTTAATGATACAACAATAAATGATTATAATAACAATCATATTTTACTGGTAGATAACAAAATTTATTTATAATTCCCATAAAAAATGTGATAATGATAATGAAAAAACTGACTGTACATGCAGTATACTTACAGCAAAAAATTGTTGAATGTAAAATTAAAATGATAAAAGGCATCTGAAACAAAAATAAAAATATTTTAACAGTATCATACAAAAACTATTAATTTAATGCACTAAAAAAATAAGACTATTTATGAATATTAGCTAATAATATGATAAAATGTATAAAACGTTTGAAAATACCACAATGCTGAAGAAACTGCGAGTTACCTTGTATGTAAATAATAAAGTACACAGCCTCACAGTCTTGAATATAGAATAACTTTTAAATAAGTAGCCAGTACAAATGACGATACATCCATCTGAAAAAAAAAATTATAAAAAAATTAATATGAAACATAAAATAATAAAAATATTCTTTTGAAAAAGGATTATTATCCAATACATTATAATTTAATAGTAGTTTTAACTTAATAATCACCTTTCAGAAAATATGATGTTTCTGACAAAACTGTGTATAACCACTATGCAATAAATGCATTTAAATGATTACACGTGCCTCTGAAACAAAAATAGAAATATTTTAATACGATACAAAAGTTTTTGATTTAATTAACTAAAAAAATAAGACTATTTATGAATAAAGGCTAATAATCTGATAAAATGTATAAAAAGTTAAAAACTATGACAATGCTGACAGAACTGTGTGTTACCTGTATGTAATTAAACAAGTACATATATGATCCTCATAGCCTCATAGTCTGGAATATAGAATAACGTTTAAATAAGTAGCCAGTACAAATGATGATATATCCATCTGAAAAAATAATTAATTATATGAAACATAAATTAATAATAATATACTTTTGAAAAAGAATTATTCAAATTATATTATAATAAACAGTAGTTAAAATTTAATATCCACCTTTTAGAGAATATGATGTTTTTGACAAAACTGTGTATTGCCACTATGCAATTAATGAATTTAAATGATTACACATGCCTCTGAAACAAAAAAAGAACTATTTTAAGAGAATGATACAATAACTAATTATAATATTATTTAAACTTTAAGGCTATTATCGAATATCACTTAATAATAAGTATCTAATAATCATACAAAATGTATAATCATTAACAAAGTATATAAAGACGCTGACAAAACTCTATGTTACCACCATGAAATTAATACTATCAATGATACATTACTCATATCCCAGAATCATGAAAGCAGGATAATCGTAGGGATTACAAAATGTTAACACATCGATCTGAAACAAAAATAAATGATTATATTATACTAACTATAGGTCTATTATTGAATAAATTTTTTTAATCATATAAAAAATATAAACTGTGATTACCAAAAGGTAATAATTAGTGTACATGGAGCATTCTTACAGCAATAAAGTGTTGAATTTGAAATTTAAATGATAACAGGCATCTGAAACAGAAAAAAAGTTTTTTTAATAGTATGATAAAAAAATTATTGATTTAATTAAATATAAGAAAAGCTAAAATAATCTGATAAAATGTATAAAAATGTGAAAATATGACATTGCTGACAAAACTGAATGTTTTACCTGAATGTAATTAATATAGTACATATATGTTCCTCACAGCCAGGAAGTATTGAATATAGAATAACATTTAATATGTAGCCAGTACAAATCCATCTGTAAACAAAAATTAATTATTAACTATAGGTCTATTATTTAATAAATATTTATCATATAAAAGATATAAACTGTTTGAAAATATACTTAAAGTGCAGAATATTAGAAACTTAATTGTTAAATAAATTGGAAGTAAACATAACGTATGTATGCGAAGAAAAAATAAAAATACTTTACTAGTCGAAAAAAATTATATCAATAAAATTTAATTTATTTAAAATACTACAAAATAATTAAAAATAAAATTAATGATAAATGATATAAATGATTATATTAACAATCATATTTTGCTAGATTTATTTTTAATTCCCATAACAAATGGTAATGAAAAAACTCACTGTACATGCTTTATACCCACAGCAAAAAAGTGATGAATGTAATATTTAAATGATAACAGGCAGCTGAAACAAAATTAAAGATATTTTAATAGTATGATACAAAACTTTTTGATTTATTTTACTTAACAATAAGACTATTTATGAATAAAAGCTAATAATCTGATAAAATGTATAAAAAGTTAAAAACTATGACAATGCTGACAGAACTGTGTGTTACTTGTATGTAACAAAGTACATATATGATCCTCATAGCCTCATAGTCTTGAATATAGAATAACTTTTAAATAAGTAGCCAGTAAAAATGATGATACAACCATCTGAAAAAAAAAAATTAATAATATGAAACATAAATTAATATTCGTTTTGAAAATGGATTATTATCCAATATATTATAATTAAATAGTAGTTTTAACTTAATAATCACCTTTTGGAAAATATGATGTTTCTGACAAAACTGTGTATTACCACTGTGCAATTAATGAATTGAAATGATTACACATGCCTCTGAAACAAAAATAGAAATATCTTAATAGTACGATACAAAAATTTTTGATTTAATTAACTTAAAAAATAAGACTATTTATGAATAAAAGCTAATAATCTGATAAAATGTATAAAAAGTTTGAAAAAAAAACATTGCAGACAAAACTGAATGTAAAACATTCAGTTTTGTTACTATAATAATTTAATTAATATAGTACATATATGTTCCTCACAGCCTCAAAGTCTTTAATATAGAATAACATTTAAATATGTAGTCAGTAAAAATCCATCTGAAAACAAAAATTTGTATATTAACTATAGGTCTATTATTTAATAAATATTTACGATGATACAAAAGTTAATAACTGTTTGAAAATATGAATTACTCATAGTGCAGAATATTAGAAATTTATTATTTAAATAAATAGGAAGTAAACATGATAACATAAATATGCGATCAAAAAATAGAAATATTTTACTAGTAAAAAAAAAAAATTCTATTAAAATAATTTAATTTATTTAAAATTCTAAAATAAAACACCATATACAACCTAAAAAAAAAATTAATGATACAACTATAAATGATAACATATACTACAATGATAATCATATTGTGCTAGTAAATAAAATAATTTATTTCTAATCGCAAAAGACATTAATCCCATAAAAAAAATGATAATAATAATGAAAAAACTGTATGTACCACTACGTAATTATTACTGTACACGGAGTTTTACCCACAGCAAAAAATTTTTGTATGTAAAATTTAAATGAAAACAGGCATCTGAGCACAAAAATAAAGATATTTTAACAGTATGATACAAAAACTATTCATTTAATTAACCAAAAAAATAAGACTATTTTTGAATATGAGCTAATAAATAATCTGATAAAATGTATAAAAAGTTAAAAACTATGACAATGCTGACTCAACCGTGTGTTACCTGTATGTAATTATTAAAGTACATATATGATCCTCATAGCCTCATAGTCTTGAATATAGAATAACTTTCAAATAAGTAGCCACTACAATAACGATACAGCCATCTGAAAAAAAATGTATAATATGAAACAAAAATTAAAAATAATATTCTTTTGAAAAAGGATTATTATCCAATATATTATAATGAATAGTAGTTAAAACTTATTAATCACCTTTAGAAAATATGATGTTTCTCACAAAACTGTGTATTACCACTATGCAATTAATAAATTTAAATGATGACACATGCCTATAAAACAAGAATAAAAATATTTTAATAGTATGATACAATAACTTATAATAATATTATTTAAAGTTTAGGCTAATATCGAATATCACTTAATAATAAGAATCTAATAATCATACAAAATGTATAAATATTAACGGAGTATATAAATACTCTGACTAATCTCTATGTTACTACCATGAATTTAATTTTATCATTGATATATTAATCTTGAAAGCAGGATAACCTGAAAATATGCAGGGAGTACAAAATGTTAACACATCGATCTGAAACAAAAATTAATGATTTTATTATATTAGCTATAAATTATTTTAATCATTTAAACTGTATGTACCACAACGTAATAATTACTGTACATGAAGCATTACTTACATCAAAAAAGTGTTGAATTTAAAATTTAAATGATAACAGGCATCTGAAACAAAAAAAAGATATTTTAATATTATTTTTCCAAAATTAACTAAATTTTGATTTAATTAACTAAAAAATGATTTAATTTTTAGCTTTTATTTATGAATAAATGCTAATAATTTGATAAAATATATAAAAATTTAAACATATTACATTGCTGACAAAATTGAATATTTTACCTGCATGTTATTAATGTAGTACATATATGTTCCTCATAGCCTCTTAAGTCTTGAATATTACAGAACCTTTAAATATGTAGCCAGTACAAATCCATCTGAAAATAAAAATTAATATAGTAACTATAGGTCTATTATTTAATAAATATTTATCATATAAAAATATGAACTGTTTGAGAATATGAATTACTCAAAGTGCAGTATATTAGAAAATTCATTTTTAAATAAGTAGGAAGTAAACATGATAACATATGTATGCGAAGAAAAATAGAAATATTTTACGAGTCGAAAAAAAAGATAATTATATCAAATAAATTTAATTTTTTTAAAAATTCTAATGTAAAATACCATATACACCCTAAAAAAATTTAAAATATGTATAATTAAAATTTTAATTATACAACAATACATGATTATATAATTAATCATATTCTGCTTGTAAATAAGTCTGAAACATATTAATGTTAATTTTATTTAATGTCTGGGACTATTATCCAATATTTAATAATAGTATTAATAACCTAATAATAACACAGTATGTATTAAACCTTTTAGAAAACATAACGATGTTGACAAAACTGTTTTTTATCAGAATGCAATTAATACTGTATGTTATAAATTACTCATCTCCCAGAAAAGTAGAGACCAGGATAATTTTGAAATAAGTAGACAGTTTTAATAATAACACATGCATCTGAAACAAAAATAGAGATATTTAAATATTATGATACAAATTTATTGATTTATTTAATTAAAAAATAACGCAATTTAGGAATAAAATCTAGTAATCTTGTAAAATGTTTGAAAATATGACAATGCTGACAAAACTGTTTGTTTCCTCTATGTAATTTATACAGTACATATATGTTTCTCATAGCCTCAAAGTCTTGAATGTAGAATAACTTTTAAGTAAGTAGCGAGTACAGAAGATAACACATCCATCTGAAACCAAAAAAAAAAAAAAATTACGTGAAAAACATTTTTACGTGAAAAAAAAATTTATGATAAAATTACTTAAAGCCTGGGCTATTATCCAATATCTAATAATAGTAGTAATAACCTAATAATCAAAGAATATGTATTAATCTTTTAGAAAATATGGGAATGCTGAATAGTAGTAATGCACAGTTTGACAAAACTGTGTCAATTACTATGTCAGTATTGTCATATTTTCTAAAAGGTAATACATCGTGCATTGTTACTATACTATTAATATTGGCACATGATAAATTACTCATCTTCCAGAAATCTGGAATAAAGGATAATTTTAAATTAAGTAGAGAGTTTAAATGATAACATAGCATCTGAAACAAAAATAAAAATATTTTAACAGTATGATACAAAAATTAATAATATTATTATTTAATCTATAAGGCTGTCATCCAATATCAATTAATAATAATATTAATATAATAATCATATAAAATGTATAATTGTTTAGAGAATATCATTATGCTGACAAAACTCTACGTTACCACTATGCAATTTATACTGTACATGATAACTCATATCCCTTGAAAGTAAGTATATATGATTTCACATGAATCTGAAACAAAATAAAAATTAATTTAACTATAATGCTATTTTCCAATAAAATCTAATAATCACGTAATAAGTATAAACTGTTAGAAAATATGACTGTGCTGATAAAAACTGTACGTTACCACCATGTAATTATTACTGTATGTGATATATTACTCACAGTCTGGAACTAAGATTATTTTAAATTAACTGGAGAGGTTAAATGATAACACATGTATCTGAAACAAAAATAAAAATAATTTAACATTATGATAAAAAAATTAATGATAATATTAATTAATCTATAGGAGTATTATTGTATAATAACTAAATCATATAAGAGTTATAAACTAAAAGGTTAGAAAACATGACGATGCTCCCAAAACTATACATTACCATTTCGTAGTTGATATTGCGCATTATATATTACTCATAGCCTAGAAGTCTTGACCGTAGGATAATTTTAAAACAAGTAGCGATTATAATTGATAAAAAATGTATCCGAGACAAAAAGGGAAATACTTTAATAGTCTGAAAGAAAAATTCATTTTTATACTGATTAAGCAATACAGGGATTAAAAATAAAATCTAACTATCGTATAATAAATATAAACTTATAGAAACATGACGACGATGATAATACTGTACGTTACCATTGTGTAATTAATACTGTCCAAAATTTATTACTCATAGCTCTAAATTCTTGAAAGCAGGATAATTATAAATACGTCGAGAGATTACATGATAACATGCATCTGAAACAAAAAAAAAAAATTAATACTATGATTCAAAACCTAATGATTATATTAATTAAGCTATTGTTCTATTATCCAAATAAATCAAGTAATGATCAAACAAGACGTATAAACCAATAAAAATGTGAAAATAGTGACAAAACTGTACTTTACCATTATGGAAATAATACTGAACATGATGAATTAAGTCATACCCAAGGGGTCTTGGAAATAGGATAAGCAGAGAATTTTAAACATAACGCATCCACCTGAAAACAAAAACAAAATCTTCTGAAAAATAAACCATGATGATATTACTGAAACTATAGTGTTATTAGCTAATAAAATTCAATAATAATCATATAAAAAGTATAAACTGTTAGAAAATACGACGATGTTGGTTAATACTGATCACAACGTTTTTCTTGAAGGTTTAAGATCGGCATCAGAAACAGGCTGTATGTTTGAACAATAAATCGTAAATTCATTTCCATGAAAATTTATTTATTTTTTATTAAAACGCTGTGTTTTCTAGGCATTTCATCTATAGACACACCGAACAATTAAAAAACACATGTAAAAACAAAACAACTCCATATTTCACTCTACGAAATGCTAACCAGCACACAAAACACAACGCAAAACAATACGTAATCAGCTGTTATCAATAGAGTTCTACAAAGAGCTCAGGTTAGCCAACCTGACATTACAAAAACATCAGAAATAAACAAAATCCCTCTAAAAAGTTATTTACTGCTCGAACTTCCCTGTACGAATCGGAATTGGATTTTATTCGAAAAACATATGTGTAGAAAGCTTTTTTTTTCATACTTCTCGTCAAGATATCATCATGTCTTATATGCTTTTTTAAGAGCTAATTCTACAGTATAATAATCCGTAAAAAAAAAAAAATCAATTTTTCGAATAAGTGGACCCCTTACGCTATACAAACAAATATATAAAAGGAGAAAACTACGAGTAAATTGGATGTACGAACTATAAAAACCGGTTCATATTTATATAAAATGATTGTGATTACATAAAAAAGTCAAACAAATCAAGTTAGGATAAAAAGGAACATAATAAATAAATAAGTAGAATTATTTTGTGATATCAGGGTATATAAAAGTAAAACTATGTTGAAATTACAATTTCTGTGAAATTTATCTAAATAAATGTTAGCTTTCTAAGATGTGAAGAGTTAAGAGATTATTTAATTAAAAATATTACGTATTATCAGCGAAAAAATGAAATACGATGTATGTGAGAAAAGTAATGAGACCGACTTTTTACATACCAAAGTTTTTTTCAAACAACAATATTATCCCCTTCAAAGTAGTTCCCTTGGGAAGATAAACACCGACGGAGTAGTTGTTCTCACTCCTGGTAGCAGCACTGGAAGGCTTCAACTGGTAGGTCACAGTCTTTTGAATGTTCTCCAGACTTCCAAAATGACGTCCTTTTAAGACATGTTTCAATTTCGGGAAAAGGAAAAAGTAACAAGGACTCAAATCAGGTGAATAGGGGGGGTTGAGGAACCGTAGGAATGCGCGTTGAGGTAAAAAAACACGCATTCACCTCAACACGCATTCACAACACGCATTCCTCTGGAATGCGTGTTGGGAAGTGGCCGTGTGACACGGGGAATTGTCATGATGAAGCATCCACTTTTCTGCGATGTCTGGTCTCACGCGAATCACTCTTTTCCTGAGCCTTTCAAGGATACCTTTGTAAAACACTTGGTTGGCAGTTTGTCCTAGAGGAACAAATTCTTTATGCACGTTACCCCTAATGTCAAAAAAACAAATCGGCATGGTTTTCATCTTTGATTTGCTCATTCGACATGTTTTCGGTCGAGGAGATGAAGAAGTGTGCCACTCTTCGCTTTGCCGCTTTGTTTCAGAATCGTACTCAAATATCCAGGATTCATCACCTATGATCATACGATTGAAGAATTCTTGGTCATTGTCAATCCTCTCAAGAAGATCAACGCACACGTTTCTTCGATTGTCCTTCTGTTCCGTTGTGAGGTTTTTCGGCACCAATTTCGCACAAATATTTCGCACGTCCAAATCGTCTGTCAAAATTTGATGTACGGTGAACGTGTTTAAATTTAACTGTTCCCTCATCATCCTTATTGTTAGACGACGGTCTGATCTCGCAAGAACCCTCACACGCTCAACGTTTTCGTCAGATTTTGAAGTTGAAGGTCTCCTTGAGCGAGGTTGATCTTCAACGTGTTCTCGGCCTTCCAAAAATGATTTGTGCCAGCGGGAAATTTGTGCTCTTGATAAGCAATGTTTCCCATAAGCCTGCTTCAACTTTACAAAGGTCACAATCGCGGATTTCCCAAGTTTAACACTAAACTTGATTGCTCAACGTTGCTCTAAATTCCGATGCTCCATTTTCGTAACACAACTTCACTGATGGCGTTGTAAAAAATGTGTTGGTGAACAGAGTTGAAACTCGTACTGAGCATGTGGAAGGGATGAACAAACCGATCTAGCAGAGACCGATAGACATAGCGTTGCCAGATCGCTCGCGCTGTTACCAGTCTCATTACTTTTCTCACACACCTCGTATATATCAGTATATACGAATATATATATATATATATATATATATATATATATAAAATATTTTGTTCAATTAATGATTTCCGATGCACTGTTATTTCGTTGAAAAATTATAAACATAGATTTGAATATCTGAATAAATGTCCTTCTAAACGTTTTACCAAATATTCCATAACGTTGATTAATGTCAACATCATGGAGTTCGACGGTAAGAAGTGACGAAGATAATGAACTAAGTTTACAGTTCTAAACATGACCTAACGTAACACTGAAATGAAAAATGGGGGAAAAAAGCATGAAAACATTATATTTCAGTTCAATTAGATTTGTAATAAAGAATACTTTCAAAAAATATCTCGAATTTTGTTAGACAAAATCTTTTTTCCATTTGATGAACCGCGGGGCTCGAATATGTCATTTTACTAATTTTTTATGTGACTTAGCGAATCACGCCGCTAGATAGTAGTACTTGATAGTACTAGGTAGTGTATAAAAACTTGATAATGTACTTGAAATAATAAAACTTAAAGGAAAATATACTACGGCTTGTTTTAATAGTAAATGCTCTTATATAAAAGTACTGGAGAAACAGTACTGGAGTACTGGAGATGAAACAATTTTTTTAATTCCCATCACTTCTTCTAAAAAAAATAAAGTATTAGTTTTTAACAATTGTACAGCATAGTTGTACTAAAAAGGAAATAAATAAAACAGTAATAAATTCGACTGGTAAACTCGAATTTAACGATAAAAATCGAGGGTACATGGATTTTCGATTCGTGAAGGTCATTATACTAGTTTCATTAACAATGAAAAATATGGTATGAAGTGAATTATATGTCTCGCAGGTATCATTTCTTGCCGGCCTCCGTGGCGCGAGTGGTAGCGTCTCGGCCTTTCCCGGGTTCGAATCCCGGTCAGGCATGGCATTTTTCACACACGCTACAAATCATTCATCTCATCCTCTGTACAGTAATGCTTAACTGCGGCCCCGGAGGTTAAACAAAAAAAAAAGTATCATTTCTTCCGCTCAAAAAACAAAAATTTCTGTAATATAAATAAAAGTACATTTAACAAAATGATACTGATATCAAAATTGTAAGACACTACCATTTCTATTATCAAAATATGTTATTAATTTAGAATTTTGTTTAAAAAAACATATTAAATGTATGTAATAAACAATAGCTGTACAATATTAGATAATAAACGATTTAAGAGTTTCATGCAAAAAATATAAAAATTTGTTACAAAACTGTTACCGGCCCGATTTAATTTATTAAACAACAAATAATCATAAGAATTGTATTGTTTCTGTAAATGTGATTTGTACAATTATTAAACGTTGTTTAATAATTGAAATCGGGCCAGTAAGAGTTTTGTAACAAATTTTTATATTTTTGCACGGAACTCTTAAATCGTTTATTATCTAATATTGTACATCTATTGTCTATTACATATATTTAACATGTTTTTGTTTTTTTTTAAAACGAAATTCTAAATTAATAACAGATTTTGATAACAGTGTCTTACATTTTTCGATATCAGTATCGTTTTATTAAAAACACTTTTATTTATATTACAGAAATTTTTGTTTTTTTAGCGGAAGAAATGATATTTGCGAAACTCTTACCACACGGTTTACAATTTCATTGTAATTTATTTTGAATTATTAACTTAAGATTTTTAAAAGAAAGTAAATAATATTTGCTTAGGTTAAAATGTATTTTCACATAAAAATATAAGGGGAATTTTAATCACAATATGTCCTATATAAAACAAATCAGCGAAATAAATGTTTATTTAAAATAGAACACAGATTAAATATATAATGTTGACACATGTACACTGCAATTTTAATAAGATAAATAAATGGATAATCTTTATAAAAGACAATCTTCATTTTATTTATTATAGTTTAACCCAGTAAAAAGGAATAGGGCTTAAAAAGTGTGTCAGAACAAAAGAGTTATAAATTTACTTATATTTAATTTAAAAATTGATTATTAAATAGATTAATGTAAGCAGAAATATTTGTTTTAAATTCGTGACCCATTCGAAATCTCCTTCACTGTATTAATCTTTAGATTATGACAGTTAGAAATTAGTAAAACAACAGATTAAGTGTTCTACAAGAACCTTTATAAATCCATGTTGACGATTATAACGAGCTAATGTACATAACGTGGGCTACATAAATACAGCTAAATTATTCTGTTTCGAATGTTTTATCACTTTTCAACCGCGATTAACTATTACTGTTAGGTAAATATTTTTCCCATATAAAGAAAATAAAAGAAAAAATGCAGTATAAAAAATTGATACTTATTTTTATTTTTAATAGACAACAGAAAAACACGACAAAATATTAGTCACGTAATCACTGTCTGAGGAAATCGATATAGACTTTTTTTTTTTTGTCTTCAGTCATTTGACTGGTTTGATGCAGCTCTCCAAGATTCCCTATCTAGTGCTAGTCGTTTCATTTCAGTATACCCTCTACATCCTACATCCCCAACAATTTGTTTTACATACTCCAAACGTGGCCTGCCTACACAATTTTTCCCTTCTACCTGTCCTTCCAATATTAAAGCGACTATTCCAGGATGCCTTAGTATGTGGCCTATAAGTCTGTCTCTTCTTTTAACTATATTTTTCCAAATGCTTCTTTCTTCATCTATTTGCCGCAATACCTCTTCATTTGTCACTTTATCCACCCATCTGATTTTTAACATTCTCCTATAGCACCACATTTCAAAAGCTTCTAATCTTTTCTTCTCAGATACTCCGATTGTCCAAGTTTCACTTCCATATAAAGCGACACTCCAAACATACACTTTCAAAAATCTTTTCCTGACATTTTAAATTCATTTTTGATGTAAACAAATTATATTTCTTACTGAAGGCTCGTTTAGCTTGTGCTATTCGGCATTTTATATCGCTCCTGATTCGTCCATCTTTAGTAATTTTACTTCCCAAATAACAAAATTCTTCTACCTCCATAATCTTTTCTCCTCCTATTTTCACATTCAGTGGTATAGACATCTCTCGATATATACAATGACATTAGATTTAGTAAAATAAATTTTATGTTATTTATTTATACGTTTTTATATGATTTATATAGTAGTGAGATTGATGAGGTTTGAACTGTAGTAAACACTCCTGGGGGGGTTTATAACAAGGAAGAAAATTAATAGTGAATTAATATTGCACAATTTACTGTAATCTTAATATTGTCCGTTTCATTGTTAAAGTAAAAAACGTAAACAATACTATTAATATTTATATAGAAGATAAAACTTTTATAATTTAAAAATAACAATGCGTCCAAAACGACGAAATACTGGTCGACACACAATTCGACCCATCAGAATGAGAGAATACAGAAGAAATGAAACGGAGGAGAAACAGCACAACGAACGAAATAGATTACATACGTCAAATATAATACACAATTTATTTAATTTATATACTCAAATTTAGCAACAGTGAAGGTTTACTGTTAACAGAAATCCATGAACTTGAATAGAATTTCCGAAAGAAAATAAATGAAAACATTTAAACATTTTGGCGTTTTCATTAAATATATTTTACTTATTTTTTCCTGCTGTTATAACTTATAAATTCCCCATCACGTAACTTTTACGAAAGACCACATACTTGAACTATTTTGAGTAAAATTTTGTGATATGGGTCCCATGTTTACCGTATTTTTCCAACCCCCTCAACCAATTATAATCAACATTTAATGATATTAAGTACCCATATTCAAAAGTGATCATACAATATTTCATAAAAATTGATCAATCCAGTATGAAGATATTTGGATATTAAGATGTTTGGAGACATCTGATTTTCTCTGCGTCGGCTTTGGACTAGTTTCTCTAATTGGTCGACTTTTCAATTTGTCACTAATGATACGTTCGACCATGTTCGCTAGAGCTGGGTGTAATTAAGAAATTACGTCCTTTGGTTTAAAGCTGGCTACAGGAGCAATCTCAGCATAAGAAGTGACCTTCGGTGATCTACTAAACACGACTTTTAGCTTTGAACAGCAAATCTTTTGAATTGTTTTTACCTCTTGAAAAGCAATTTCTTTCTTATAAATCTTGACAATCTTGAAATCTCTCAGAGTGATACCTAACCTATGGCAGTTGACACAAACTGGCTGATCTCTGCACGGATCGTTTACGTTAATATCATCTGACGCCAGAAGAAAGACATCTTCTGTGATTTGCTGCGGAGGATCGGAAGATTTCATCTCCGAACCCTCAGACACTTTGTAAACAGACAGGAGGATGGAGAAAAAGAAGAAAAAAGGATGGCCTGAGGATAAAACTAGGAGATAGATGGTGTTTATAGCTTTTATAATTTTCGGACGAAATATTAAGGATGAGTTTTTAAGAATTGCAGTATTAATACACAGGTTTTGACAGATATGACAACATTTCTTTAGAAATGGTTGATGTTAAGTACGCGTATTCAAAAATCATCATACAATATTTCATAAAAATTGATCAATCCAGTATGAAGATATCAAGTCAAATGATGTATTATCACTATCTCAAAATTAAATCATTAAAATACATTCCTAAAGTGATATACCAATGATTTTAATTCAGAAACGATAGGAACATCTGCCTCCACCCTTTCATGACGATTTGAATAAAACTAGACAGCAATAAAAAGTATCTTTAATACCTAAGGGGCATTAAATTATGTGAAAAAATTACTTAACCATTTTAGTAAATGTTTTAATTTGAAACTCAAAGTCAGTATCTCTCTGTATTCTTGACTGATTGTAAACAAAATTAAATAGAATTAGCATTCAATACAGAAATCATTATACTAAATTTTAACCAAATTGGTTTATCCAGTTTATAGTTAGCAAGTTTGTCGATTTCTATGTAAATTATTAATTTTTAAATAAATCTAAGCACAATAAAAAATCCTACTGATAAGTTATTTTGTTCCTTTTAATTTGGTTTGTTTAATTTTTATAGAAACGAAATATGATGATTATGAATCAATGAATATGATTATGAACGAAATGAAAATTATTTTTTCTTAAATCATATACATGAGCAAGCGTTTATGCAGAAGTAGTTATTTTTACATCTACTACATAGTTTACTTTCTCATTACTATTATATATATACTACATACACGATTACTATATATGTATTGTCCTAAACTTGATCAAAGAAGAAAGTTATAAACATATCTAGTTGACTATATTTTTTTCTATGTAATAATATAACAGATGGAATATTTTTAAAACAGGTATTTACTCAATATTAAGTTTTATAGTAATTATAATTATCATTTTTAAATGGTTTTTTACGAAGTGTTCAGTTATGGTTTTTTGTTTTTTTAACTAGATTAAATATTTTCTTCAGTGCTACCGTTCTATTTGTATTTTCTGACAAAGTGAACAACCATTGTGCAAATATATTTGAATGCTGTTCTTTTTTCTGTGGTATGAAATTGCACTAGAATTATTCTTTGGTTAGGACAATTTTATTTTTACATTTTTTACACGACCTTGTATATGTAATCAGTAAGTTTAAAAAAAATATATAATTTCATTCATTCATACTCATAGTGTAAAAGAAAATTTTACTCTTACGTATTATATAATAAAGTATAGTAAAAATAGTCGATCTGGGCTCGCTTCGCTCGCAGGCCCGTCTAGCTAGGGGCTCTCTCCCCTGGACTCTCAACCTGTTCGTATCCTAATGTTTGTGATATTCTTACAATGAACCCCCCCGCCAAAAAAGTAATTCTAACCAGTTATAATTTGAAGATATGGTTGCTCGATTTGATGCCGTCTTCTTAAATTCACATTATAATATCTCTTAAATAACTGCTTATTAGAAAAGAAATATTGGTGTATAGAGAATATTTCTATGAACATTTTGGTGTTTTTATATTTAAAATAGGCTTAAGGAGTGAGTAGATATAGAATTTAATAATTTTTAATAGAAATATAATGTTTAACGCAAGTCATATTGATAACAGGGAAATGGTCTGGGGGAAGCCCAGACCATTTCCCTGTTATCAGACCATTTTCCCTAAACGAGTCTTCCTCGTTTAGTCTTGTGTGTGTTCGTGTGAGGTTGGGTTAGTTACCACTCCAGCTATTGCTTTGGCGAGAGCGAACCACGTGATGCGCCTGCCAGATGCGCGCCAACGCCTGTCTCCGGCTAAATAAAGAATCCTTTTTTTATTGCTAAATATAAACTAATAATCCCTTTCTTTTATTAATGAAATTAAATAATTAAAAAAAATAATCTAAAATTAGAAATGAAATAATCTGTAATAGTTTATCTTTTTAAAATAACATTTTTATTATTCTACAAAATTATATGTTTCATTCACTACAGAAGATGTTGTGAAGACGTTATGAAACGTTTATTTGTGTTACTCTTTTTTCTTTTTTTTGTAAACTTCAACTCTGTTATATAATTTATATTAGCTATCGAGTAGAATATTTTTATTAAACTTTTAGTAAGTAGGCAGACCTATATTCTGCAGTTTTTGCAAGGAGATTTTTCTAGTAGAAAATACATTATTCATTGTATAATAAAAAGGATAAAGTCTAAATTTTATGTAGGCTTATACAATACATAAAAGTTCTAAAGGTACACTTATGTTAAAAAAATCTTGTATCATTGAAACTTATTTCTATATCATTAGATGCGATAAGAAATATATGAGTTTACACTTTGGCCAGCATAACATTATCAAAAACTTTAATTAAATATAAAACAAATGATTACTTATAGTATTTCAACTGCATTTTAACAAATGTTTATGTGAATATAAATCAGTTTTATTAAAACGATAATGTTCAACGAACTTTAAAACATTGTACGGCTGAATGTATTTTTCTTCAACTGGTGTAAGGAGGCAGAATTTATTGCTCAATCTAAATTCGAAATCCTTTTTCACGTTGCTGAATTTCCGTGGGCTTGTAGATGTTATCAGTTACTAACTCTTTAAATGTAAATGAAAATTTATCTCATATACTTAAATTTGTTTGTTGAAATTTAACAGTCACAAAACTTGTTTAATAGTGCAATCTTAAAAATGGAATAATTTAAAGTATAATGGAAACTCCTGGGATTAATCTTGTAAAGACGAAGGTTCTTTTTTTTCATTGAAATAACTGAATATTGTATTTTAGTTTTTTTGTGATTTAGTTTTTCATTTTCCTTGCGACAAAAATCTTTTCTGAGGTCTGAATTGAAGTATTAGGTTTATAGTAGAAACTTTATAAATCCAGATATAGACTTTTTCTACCACAAATTTATGAAAATAATCTAAACGGTAATTTTTTCAACTTTTTGATTATCCAAAAGAAAAAATGTTTTAAATTTTGACTTTCTATTAGAATTAAAATTGAATTAATACAATTTTTAATTCTACACAACATCGTGGGCTTCAGAGTGTAATTTTTTCGATCCCTAATTTTTGTATTTTCTTCAAATGAGTTTTTTTATAGCGAGGTATTATTGTAAACGTATAGAAAGTTTTAAAATTACTGAAATGTATTAATAATTCTCAGTTTTTTAATAATTTCTTTACGAGAATATTTCCAAAAATTAAAGATTTTAATAGAAGACAAACTCGAATAATCTATCTATTCCTCCGAATCCCTAAGCAATTACCTGGTTGGGATTATTTCATTTTTTCAAAAAATTTAATTTTTTTTAAATTTAATTTAATATTTAAATTTTTTTTCATTTTTGGTTGTTTAGTTGGTAAAATTTTGTACATCTATCACATTCTTTCCAGTTATATGGATTAATTCGTTATATTCTAATAGGCCCTGAAAACAAAACAGGAATCATACGTTTATGCTGTATGGGAATTTTCTACTTCCTTTCCCATTAGTACTCCCATTATATTTTATTACCATTTTCAAATAACTTATTAAGTAAGATATAACCATTATGATCTTGAATTTTTATAGTACCTTAAAGGAATTTTTCTCAAGTAAACTTATCATTATAATTATAATTTTTAACTTTTTGATTCATGAGAATGTGAATCACTGAACCTTTTTTTTTGTTTTTTTTTGTTTTTAAGTAGGATGGGGCTAATAACCAAAGTAGTCGATGCCCCTAAAAACTTCCAAAAAAAACAAAAAAAAAAAAAAAATTTATTACAAAATATTTGTTTTTCAGTGCCGTTAAAGTCTTCCCATTAAAAACTTTTGAGAATGAGAGCCTTGTGAATGGGTTTTTTTGTATTGATGTCATGCTGAAAGTAGATCGTTTTAAGATAAAATCATTTCTTAAATTTAATTTTTCTACATTTAACGCTTGAAAGACTATTTAACAGTTTTCATAATTTAATATCACTTGATATTTCTATATATTTTTTAATTTCTGTGTATTTCTTGGCTTACTGAAACTATTAAATTTAAAAATAAATTTTTCTACTTCAGACGGCTAGTGAATTGTAATTACTAAGACCATCGTTCAGCGCTACCGGTAACAGCAATTGGTTGTATTTAATAAAAAAATTATCTTCTTACTAAAAATTATTCCGATTTAATTTATCAACTAACAAAACTGTAAAAACAATTCAAAAGATTTGCTGTTCAAAGCTAAAAGTCATGTTTAGTAGATCACCGAAGGTCGCTTCTTATGCTCAGATTGCTCCTGTAGCTAGTTTTAAACCAAAGGACGTACACCCAGCTCTAGCGAACATGGTCGAACGTATCATTAATGACAAAGTGAAAAGTCGACCAATTAGAGAAACTAGTCCAAAGCCGACACAGAGAAAATCAGATGTCTCCAAACAAAAGATTGTTACACAACGAAGGAATGAGCCACCGACAATCAAAAGGTGTAGGAATGTGAAGCTAAATCGCAGAAAATCTCTGAATATAATGGATAAGCGGTAAAAGTTGAAATACAGAAAATACGCTTTCAGGAAATAAAAAAAAAAGACGACTGATGGTAGTTGGAAAAGAGAGTAAGGTCAAGCATTAATGGAGCCCCCGAAAGAACGGAGGCCTATAAAAGAGAGAATGAGCTCTTTAGCTGCCCCAAAAATTTTAGCGGGGAACACATTAAACTTACAATATTCCCTGCACCATCTGATGCCGGTAGCAAGAAATCTTCTGTGATTTACTGCGGAGGATTGGAATATTTCATCTTCGAACCCTCAGACAATCTGTAAACAGAAGTAAAAACCGTCAGGAGGATGGAAAAAAGAAAGAAAAAAGGATGGCCTAAGGGTAAATTTAGGGGGATAGATGGTGCAATTGTAGCTTTTATAATTTTTGGACGAATTATTATGGTTGAGTTTTTAAGAATTGCAGGATTATTACACCGGTTTTGAGAGATATGACGACAAACATTTCTTTAGAAGCGGATATATGATTTCAACTGGAAAGGGCCCTAAGTACCCTTGTCATTTTTTGTTTCTTTTTTGAGGTTTTTATATCCCCAAGTATAGACTTGGGGATATAAAAACAAGCACGTCTATATATGGATGATCTATCTTATGATTAGGTTGAGGAAAGTGTTAAAAAAAGAAGTTTTTTTGGTAAAAGGGATAATGAACATAGAAGTCGATGCTCAAAACCTTATACAAAAAAAAATTAATAAAAATTCATTCGTTCATAGTGTTTGGCCATTAGGTCAGGTCCTGTCACTTCTGCTGTTCACACTTCCGTTATTTTATAATGGATTATTATTAAAACCACTAAAATATGCTTTGACTAAATTAACGATTTAGCCTTGGTCTATATAGCATTCTGTAAATTGTTAATAAAATTCTATCATTTCAACTTATCGATTTGTTTTGTTGAAAGTTTCGCTACAATTAAGTAAACCGTTTTGAGAATACTTAAATGTTTTTTTTATGACGTTCACATCAGATTATCAGTAGTATGTATAATATTGGACAAATTTTCAGAGTGGATTTTGCCACTATGAACCTAACTGCGTAACATAGTAATTTTCTTGTTATCCTCTCTATTAATTTAAAAGAAAAAAATATGTATATAAGGAAAAATTTTTTGACTCTGAAAAGAAAAACTGATATTCTAAATTTTTGATAAAATTTTACTCTCAACTTATTTTTATACGATTATGTCCGGTGAATAGTAATTTAGGAATTATTTGTTTTTACCATTGAAACTTAAGAACTGTTCAATTAATTTTTAAGAAATAAACATCTAACTCATAATCATAGGCACAAGTTTTTCTTTTTATTTTTAAGGAATTTTTTTTTCTGAAGATCCACTTAAATAACTTGATTTTATACAGTTGTTTATAAAATCATTTAAGTTTGATAAACTTGATTGTATTTTGTTGATGTATTTTAACATTAAATATGTTTTCAATGAACACGTAACTATGAATGAATGATGTACCTCAAACGAGCGATTTTATTACAGCATATGACGAATCAAAGAATAGAAACTGGTAATAATAATCGGTCGACATCATTTTCTGCAAGAAAAAAGAAAAAAAAAACAAATTATTTAACTCTCTTACTGTGGGGGTATTAAATAAAAACATAATATAATTATTATATTATTTGTATATATACGAGGGTTATTTTTTTAAGGTCCGACCGGTCGCGAAATAAAAACCCGCGCAAAAATCGGATGAACCTTTGCGCATATGTGTTGGCCAGCGTCTCTAGTATGGCCTTCAATCACGCCGCGACACTTCGTTTAGTTCTGAACACGCAGCTTGCAGGTAAACATGTCTACAACAATAGCATCTCCCGCCAAGTGTGAAGTGCGTGCGGTAATTCGATTTCTTCAGGCTGAGGGGTGTAATGCAGCTGAAATTCATCGACGAATAAGTAATGTGTACGGTGAAACTTCAATGAGTGACAGCAAAGTGCGACAATGGTGCAGGAACTTTAAAGCAGGACGTACAGATGTTCATGATGCAGGCGGTCAGGGAAGGAAGCGAATGTCAACCGATGATCTCGTTGAGCGAGTGGATGAGGCAATTCGAGAAAATTGTCGGTTCACAATTTCTGTATTGAGTAATTCGTTTCCTAAAATTTTAAGGTCAGCTCTCTACAGCATTGTGAGTGAGAGACTTCAGTACCGCAAACTGTGTGCGAGATGGGTTCCCAAGATGCTGTCCTACCATCAAAAAACAATGAGAATGGACGCCTCCCAAACGTTTCTCCAGCGCTATCACAATGAAGGAGAAGATTTTTTGAACAAAATTGTCACAGGGGACGAGACATTGGTCCATTTCGAAATTGAAGAAACAAAAGAACAATCCAAATAGTGGATGCATTCTCATTCTCCCAATAAACCAAAGAAGTTCAAGCGAACCTTCTCCAACAGAAAGTGTATGGCTACTGTGTTCTGGGACCGGAATGGAGTTCTCTTGGTGGAATTCATGGAACGTGGCAAGACCATCACAACAGCCTCATACTGCGTGACTCTTCAACGTCTACGAAGGGCAATTCAGAATAAGCGGAGAGGAACGTTGTCATCAGACATTGTCTTTCTCCATGACAATGCTCGGCCGCACACTGCAGCTGTAACAAAGAAGCTCCTGCAGCGTTTTCATTGGGAAGTGTTTGTTCACCCACCATACAGCCCGGACTTGGGCTCCATCCGATTTTCACCTCTTTGCTCACATGAAACGCTGGTTAGGAGGACAACATTTTGGCACAGACATCGAGCTGCAGACCAGCGTAGAAACATGGCTGAAATCACAGGTGGCTCCGTTCTATGACGAGGGTATTGGAAAGTTGGTACCACGCTACGACAAATGTCTAAATCGGAGTGGCGATTGTGCCTAACTATATAAGAAATAGCCTAACTATATAAGTACTTGTTACAAATAAACATTTTTTTATTTTCACTGTGGTTTTAATTTCGTGACCGATCGGACCTTGAAATAAAAATAACCCTCGTGTATTATATAATATATTTATTATTATTATTATTGCACTATTTATCTATATATTTAATAAAAAATTATATAAACATTTATACATAGTAAGAGGGTGAAAAGCTTGCGTTTAGTCTGAAAAAAAGGAATTAATGCTTTTGATAATATCTCTATAGAAGTTATTCTTAAAATATATGCAATAATAAACAGATCTTGAATATAGAACGAACTAGGAAGACAAAATCTGCTTTCACAAGTGGTATCCTCTCGGAATAACAATAACGGTGCTCAGATGGGCAGAAATCACTCTGTATAATAAAGGATAGGTGCGTGGGTTTGTTTGTTGTATGTGTTCACATTTTTACGTCCTTGTACGAAATATTATGATCGCGAAAAATTTCGGTCTTCAGATTTCCTTCTGATTTTCATCTTCTCTTTTTAAACTTTTTTTTTTACTTCCTTGTACGAATTAAGGAACGTATATATATATATATATATATATATATGCATGTATGTATGTATGTATGTATGCGCGTATGTATCTCGCATAACTCAAAAAAAATTTAGCCGTAGGATGTTGAAATATTGAATTTAACACTGTTGTAGCATCTAGTTGTGCACCTCCTTTTTTTATTGCAATCGAAATAAAAATAACAATTTTAATTAATGAAATATTTGGATGTTAAAGGGAAGGCACATCGTTCGAATCAGATTTCATCTCCTTTTTTTATTTTTAACTTTTTTTAATTTAAATATATTGATTTAATAATTATTAATCCGTGATTGTAAAAGAATTCTTACTATAAATAATAATGCATTGATAATGAAAAAAAAAATTATTAGTGAAATAAAATTAGAAGTAAAATAAAAGTAATAGATTTGGTGAAACATCTGATTATTCAATATTAATTGAAAATTATAATTTAGAATCGTATTATAATTCATATAAAAATTGTATATTTTCTTTTAAAAATATTATTTTATTTAATTATTTGACAGAAAAATAAAATACATTTTTGAATTGTATTCCATTTAAAGTGATTGTTGAACAGTTTTTTCTCAGTTGTGCGTAATATGCACAAGATTTGTGGTGTGTATTTCAGATTTCTGGTGTGTCGTATAAATAAAAGTTAATAATAATTTAAGTATTTCGTTTAATGAATTCCTGTATACTGGTTACATATATTAATATTTTATTTAATATTATTTAGTAAACAATTTATTTGAAAAGTAATCAAGGGACTTTTACTCTATCCTAATATTTCATGCAATATTGTTAAATTAATAATTGTATTAATATTTGATGTCAATAAAAACTAATATTTTAGAAATTGTGTAACTGTCCACTTTTATTAAAGAGTTGAATGATAGTATCTCACTTTCACATGAAATAAGTTTAAACGAAATGCAGCAACAATGTGTATATGCAATTTAATAGGCGTACAAGGAAGTCATGTGGTCCCACATCAGATTTTTATTTTGCTGCTGTTGGCGCAGAGTGGACAAGTTGCGGGCGCCGGGCGGCTGCACGCAGAACACGAAAAATTCATTCGTTCAAACGATTTACAATTCTCGAACGATTTATACTTCTTGATACGAACGATTTATCTAAAATTATAAATGTATTTTGGGGTTAAAAAAGGAAAACACTGGGTTCAGCGCTGTATTAAAAAATTAGAACTCAAGAAATAGCTAAAAATATTTAGGATTTTGAAGCTTTCTTTGTAAAAGTTTTTATTGTTGTTAGTAAGCTAAATTCATGAATGTTATTTAGTTACAAATGGCAAAAACATTTAACAGAATCATATGTAATGAAACATAAACCGTGTAACATTTTCGCGGCGCCTTTTTTCTAGTAAATAATATTACTAATTTTATTGTGTGGTTAGGTGAGTTGAACAACGGTATTGTTATGAAGCTGTGTTGGGATAATACAAGTATATAAAAATAAATAAAATGTATATACCATATGACATAACCCTTTTATTTTTTATATAATGGATTAAAAATTGCCACTATGGTAAATTTAATCAAATACATGTATAAACTGAACCACTAACGGATTAGTCACAGTATAAGGGATTTACTTTTAAGATCAGTAAGAGGATTTGGAAAAAGAAGTAATAAAAAAATAAAACAGTAATGAAATTAATTGAATTAATTATTAACTGTAACGCAGTATACATATGTTAAAATTTCTCCAATTATATCGCAGGGAGAATACAGGAGAAAGAGGAGGAGGTGAAGGTAAAACCGCAAGATTAATTTATATCACAATTGATTATTTCCTTCATTAAACGTACGAAAGGATTAGCAGCCTGTGTAAGCCGAGATAACTACGGCACGACAGACAGTGCATTAACAATTTTTAGAGGTAAAAGCTTAACTTGATATACTGTGTTCCATAATACGTACATCTAAAGAGAGCCTTCGCTAAATAAATAAAACGCTAATTAAACTTTATTTTCTTCAGTTTATTAGCGAAAATTAAGTAAGCTATTCTTCTTTTATTTTCTTCAAAAATAAGAAACAAGATTAAGAAACGTAATCCTGATAAATTCTTTATTTTTAATTTTAAGGGTGTAAGAACGCGTCATCACATATAATTTCTGTTATTACGTTTTAAAACTGTATTTATAAAAAAATACTTCTTAGATCAGGCATGTAGGAAGTGGTAATCGTTGTGTTACTTTTGTAAAAAGTCGGCAAAGGATTAGAAAAGTTTCCCGGCGGTGCATATTATTCAGCTTTAGCGAATGAAAAAAATCAAATAACATTTATTTTTATGAAGATGCTTTTTTAAATAAAAAATAAAAAACAGTAATTATATTAACATCGCAAATTCGACTTTTTGAAAATTTGGGTGCTCATGAATCAGGGAAATTTTTTAATCATTAAAATATTCACTAAAATAAATTAATATCGAAATTAAAAAAAAAAATAATAATAATTTTTATTAAATTGAAATCTGCTTTTTTTAAATTGACACTGCTATCCTGGCCGTTAACAAAAACCCTAGCCTAGCCTCGCAGACCCTACAAATGGCGCTGGATCGTGTGTGCGTGCGGCAGAAAAAGTGGAGGATTAAGTTTAATCAGGGTAAGTCGAGGCACGTTACATTTGCCATGCGGAGAGGTGACTGTCCCGGTGTGTACTTCGATGGTGTTTGGATCCCGCGAACGGAGACTGTGCGGTATCTGGGACTTCACTTGGATCGGCATTTGACTTGGAAGTATCACGTGAGGATGAAGAGGAAACAGCTAAACGCAAGGTACAGGGAACTTCACTGGCTGCTACGGAGGAACTCAGGCCTCACGTTATCCATGAAGATCTTAATTTACAAGCCCATCCTGTCCCCAACCTGGACGTACGGTGTAGAATTGTGGCGAACGGCTAGTACTAGTAATGTGGAAATTATACAACGATTTCAGAACAAAGTAGCCAGGATAATTGCCGAAGCTCCGTGGTTCACGCGGAATGATGAGATTCAGGATTTTCTGGAGCTCCCATCGGTTCGTGAGATTGCACGACAGCGCAATGTCAAATACCAGCAGAGGCTTGAGAATCATGTAAACCACTTTGCAATTAATCTACTCGATAACAGCAGAGACGTCCGACGGTTGAAACGAGTCCGAGCGGTTGTACTCGACTTAGGGACTGCGTAACGGTTTGGAATCTAACACCGTCAAGTTTAGTGGTGTCGTATCTAATTTCTTGTTACTTCTCTTTCTTTTTCTCTTTTATTTGATATTAGTGTTTGTTTTGTGGACTATATGGTGCTGAAATTAATGGTTTGTGATTTATGACTGAGCTTGAAATTTCATATTTGACTTTAAGTTTGCTTGCAACTGTTTATTGTGTATTATTTATTTTGGGGGTTCCTTAAGGACCTTCTTATCACGTGCTTTTGTCAGGAAACTTACTTATGGCTCCGCAGGAGAGCCGATTGTAATTATTATTGTTATTGAGCAAAAAAAAATTTTCATTAAATTTTAGGAGCTCCCCATCAGGGTAGGGATTTTAGTGATTTTATTAAGAAAACACGATTTTAGCATTAAAAATTCTAAATTCCGAAAAAAACTCTTTTTTTCAATTTTCCCTTACTCAAGGGGACGCATTGGGCTGAAATTAACTTTAAAAAAAAAATCCTTAAGTGGTGATGGTAAAAAAAAAAGAATTTTATTAAAATTGTTAAAATAATACAAAAATTCAGCCATGATTTTAAATAAAAAAGTTGTAATTTTCTATGAATTACGTGAACATTTTTTGGCTAATTTTCTTCTTAAAAATTAATAGAGTAACTTTTTATCAAAATTTAAGATTTTTACATTTAAAATGCAATAGGTTACTTGCGAGATAGATTTAAATTAAAATAGATTAAAAAACATTTTTAATTAAAAAAATTATTTTTGATACCATAGAAAATTGGAGCGGGATGGGTAAAAAAGTTTTATAGTAGTTTGTTGAAGACCGACTGATGAAGAAAATATTCCCTCTTTTCTGAAAGCTAGCTCGAGCTAAAACTCGGATGTGGACACCACATGATTTTCTTGTACGCTTATTAAATTACATAAACACATTTTTCTAAAATGAAAAGTACATAAAATTCTATTTCACCAGTAACTTATGATATTTTTTCATATTTTTTTTTTATTGTTATTATTGAACTATTATTTATCGTAAAACTTTTTTTACAATTATAGGTTAATTGATAAATTAATATTAAAATGATTTATTAATAAATCAATATATTTAAATTAAGAAAAAAGGAAGTGAAATCGGATTCAAACTGATGTGCCTTCGCCTTGTAAGATCTAATTATTTCATACAAATTAAAATTTTATTTGGCTATAAGTCTGAAACCAATGAAAATAAGTACCACTTATGATATATCGTTGAAAATTTCTCAATGAGAGCTTATTACTGTAGAAAAAGTCCAATATCCTAATTTTTTTTTATTTTGGGTTTTTTTGGACGCTTTCGATTCAGTCGAATGCAATAAGAAGGGGAGGTACACAACTATATATTACAACGTCCTAGATCCAAAATTTTAACATCCTACGGTTAATCGTTTTTGAGTTATGGGAGATACATACGTACGTACAGACGTCACGCCGAAACTAATCAAAATAGATTCAGGGATGATCAAAATGGATATTTCCATTGAAATCGAAAACCGAAATTGTTCGCTGCCACATACTGGGGTTTTCCATTTTAATTCAATAATTGATCAGTACATCACTATTTTTGATTTTGATAATATTTGGTAGATAATAACTACCCACCTTGCAGTGGCCAAAAAATAGTTTTTATATTTTTAAAACATTTTTATAACAGCCATTTTCGTCACTGTTTCCTTGAGCTGTAGCATTCTTATTTTACATAATACAGAGGTCAAAACGGCCTTTTTGGATAAAAAGGCCGTTCATCCTGTACTCAAAATTCATTTTGTTTCATAAGCAAATCTTGTAATGTTTACTGACATTAAATTTACAAACTTAGGGCCAAAATAAATAATGAAGGGCTTAGGGTAACAGGTCTTTTTTTACCTTTTAACTCTTAGATAAATACTACCTTTCTTTATAAATACTACTAAGTATTTATAAAGAAAAAATTGGACTGTTACCGTGTGTCCTTCATTCTGCACCTCACTTTGTCTTATCCAGTTTATCTACAGCTAAAATAAAAAAATCATTAATAAATTAAAAATAAAAGATATCGCATAAAAGAGTTCACAGCTAATAAAATTACTTTATAAACAAGTGTACATTACCTAATCACAGTATTAATAATAGCGTTCCAGCGTTCAAGTCCTAGTAAAGACATACTTTTATACGGATTTGAATACTAGATCGTGAATACCGATGTTCAATGCTGGTTGGGTTTCAATTAATCATACATCACAGTAATGGTCGAACTGAGATTGTGCAAGACTACACTTCATTTACACTCATACACATCATCCTCATTCATCCTCTGAAGTAATACCTGAACGGTAATTCCCAAAGGCTAAACATAAAAGGAAAGTAAGTATTAACACTAGCAACAATATAACATATCACATTGAAATCAAAACAGTAACTGAGCCTTCTACAATGTTTATATTCAGGATTACGCAAAGATTCATGTCCATGCATGTCTATTCCCTTTCGACAACATGAGTTTGTGTTTATTAGTCATACTTTAAGGAACAAACTATCTAGGATGTAAGGTATCTCATTATAGACATATCAAAATATTTTGTATAGTAGGCCTACATTATTATTTGAAAAAATACATGGTGTGAATTTTTTGGATACATTGTTCACGGTTAGAAGGAACGGTGGATTTAGCGGTTTTGATGGCTTCGTTACTCGCCAATCCCTTTAAGTATTAAAATAAATCTTAAATGGTTTTAAATTACATAAAAAGTACTTATAACTGTAAAAACTTAAGATTTTTGCCACTTGTCCCACATGTGGTTTTTGGGGCCCAAAAATGTGACATTTTCAAAATCTATTTGGCGGGAATTTATTTAATGAAGGACAATCGGTAACAGTCCAACTTTTTCTTTATAAGTACTACTAGGATTTAAGAGTTAAAAGGTAAAAAACAACCTGTTACCCTAAGCCCTTTATTATTTATTTTAGACCAAAATTTGAAAAAAAAAAATACATTTGTAAACGTAATTTTAGTAAACATTACAAGATTTGGTTATGAAACAAAATGAATTTTTAGTCTAACAAGATGAAGTACCATAATTAACCTTTCCAAAAAGCCCATTTTGACCTCTGTATGATGTAAAATAAGAATACTACAGCTCAAGGAAAAGGTGACGAAAATGGCTGTTTTTACCTGTTGGCAAGTTAGAAAATAGTCTATTACTAGAGAAAAAAATGTTTTAAAAATATAAAAAAAATATTTTTTGGCCACTACAAGGTGGGTAGTTATTATCTACCAAATATCATCAAAATCAAAAATAGTGATGAAATAAAGTTTTTGAAAATTTGTTGAATTAAAATGGATTACCCCTCAACACCATCAGAAATTACTTCCGTAACAATCTAATCAGAACATTAAAGCCGAAAAAAACAAAACTAATGATAATACACATTTACTCTTCAATACCGCAGAATACTCGTTAACATTCACCGCCCTTACAGATTACTTCCGTAACTATCTAGCGGAATAGGAAAATAATCCAGTGATAACACACATTTACTCTTCAATACCGCAGATTATTCATAACATTCACCGCCCTCACAGATTACTTCCGTAATTATCTAATCTAATCAGTATAGAAAAAAGGATAAAAACAAAACCAATGACAAGTTTGATTCGAACCGATGTGCCTTCCCCCTTGTATGATCCAAATATTTCATTAATTAAAATTTTATTTGGCTATAACTCTGGAACCAATGAAAATAAGTACCACTTATATCGTTGAAAAGCTTTCAGTGAGGATTTTCAATTTGGCGCATACTTAAAAAAAATCAATTTTGAAAAACTGAAATACTTAAATCAGTCATTAATATTTCTAAAACTTACTTTTTTTTATTCGGTTTTCTTTCAGGTAGTTATTATTTTAATTTATTTACTTTTTTATATTTAGAAATAGAAGTAGATTTAAAGGAATACATGATAAATACCTCTGCTGTCTTGTCAAGGTAAAAAAATACCAATTGTAATTTATAATACTCAATTTTTAAAAATATAATTGAGTAATATCTTAATACATTACAAAATGTTATTAATAACAGAAAAAAGAATAATAATAATAATAATAATAATAATAATAATAATAATAATAATAATAATGAAAAAATAAAAAATAAATAAAACGGACTTTAGAAAATCCTCTTAAATAGTTTAAAAAAAGACTGTTCTGATTCTTCTTTAAATTATTTAAGTAGTTGGTGTTAATTTGTTTTTTATATGATACGGATTCTTAATGAATTATAATAATTTAATCAACAGCTAGATAAACGAAAAAATAACTAACGTAATCAATAAGGAAAGTTCTTAAAGTTATTAAATACAAGAATGTATCCGCATTAACTTCGTAACTCGCAAAAATAAACAATAAATAAATAAATAATCAATAAAAATAATTAAACAATCAAAGTAATAATAATAGAGAGTTCGAACACACATAAACTCATCAAATCCTGTTAGTGAAATGATAGAAACAATGTATCAAATAACAATTATCAAAAGAGTAAGGAACTAAACAATAATAATAGTACAATGTAGGTGATAATAACCGCAATCTGTCATCCAGTATTCCCCAACTTTTAGAGGTGGAGGTGTTTCAACCTTCGGGCGTCCTCGCTGTTCTCAAGCAGATTGATTGCTAGGTGGTTCAAGTGATTTTTTAAACGTCGTTGGTATTTAATATTGTACTGTTTCTCAACCTCAGTTGGCGATAAATGACAAATAAAAAAAAAATAATAAAAAGTACATACCAAGTAATAGTGTCATACGAAAAATATGCCCTTTTGGGGTAAAAGCACTCATTAAATTTAATTTTATTAGCATTTCACTGGTGAACTTTAACAGGTAATAAAGGCAACTTTTGAAACCGGAACTGGCTGTGAATGAAATACTCGCCATTTTTGTTAGGACTGTCGTAGCATAAAGTCCTTTCATTAAAATATTTTTTCCAGTATCCTTTAAAATAAGTTAAATTTCTTAAATGATTGGCTAAATTACATTTTCCTATGTTTTATCGTTGAAAAGTTAACCTGTATCCTATTAAAGACTAATATTATAAGCAACGATAGAGGCAAAAAAATTGTCTTAAAATAATAAAATAACATAGTTTTTCGTTTAAAAAATTTTCCACTAAGCTATGAGTTAAATGGACCGTTCAAAAACTTCCTCTGCAAAAATCACCGAAATTAATTAATAAAATGTAAGGTTTGAATACGTATAACAAACATACAAATCGTACTGAGAACCTTCTCCTCCTTTTACTAAAGTCGATTAAACATCTTTCTTTGAATAAAAAAATCTGATGTAACTCCACATGACTTCCTTGTGTACGCCTATTAAATTACATATACACATTTCTTTTAAAATGAAAAGTACATACATCCAAATATTTCATTAATTAAACTTTTATTTGGCTATAACTCTGGAACCAACGAAAATAAAGTACCACTTATGATATATTATTGAAAAGCTCTCAATGAAGGCTTATTACTGCAGTTAAAGAAAAAGTCCAAAATCAACATGTTTTGGATATTGGGCTTTTTTGGGTACTTTTGGTTTAGTCGATTGCAAAAGGGAAGCTGCATAATTTGATGATACAGCAGTCCTAAATCCAAAATTTCAAAATCCTACGGCTAATCGTTTTTGAATTATGCGAGATACATATGTAGAGACGTCATGCCGAAACTAGTCAAAATGGATTCAGAAATATTTGCGCTGAAATCTGGAAAGCGAAATTTTTCGCGATCACAATACTCCCTTACATCGTACAAGGAAGTAAAAATTAAATAACCAACCAGTTTCGTATTTTTATTTTTATTGTATCACTACGACTCATATTTCATTATTTTATATTAATACACTCGTACATTTATAAATTGGAGGAAATTGTTGAGTTGAGTTAAGTTTAAGCCGATTTCCGTGAGGACTGGTAGCGTCTCGGCTTTTCATCCGGAGGTGGGTTCGAATCCCGGTCAGGCATGGATTTTTCACAGGCTACAAAATTTTCATTTCATATTCCCATGCACAAGCTTCAAGTTTTTAATGTGAAATAATCAAAAAGTACTAACCGTTAATGGAAAAAAATATTCTCCAGTTTTATAATTAAAACTGGCAAATCTAGAGAGTTAAAAAAAAGAGCGTAATTCATTCATGTAGTAGTATTCAGAAATTTAAGCTACAAAATTGGACTTGAGTTTTAGTAGATTATTTATTTTAACTATTTAACTTAATTATGGTTATTTATTTTTTTAACTTAAAAAAAAAAAAAACAGAAATAAAATCTTTACTAAGCTCCGGTATTTTTTCGTAAATTATACCTGGTTATTTACATCCAGAATAATTCCGTATTTAATATAATTTTAAGAAGAAAAAATTATTCATGCAGAAATGTTTAATAATAATTATTATTATTTTATTATATTCAACAAAAATACCTCTTTTATTTATTTAAATGAAATTTAAAGTGAAAATTAAAATAAAAAAAATAACAGAAATATAAATTTTGCTTTACGTAAATTACTCGACATAAATAAAAACAGTGAAACACTCCCTTGCGGGTTTATGTAAATTGGACTTATTCTATTCATAGCAGTATTTAATTATTAAAAAGACTGGATAAATTTGAATCAACATTTTTACAGCGTGCGATGAAAACATAAATAAAATATCTTACATTTTCACTGTAATAATATAAAATTATGATTGCACAACATATATTTTTAGCTAGTTTGTTTATGACTTGTTATTGTGTTTAAAATTTATGTGTACTTATTTCACAGTTTACCTTACCGAATATAATTAAGCTTTTATTAATTTATTTGCTTAAAATTTGTTTTTTTATTTTTTAAAATAATCTATAGAATAATAAATATTAAAAATTAAAAGTTGAGCTTAAATTAAGTAGTACATGTACATTTATATTAATTGAATAGGAAATAAATATCAAATAAAAACATCTTCCTTTTTCCAGTTTAGTTTCCGAGAATTACCGTCAGGTATTACTTCAGAAGATTATATGTATGAGTGTACGTGAAGTGTATGTAGTCCTGTACAGTTTTAGGTCGATCATTTCTGAGATGTGTGGTTAACTGAAATCCAGCTACCAAGGAACACCGGAATCCACGATCTAGTATTCAATTCCGTATAAAAGTAACTATCTTTAGTAGGACTTGAACGCTGGAACTCTCGACTTCCAAATCAGCTGATACAAAAAGTAAAATCATCTAATTTTTGTTTAAAACATCCTTCAACGTATGTCTGGATAATCTTTCATTTCAAAGATATTTCACTAAGCTATAAGATCAAAGTAATTCAAAAATTTACTCAGCATAAGTCACCGAAATCAATTAATAAAATGTAAGGTTTGGATATGTATAACAAACATACACATCATACTGAGAACTTTCTCCTCCTTTTATTACTCTTACAGTTCAGTAAAATATTAAAGATTTTTTAAGACTTTGAAATCTATTCCTTTCAGAAATCTAAACTTAATCTCAGATTATTTTTAGTCTGTGGTTACTGCATATATATTTTGATCAATACATGATTGTTGACCTTTATTTTTAGGACCTATCTGAAAAGAGAGCCTGAGTTACTTATTTTGGAGAAGTTGATTATCTTGCAATTTCTCCGTGAAGTACTTTCTAACTTTTTTCTTCGACCTTTCATACATTTCCCTCTTTGTTTACACTTGATCATTTTTCCGAACTTTGAATTGTTGGTCTCAACTATATTGGTTTAGGTTGAGGAATGTAGTGCCAAAATACGCCAGTAAACAGTACGACCTAGAGAGGCTGTGAAGAGAATATGAATGGTGGGCTAGTCGGGTGACCGTTATATACAGCGGGTACTTTGTAATTTTCTGGGTTGAGTTGGGTTAGGTTATTGTCGCTTGCTGTGTTTCTTGAACCCAACGTGTTGGTTTAGTAGTGAACTCATCATCGCATATCAACTGATTTCGGTAGAGAGTTCTAAGGTTAAAATCCTAGTAAAGGCAGTTACTTTCATACGTATTTGAATACTAGATCGTGGATACCGGTTTTATTTGTGGTTGAGTTTTAATTAACCACACATCTCAGGAATGGTCGACCTGATATTGTACAAGTTTACACTCATTTACATTCATGCATCATCCTCATTCATCCTCTGAAGTAATACCTTACGGTGGTTCCGGAGATTAAATAGAAAAAGAAAGTGCTATGTTTCTTATATGGGTGTATTATTCTTTCTTACTTTTTCTCATTTTATTTCCCGGCTAATAAAGCCAGAATAGCTATATTAAAGGGGAAAGTACGGTTATCATATCAAAAATTGGATATCGGGTTTTTTGAAAATCTTTGTTAAAGGGACCAAAGTTTATCTAGTTAAAAAATAACATATATAGTACGTATGTATTTCGTGTACGTATGTATGCAAGAGTGTTGCACTGCTTTTGGCCTCATATATCTGAGGATTGACCAAACCGATTTTCTTAAAATTTGGCTCAAATATTTCTATATATGGGGCATTGATCATATTAATTCTTCTTCAAAATTCGTAAAGGGAGGATATTTTTCAGAAGAATTTTAGAGAAAACTTTATTAAAGCAATTTTGTTATCTACAATCTTACATAAATAATAAAAAAAAACATTAAAAAAATCAATTCACATTGTTAAATTTGAAATATATTATGTTTTACTGCTCTACCTTCCTTCGGTTTAAACATTTTTCAACAAAGTTTATACTTCATGTATAGGGCTATCAAGAAATATGTACAACTTTAAAAATTTTTTTTTCTTTTTTGGCCATTATTAAAGGGGAGTGTTAGATTTAGAGAAAACTTTACTAAAACAAATCTGTTAAGTTTACCTATTTATGAATATTTTTAGAAAAAATTTCCCTTAAAATTTATTTCCCACTTCTACAAAATATATATTCTTTTTTTTGTTTTTTTTTTTTTACTTTCAATACAAAAAAGCCCTACAGCTATAAAAGCTCTAAAAACCGAGAAATTCACGAAATATTTTTGCCTGCTTTTATAATTTTATTGATCCTTTCTTTCTTATTTCCGTTCTGTGATTACAGGCGGATCCTTCTAATTAGATGCCAGAATCTGAAGAGAAAATGTATTTTTATTGTAATTTGAAGGATTACCTGTACACAATTCTGGTCATATTTTCAATTACGATGGCCGTAGAATATGCCTAATGGCTTAAATAATGGCCAGTTGGATGAAACCGAACCTTCTAATTTTTCCAACGATAAAAAATACAAATCGATTTAAAATATTGCCGGATAGACATTGGGAAAAGTAATGCAGTATATTAAAGAATCAAACTCTACTCAAACTTAATAAAATTTTCTAGTCAATTAATTAATCGTTTAGAAATCCATATATTAAGAAAAGCGTATCATTCATCGAAAAATTGATTTAAATCAATTGTCAGCACATTTTTTATAGAAAAATTACAATTTTTCTATTAAAAAAAAAAACAAAAAAAACATAAAAAAAAAATCAATCCACATCTGTTAAATTTGAAATATATTATGTTTTACTGCTCTACCTTCCTTCGGTTTAAACATTTTTCAACAAAGTGGAAAGATGGAAAAAATGATGGGAAAAATTTCTATCGATTGCTTTATATTTGCCGAAAACATTTTATGAAGTATAAATAATTCATTTTTTCCATCGTAGAAACAAAACAATCGCTTAAAAAATTTGTAAAAATTTCGAAAAATTAATTTTTAAAACCACTTTTGTTCCAATATCATCTTTTCGGAAAGGTAAAAGAAAATCATTATTAAAGAACCCCAACAAAAACCAGAGATAAATAAGTAGTTTTTTAAAATAAGCAGTCTTATTTATTGTCATTTTTAGTCAAGGTTGGAAAAAATATTTCTTCAGTAAATTTATATAAATAAACATTTTATGTATGAACATCAAAGCAAACAAAAAATTTATTTTGTTTTGAAATTTATCGAAAGTTTATGAACTGTGTGACTTTATTACTTGTATTATTTTTTATTTTGCAGAAAAATGTATTCTGCAGAAATCAATAAATGCTACGTAATTTTTTTTTTAAGTTTCATAAATTGGAAATTTAAAACAATTATCTAGTAATCGCCGATTTTATAAGTATATTCAATTGTCGAGAATGAGTATTTCAAAGATAAAAAAAAAACCCAGTTATGTTCGTTTTGAAAAGCTTAGTAAGAAACTATATAGTAATTAAACGTAACTATTATTGCAGGTGAACAGAGATGAAATAATTCCCTCCAGTAGGACAATATAGACTTACTTACAAAAGAAATGTTTAACCTATTAAGATGATAGCATCTATGAAGTCTATATTGTTATGTGGCAGCTCCAGTACCTTCTTTTCTGCAGCAGTTTAACCAGTAATTATTTTAAAAGATTTTTTCTTTAAGAATATCATATCGTTCAGACGTAAGAATGGTTATTATTTTTTTTACAGTAACTAAAAATATGATATAATTTTTATTAATTTACTATTATTATTTATTAATAATTATCTTTATTACATTTAGTGGAGGAAATAAAAACAGGCAAAAATTTATCAGCTTGCATTACAGTGCGCAAGCGCACTGCCGGGTTAATTGTCTGCAATAACTCGATTTTTTGTCAACGGATTTTTACAAATGAGATGTAAATTTGTTTAAGATAAAATGCTTAATAAATTTTGTAAGAAGTAAAAATTTGATCAAACAAATAATTACAAAAGTATTGAAGATTAAAAAATTAAGATGGTCGCCTTTGAAATTTTAGAAGGTGACGTTTTCAAAATTTTCTATTTTGTAAAATAAGACACTAGTCTTAGATCTGCCAAATTTAATTAAAGTAGGTTTAACCGTTCACGAGAAATCATTTTTTTTTTTGTTGAAAAGCATAAAATGGCGTTCAGAAGAAAAAGTAAAGCAAAATAACAGGCCTTATGTCGATATGAACTTTTTTGTTCATTTTGGTTTTCTGAACCAGTAACTGAAGTTTGGGGAATACATCTTGAATAGTTATTAGCCAGTTAATAGAATATATTTTATTTTAAGAGCAATTTTTGCCATGTTACACAACTGTTTAAGTAAAGTATGATTAAAATAAAAAAATCTGATGTGGACCCTACATGACTTCCTTGTACGCCTATTGAATTACATATACACATTTTTTTTTGAATAAAAAGTACATAAAATTTTATTTCATTAATAACTTCTGATATTTTTTATTATTATTGAATTATTATTTATTATAAAACTCTTTTTACAATCAGAGGTTAATAATTATTAATAAATCAATATATTTAAATTAAAAAAAAAGTTAAAAAAAGGAGATGAAGTCTGATTCGAACCGATGTGTCTTTCCCTTGTAAGATCCAAATATTTCATTAATTAAAATATTGTTTGGCCATAACTCTCGAACCAATGAAAATAAGTACCACTTATGAGATATCGTTGAAAAGTTCTCAATGAGGACTTATATTGCAGTTAAGAAAAAGTCCAAAATCCAAATGTTTTGGATTTTGGGCTTTTTTGAATACTTTTGGTCTAGTCGATTGCAATCAAAAGAGGAAGTACACAACTAGATGTTACAACAGTCCTAAATAAAAAATTTCAAAATCCTATGGCTAATCGTTTTTGAGTTATGCGAGATACATACATACGTACGTACAGCCATCACGCCGAAACTAGTCAAAACGGATTCAGGGATGGTCAAAATGGATATTTCCGTTGAAATCTGAAAACCGAAATTTTTCGTGATCACAATAATTCCTTTAATTTGTACAAGGAAGTATAAAGGCGTTCTCTTTTCTTTTTTTTCTTTTTTTTAACAAAAATTTGAGTAATGAAATGAAATTTCATACGTTGAAGGAAAAATGAAATACCCCTTCGACTTTTTTCGATTATTATGAAGTAAATTCTACACGTGTACATAAGTGCGCATAACCGTAATGTTTGTCGATACATGGCATTGATGACAGCTGTTTAGACATGAAATCAAGTAATGATTTTTTCTTTATTTTGTAAAGTCCTGTAAACTTATAATATTCTTTATCCGATTAGTACATATTGTTTTTTTTTATTTAGTCTTGAACGACTCATCAAAAGAGTAACATGTCTTTAAAAGTTATTAAACGTTCATCTAAAATTTAACCTGTTTAAAGTTTTAAACAATATATCAAATCTTTATTACGGACTATAAAATATTGCAATAACAAGTTTTTCAATTTAAATAAATTACAGTCTAACCTAAAAATATTTTGTTCACTTAATTATTTACGCAACCAATAATTCTGTACTATTCATTAGCTATCCAGTGAAAATGTATGGCAATAATTGTACGTAAAGATTGATCTCTGGGTCGGATATCTAATAATAATAAACAATTTTTTTGAAGTCTGTTATTGTGATATTCAACATGTTTATAGAGATTACGGTACTGCTAATCTACGCGTTATCAAGAACATCTCACCTCATTTCACCTCGTAACTGAGAAGTAGGTTTCGCAAATGTTTAATGAATTGAAAAATTCATTAAACATATTGATATTCATATTCATATGTTTTGTTTTACACATATGTTTACCGAAACACCGAAACAATTCTTAATAAACTGGGTCTGGGCGTAAAAAATTAAAACAAATTTGTTTTTTGTAAGAGATTCCTTGCGATCATTAATATTTAGTTCTAAAAAGATTTTTAGATCTATGTGTTGAATGATTTGAATTATACATGACAGAAAAATGAAATGGTAACTTAGCAGCTTGTTTTTTAAAAATTTATATTAGATCTTTGTAAGTTGCCTTGGTTAGCCGTAGTAGTAACGTTAAATTTAACGTTATGCCGGCTTCCGTGGCGCGCTTGGTAGCGTCTCGGCCTTTCATCCGGAGGTCCCGGGTTCGAATCACGGTCCGGCATGGCATTTTCACACTCGCTACAAATCATTCATCTCATCCTCTGAAGCATGCCTAACGGTGGACTCGGAGGTTAAACAAAAAAAAAAACTGCTGGATAATGTGTAAAACAGTTTTAAAATCCGATTTAATAGTTAGGTTTTTCTATACATCAACATTTTGGGTTAAAATTTTAATTAATTAGGAACGACTGTATAATATTGAATAACAATATGCACAAAAAGTTGCAAATAGTCAATCACAATAAGATACATTATTACATCATCATAGTTATTACATTACTACATCAACAAAGAAATTCAGCTCTCCAAATAGCCGTTTGCCAATTAGTTTTGGATATATTATATATCCTACCATAAAAAAAGAACCTAGACAGTGAGGAAATATTTAGTTCCAAATCGATTCGATTACCATTTCGTCGCATTACTTCACCTCACTTGTTTCATCAATTTTTAATATGTATTTCACATGAACAAAAATTAAGAATTTGAACTGTATTCCAACTAAATCTGAACTGAATATTTACCATAATTATATTAAATCAAGTTTTTACTGTTACTTAGTTTTCCTAAATACCACTACGTTCATTATTAAATATTATATTCCAATTAAAAATTAATTTAATTAATATAAATTTAACTAAATTGTTATTATTATTATTATTATCAAGAACAATTTTAAATGGAATTTATAAATTTCTTTTTAATAGAATATTAAGACACTTGTAAAATTATCTTTTTTTCTAGGTATTCGTCACTTTCATCGAGGTCAGTTATTTATATATTTTAAAATTCTGATATTTTTTCAGCTTTAAAAATTAACTTATTAAGAAAGAAATAATGCTTTTCAAAAATGTTTTTATTTTACTATTTTTTAATATATATTTTATTTATTTAAAATTGTATATGCTTTTTATAAAGGATCTATAAATGCTACACCGCTTTATTTTATTAAATGTATTTAATCGCTTTCACAATTTTTCAAAGTATCCTTTAATTATTATTCAATAACTGTAATATGCACAAATATTTGTACGCTTCACTTATTATATAGGTATATTCTCAATACCTTTTTATTTAAATGTAAAAAATATTGTTTAATAAAACTCTTTTTTTGCGTGTGTGTTCTTTTATAAAAAAATGTTTTATCATATGTACCTATTTCGTTGTTTAGTTTTGTATTTTGTGTAGGATTTTTCCCTCTGTTGTATGTTTTTTCCAGGTAATTTTTAAATGTAATAAATTTGATTTAAGGTAAAACTAAATTTTTTATTATTGATGAATTTGAAAATATGTTTTTGTATAATTTTTATTATTGCTTAGATTGAATATTTTTATAATTAATGATATAGATTTTTTTATATTTAAAGTATTTTCGTGTAAAAATAACAGAAAAAATAATTGGAGAGGTTAGTGTAAAAAGATTAATGCACATTCCTGTATTTCAATTAGTTGTAGTTTACGCTATTAGTACCACCAGATGGTCTAAGGTCTACAACCGGATGAGCCGGAGCATTACCTATCACTATCAGGGCTTTTTCTGGTAGATTTTAATCTTTTACATGATTTCTAACTTTACTAATTAAGCACGCATGAAATCATACTTTGAAAATCTTCCGAGTCATTCAGGCACACCACTGGCGGCAGGTTAAAATTAAAATGTTTAAATGCCTTCACCTTTTTAGATTTGTTAATAGCAACTAAACGTAATTTATGATTTACACCGGAATTAGTGCAGATAACGATAATTTGTACACTTTTTTCTTTAAAACTAAGAGCACAACTTTCAGTCATCGAAGCAAGAGTTTTATTGATAATGCCTTCCAATTTTACCAAGTACCATCGCAGTACCAAGTACCATCGCAGTTGAACAATTAGTTACGAGTTAAGCCGTGCTAGACATTTTTTTCGCGAATTTCTTACTGTATTAAACCAACACGTCAATGTTGGCGCTTAATTTTTCTCCTTCGATCACAAGGTGACGAAGTCCAATAAAATATATATTTCTCATTTTTATGTACAATTATGGTTAAAGAAACACACATACGCGCACGCGCGCGTGTATACACACATATGCTTAGATAGACGTGTGTCGAATTATGGAAGGCGAAACTAAATAAATATTGAACAAGTAAAATTAATAAAGATCCTGAAAATAAATAGGTTATATATATATATTCAGTGGATATATTCAGTATTTTTCAGGAAAAATAAATAGGTTATATATATGTATATATATATATAACCTATTTATTTTCAGGATATATATATATATATATATATATATATATATATATATATATATATAAAACTCACAATAAGTATCTATCGTATATGAATTACAATAACTGAGGAGGGGACATAAAGGGTTCTCTCGAAAAGGGAAAAGTAATAAAATATACATAAAATTTCAGAGCAAACGTTTTTTCATTTTGGCCACAAAATCGACGAAAATACGGCGAATCCTGTGAACAGGTAGTATGTTATACATCACGATATGTCATGATCATGTAGACTGTAACGTACCTTTGTTCGGCAATTGTCTAAAAGATAAATTGAAGCATCATAAATCACATGGATACATGCGGTAACCTGATATGCTCTAACGCAAATGATAAAAGATAATTTTTTAACTTAAATCCTTAAAAAAGAATATTATTTATTATCCTAACATGTACGTTGCAATCTGTTCAACTAGTGAACAATAAGCAACCTTCCCCTCCGGCCAGTGGGGTCAGTGAGATGAAGATGTTATGTATGACTTGTAAATGAGGTGTAATCTTCTTGTATACATTCGGGCCAACCATTCCTAAGATGTGTGGTTAATTGAATCCCAACCAACAAAGAACACGTGTATCCAACGTCTAGTACTCATATCCGTATAAAAGCAACTAGCCTTTACTAGGATATGAAACTCAGAACCTTAGGATTCGATCTGCATCGGTGAGTTAACCCCTAAACCAAACAAAAAGTATACATCAATCTATTCTTCAAAAAAAAGTCAATAACAATTCTTTAGTTGCTCAACATGGAAAAGATTTTTTGAATTACAAGCCCCCTAATCTACGGGCATTTATTTTACGCGGTCAAGTAATTATAGTTTTGTATTAAATAGGCGGAAAATATTTGCTTATATGGGATAGGAAGAATATATATAGTACATTTTTATTTGTTAATATCATAAGTAAAACGGAAAAAAATGTTCACTTATACGACGTTATAGTTATCAAAGCGTATTGTAGTTCAAAGGATTAAATGCTCGTTGGAAGCAATTACGACTACAATTTGTCATAAGAATAAAAATTTTCTAACACTGAAATTGGATAGTGAAAAAAAGTTAAATAAAAAATCAGTTATCGGGAAAAGGCCTTTATTATTAACAAAAGAGGAGTTAAAGAAACGAATCAAAGATCCTATGTGATTTTGAAATTGATAATGAAAAAGTTTTAGAACTGTCAGTAGGAGAATTTAAGGGTAAAATTGATGAATAAAATTAAGAAAATTAAATTACTTCATAGAAAAAAGAAACTCATCCGATAAATACAAATAAGCTAATTGGTTAGAGTTCTGCTAAATTATTATTGAAATAAGTCGGAAAAAAGATTACTCCCATAAACCGTTTATAGAAAAAAAATTTACTTAAAATTTAAACCTACATGACCACTTCTATTGTTAAAATATCATCCTCAGTAGACAATAAGAAAGAGAAGAAAATAAACTACATTCATTGATAAATAATCTAAAACAATATAAAACAACTATTTTAATAATTTTTTTAAACAAAAGTAAAAAAAAATAACAAACTATGTTTTAGGCAAGAAAAAGTAAATTTACCTTAAAAAAATCAGAATCAATTAAAGTTCCAGTTCAGATTATCCACCACGATTTAATGCACATCTACTCAATAGATTAAAGAGATATAACTTACCTCAATAAAGAAATATTATGAATCTTAAACCAATCAAAAAGATGATACCCATTTATTAACAAAAGTTTAAGAGAGGATGTAACCATTTAATGTTTTTTTGATTGAAAACCTTTTCTAAATTGATTTCAATAAATTAAAAATTAAACTAACTGTTAGATTGTGGTCCCTTATTGTTGTTAAATAATGAAATTTTTGGATCAATAATAATGAAATAAGTTCACAACTAATTAATTTCTATTTTTATAATATTATTCTTAATATATTCCTATTACGTAATTTTGAAAAATTATTTTTCTAAAAAACTAATTTTGTGAAGTTTTCAGTCAACGCTGGGCTATACCCGATTTCTTTCTGGGCTTTTATAATTAAAATAAGTCAAATTTTTCCTTTATTCTAGATTCAATGTTTATTTTTACCGCTCTTATATTAACTCGCTCTTGGACTATGTATGTAAGGCTCATGGTACTGAACCTTACAGTCGAATTTTGAAGCACTTCCGCTTATTCATTCGCTCTGAATTTTGCATACAGGTTTGCTCCTGATGACAACACATTTTAGCAACATTTTCAATTCGCTAAGATTCCCCTAAGTTGCTAAGTGAAAAATATGCCTCTTGAACTTATGCAACTTCGTTTACATGCCTATTTTCTTAGTGAAAGATAACCTGTTTCGATTAAACAGGATAAGCCTGTTTCGGTAAGCTTAGATCTAAAATTCGCACACGTTTGAAAAATACATAATTTTACGAAAATATAGGGCTCTACCTAATATAACAACCGACTGGATCTAAATAATAACGCTATTAGTTTTATAAACAAGTGAGAAATATATATATATAATAGGATATACAGTTGTTACTAGAAATTCTGTATAGAAGCGACCGAAGTTTTGGGAAAATTTATTACTTTTTAACCCGGATCCGAATCTTCGGACGAAAATCGCAAATATCTCAAAACGGTCGGCTCTGAAAATTTTTTTCGAACCCTACAATAATACTCCATCCGCTCCCAGTGGTACCCGTCGGATGATAATATTTTCATGTGCCCCCGGGGCGCTGTTCGGAAATTGTGGTACGATTACCACCGTAATATGTCGGCAACTGCTCGTCCGATTTTTACGATTCAAACGGTTATGTATCAGCAAATCAAGCGCTAAATGTTTAAAGCATCGGGTATACTCTTGATTGACCGGATCTTGGTTATCCGGAAATTAAATAGTATAGTCCTATGTTTTGATTGCACTAACCCACCGTAAAACGTCAAACCGATCTTTCGCTAAATACGCTCAAACCTGTGCACTAGCGCAGCTGTAAAGTATCAATTTATGAAGACTAAAAAGTAGAAAATAAAAAATATATAAAAAAAAAACGTTTTGAAACCACTTTATATTAAATGCACTAAAAAGTAGAAAAGAAAAATGTATAAAAAAAAAAATTAAAACACTACTCTTAAAACAAATGCACTAAAAGGTAAAAAATAATCTTAGGATGTTATCAGAATGAATTTGACGACAAGCTTTGTTGGTGATATGTAAGATTATGTAATAGTCATAGCTTCAAATTAAAAATTTAATATTTTGCCAATTTTTTCATATGCGATGAATGGTCTAAAGAATGTGAGGGTGTAAAGATTTGTACTTTGACATGAGCACCTTACTTTTTAAACCATTCATCACACATATTAAAAAATTGGCAAAAACATCAAATTTTTAATTTGAAGCTATGACTTTCACATAATCTTACATATTACCACCAAAGCTTGTTGTCAAATCCATTCTGACATACTATCCTAAAATTATTTTTTACTTTTTAGCGAGTATAATTTAAGAGTGGTGTATTACATATTTTTTTATAGTTAAACCTATAGGTAACTGCAATTGTCTAAACAAATCAATTTAGCCCGCTCTTTCGATTTAATTTAAAACTTTACAGTTTTCGAGGACAAATATTGAATAGTTAAATGTAGCCCCAAGAACGTAAGAGTTAATTTTTTTTACTTTAATGTTATAAGAGAACACCTTCTCTATTGCATATAATTTTAAAATCATTTTGCAAAATTTTTGCTGATTTTTCGAAAAAAAGTACGGTATTATTTTCATTCGCAAGGTGGGCTTGAAAAAAGAAATTGAATTTTCTTTACCTTTTGAGGTATGTGTAATACAAAAATACCATCCAATTAAAATTTAATTTCCATATATATACACCAGATGATATTTAAATATGGAAACAGCTTTATACTGCATATCTGAGAGGTATTTGCAGGCAGAAAGAAATGGGGTTCTACATAGTTAAAAACATCTGCATTATGGTAGGTTTTTAATTTTTGTATGCCGTCTTGGATCCGCCATATTTAATCAAACTTATTTTTTTTAAATAGGAAGGTGGACATATGACACATGATTTGATTTAAAATTTTACAAGAAAAACAATGGTGAAATCCGTTTTTCTGTTAATATCTTCGTTGCCGATCTAAAAGCATTCAAAATTGCAGGACAGAAAAATCCTTTTAACAATAACACGAGGTAAAACGCGCTGCATGAACAATTTTATAGCATTTTACATTCATAATACATACAATAATGAGTTTTACATTAATGCAACTTTGAATGCTTGTAACTCGATAACAAAGGGATTAACAGAAAAAAATGGGGTTCACCATTGTTTTTCTTGCAAAATTTTAAATTGAAATCATTAATCTTCCTATTTAAAAAAAAAATAATAATTTTAATTCAATATGGCGGATCTAACATAGCGGAGAAAAATTAAAAACCCACCATAATGCAGATTCTTTTTAAAATAAATTTTAATTACATTAAATTTGAATTTAATTCAGTTTAATCTCTTTTATTTAATTTTATTATTTGATCTAACTAAATTTGGTAAATTTTCAAAATCCAAACTTTTTCCCACCGCTAATTTGGATACAGACTATCAACTTTTTATTTATATCATTTTTCTGTCTTAAAGGGACTTTTAAAATGATGTATCACAGAAAGGATTTTTCCATTTAAAACATTTAAATTACAACCCCTGAGCCACCCCTCAAGAAGGGGTTAAAATTCCATTTCTCGTCAAAAGTTAAAGTAGTTGATCGATACCTATCCTGGAAATTACATCTGGAATGGTTTTCAAGTTGTTGAGGTATTTCCATACTTTTGACTCACTCTGTATGGAATGGAATGCAAAGTTGGCAGGAGTTTATTACTCCCTACTTTATCGCAGAACCTGGACAGAGTCCCTTGCTGCTGGATCAGTCTAATCGGGCTTGGTTTTAAAAGGGTTATTTTTAATCTCGGATCTAGTTTTTTCAAGTTTTGTCTATTATTAATCTAGTGAATTTAAGACGGATTTAATTGCATTCCAATTCGTTGTTAAACCAGCGTTATCGAACCCATTTCATGGGCCGACCGCGGAAGGCTAGGCTTATAAAGCCTGTCCTCCCGACGTAATTCCCCTTCAGACCGTCCACTGAAGTCCTTTCGGTGCTAACTCTTAATAGGCTAGCAGGAATACGCCACAACGGGGCACTAGCTATAAGGAGGGAGCAATGCGTCCCCTTTTCCGGAGGAGTCGCAATTGCTGGGTTATTTTGTCTTACTGTAAGTTTTTTAAAAAGGAGAGGTTGTGTAGAAGCTCTTCATCCGCTCACTCTGTATATAGGCGTATGCATAAAATTTGTGACTCGAAAATCTTAAAAATTAATGGGTTAATTTTATTGAAATTTATATATGCTGTAATAGTTTATCTAAAGTTGTGGTTGTGAAAATTTTATTAAGATTGGTTGAATCATTCTTTAAAATTACATTTTTCTATGACAAGCCTAAATTTGATCGGTGCTCGGTTTACTCTTCAAATTATTACATTAAAAATTGCTATCTAGAACTGCATAGGATGAAAAAAGTAGACGACAATAAAACTATCAAAGCGAATTCTTTTTCAATATATATCAAGTGAATAGTTATAAGGATGGTAAAAGAAAAATATTGCATATCTACTTAGGAATTCGACAAGGGTGCTCTCTATCAGCTACATTTTTAATATTTATTTTAATTATGTAATATTTATACGAGGAAAAGTAAAAGCTCCACTAGGTTTGCCTATAAACCCCTCTGGATATCTTGGTTCGGAAGAAGGATGGAATGTACAAGGGAATGGGTAAGGCGGATGTGGAGGCATCGCTTGTTCGCAGGTGACAGGAGTGATGGGATCAGTTGACGAAAGACAGATGGACCTGAAGACTGATCCCGTACCTAGAGATGGTTGTACCAAAGACACAGGGAAATAAATTTCAACTCACTTCATTACTGGTCACGAGTGTTACATACTTGTGCGGAAGGACGCTGAAACCCTCCGCAGAATGCCACTACTATGGGGAAGGCGACACCGCAAAACACACGTCGTTCTTGTGTGACCGGTTCTTGCAGTATAAGGAAGCATGCTGGGAGAATCTGGCGTGCTTTCTCCAGAGAAAATAATTGGGGCTATGCTTCAGACTGGA